>NW_021319607.1:487529-490725 GCF_001605985.2 Dendrobium catenatum
AAGGATTTTAAGATATCTTTTAGGAACTCAGAACTTAGGAATTTGGTATCTTAAGTTTAGCTCTTCATTTGAAATAATTGGTTATTTAGATTCTGACTTTACTGGTTGTAGGGTGGATATAAAGAGCACTTCTACAACATGTTAATTTATTGGAAATTCTTTAGTCTCTTGGTCTAGTAGAAAACAAAATTCAGTAGCCCTATCTACTGCAGAAGCTGAATACATTGCATTAAGAAGTTGTGTGGCACAAGTACTTTGGTTGAAACAACTGTTAATTGATTTAGGATTAACTATAGGCACTATTCTAATTTATTGTAATAACACTAGTGCTATTTATATTTCTAAAAATTCTATTCAACATTCAAGAACCAAACATATAGGCATCAGGCATCATTTCATAAGGGATCATATATCCAAACGAGAAATTGAACTCACTCATGTTTCTACTGAAAAATCAACTTGCAGACATTTTTATAAAACCTTTAGCCTTTGATACTTTCAGTGTATTAAGAACAAGGCTTGGAGTAATCGATTTGAATGCTTAATAAAAATATTTTTTCTATAACATTGATGTGTGTTTTTAGTTAGTAATTTTCTGTATATCATTGCGTTTTGTGATTTTTTTATATCTTGAGTTTTTGTTTTTGTTTTCATTGTGTTTATAGTATGCTTGTATTTTAGTTTTGATTGAATGCTTGTTTTTAAAATTTTAAGTGACAATCGTCCGGAATGAAATTTTTTTCGTACGGGATGAATTGTGTTGTATGTCAAACTATCGAATTTTGAACCGTTTGCGTGTAGTTTTTCTGTTTTAAATTTTCACTTCATCTGTACGATCGTCGCGATCATCTACGATGAACTTGTTCAAACGACAGGACGATTGAATTTTAGTTAAATGGATAAGGTAGTTTTTAATGTTATATTTAGTACGTACGAACCTTTGGTTTGTCTGGACGAACACATGTCGGTTCAATGTAGGGGACGGTTTTAACTGTTATTAAAATGATCATAAGTTCGGATCATCCATGATGAACATGTGTTCATCTATAAGATCATTTTGGTCAAAAGTCTGTACAAAAGGATGCTTCGTAAGTTGTGTGATTATGAAAAGCCGTTTTATTTTGGACTCATTCATTCGTCCATACGAAATTTTTTTTGTACGGGACGAATCAAATTTTGGATGGGACAAACATAATTTCTTCTGTACGAACAGTCATTTTTCAATAAATTAGTGGGCTTTTGAACTCAATAGTCACACTCACACATCACTTTCAAAACCTTTCGTCATTTAGATCCTTTCCAATGGCAAGTTCAAGCAAGCGTCAAAAGATTCTAGCCAAGGGACCACCTAAAAACTCTTCCAATAACTTTCTTTCCAAAGCCAACAAAGAGTCTTTCCCCATATTTGTGTCTGCTAAGATCACACCCTCTAGAATTCTTATCCAGGAACAACTGACCTTTCAGGTAATGAACTTGTTTGCTTCAACTCAGTTTGGTTTCATCCTCACACTAGTTTATCTCTACAACAAAGAAACCTTTCACTATTTCATGGCAAACATGTCTTTCAACTCCGACCATTCTGTTATTCGTTCCTATGTCTTTAAGAAAAAAGTTGAAATCACCAAAGCTGACCTAGGAATCTTTTTGAACTTAAAGATTGAGGGAGCTAGAGCACATTCCTTGACCACCACTTATGAATGTGAATAGTCTGAAATTAATACAGTGATTAGAGAAATCATTTTTAATGAGCATATGCCTAAAGTATCCAGTCTCGTTTGTAATGCTCGTATCATCCAGCATGTTCTTAGAATTTCTATAATTCCTAAAGTTGGTGATAAAATCAACATTACTCCTCTTCTTTCTATATTAACCTTCTTGATCATGACTAAACAACCTATAGATGAAGCCCAACTAATCCTTAACTATCTTTATGGACTCTCTGAAATTGGCCATGTCAAACATAAAAGGAAGAAAAACTTTGCCTTAGGACATCTGGTTGCCTACATTCTGCATAAGAAATACAATTTGGTTCATTCTGATCAAGATTTTGAAAAACTGCTCTACTACAATGACGGGTCATTTAGAGCAATCTTCAATAAAGAAGAACCAAGTAAAACACATGTCATTAGTGATACTAAGAAAGAACATGAAGCTGCACCTGCTAATGAACCAAATTATCAGGATTTGGTTCAAAGATTTGACCATTTAGAGACTCACTTTAATCAAAGGTTTGATCAAATTGAAGCTCATATGCAGCAGCAGGATATACAGTACACTCAAGATATGGGATTTATGCGAGAATAGATAAACAATATAAATTCCAATATGCTTATGATGAGTAGCTATTTCAACTTCTTCGGTGCTACACCTCCTCCTCCAGATCAGGGTCCATCTGAGTGACACATGTACTTGATTTTATTGTTTTCTTTAGTTGATGTGTTAGTTTTGCATTTAGGAAGTGATGCATTTTCTTTTCATTAGATATTTTTTTGTTTTTGAATCTTATGTCGTATTGATATCATTTGTTGAGATTGTAATATCATTTATTTTGATATCAATATAAGTTATCCTGTTTTGGATTTAATCTTGTTTTTAGAAATGTGTGTTAGCCCATATGACAATCATTATAATATTTGATCTTAAGAGTGCTATACTTTAAAATGCAAGTTAAAATTAAATTCATTAGAAAATCAAATTTTTCTAAATTGAAGTTTTGCTTATAACTTAATGTAATTAAGATTGTCAATTTCATGTCTCTTATTTAGACTACATTAATGTCTAATATTATTATTGTAATTATAATGTTTTCTTATTTTGTATTCACTTATTAATAAATATTTATGCACTTAGAAAAATTTGAAATTTTTTATTATTGATTTTAGAAGGATCAAAATTACTCTTGAAAAATGTACAAATGTACAAAAATCAAAAAGAATGCGCAAAGGTTTGCAATTTGAAAAAGAGGCACAAAAATGTGCCACAAATTTAAAAAAGATGTGCAAAGCGCCACATGTGGTAGTTAGTTCTTTCCATAATCTCTTAATCCCTTAATTCAAATTGATATTCTTTATATTTATATTCCATATTGAAATTTGAAATATACAATTTTTCTATTCATCCTTTTTGCAATAATTTTCTCTATCTTAGTGTCTAAATGGACTCATGTTTTTATACTTTTTATTATCAATGTTATATC
>NW_021319607.1:490832-497175 GCF_001605985.2 Dendrobium catenatum
TTGATGATTTCAAATATTATTATTTTATGTGTTGATATCTCCTGACACTTTTTGGAAGATTTATTTTTGCTCTTGTGTGAACTAACACTTTCAGGAAAATCAAACTCCAGATTACTGAAGACTTTACATCAAATTCAGTATGAGATATTTTATAAATTGAAGCTTGTACTTTTCTTTGAATTAAGTTTGAGAGGGAGTGATTGTAATTGAGTTAATAAACACACACACACTTAAGGAGATCTTTAAAAATTTATACGGATCGTACGAGACTAACATAGTTCGTACGGGACGATCAAGTCAGTTATCTCCTTATAAGAGCAATGGAACGAATAGGAAGCGACGAAAATTTTTCTAAGTCCTGATCGTCCAAGATGAATTTTTATTTTTCCCAGGATGAAATCTCCTCTGGAAAATTTTCATTCATACGAAATTTATATTCGTGCCAGGACGAAATGCCCTATGGAAAAATTTTGTCCAGGTGAACTCCAATTCATCCTAGGATGAAATGTCCTCAGGAAAATTTTCATTCAGACGAAGTTTATATTCATGCCAAGACAAAATGCTCTCTGGAAAAATTTTGTCCAGATGAACTCCAATTTGTCCCAGGACGAAATGTCCTCTGGAAAATTTTCGTTCAGACGAAATCCATATTCGTGCCAGGATGAAATGTGCTCTGTAAAAATTTTGTCCGAACGAACGCATATTTGTCCTAGGAGGAAGCGAACCGACTCTTAAAAAAAATTGGCAACTTCCTGCATTTTTGGAACTCACTTATGGTATAACCATTCGTACTAGACGAACCTAGTTCGTACGGGATGATTAATGTGTACGAAGTCTGTTCGTACCAATATACATTGGGTTCATTTCCAACTGAATTAAGTAAAATCATCCAGGATGATTCACAATCGAACGGACGATCCACTGCTGATAGACTTGAATTTTAGCAATTTTTTGGACGATTTTTTGTGTCTTTACTATATAAAGTCTAATATAAACTGCAACTTATTCTTTTTGCCTACTGATCTTCATGCCAATTGAAAGGAGAGTCAAGGAGAGAGTGTGAGAGAGTGTTTAAAGGAGAATTCTTACTATTGGAGCGTGAAGGTTTCACTTTGTACTCAAAGGTAAGAGTCTCTACTTTTGGTTTTTTATAACTTCACTCTTTTCTCTCTTCATTCAAGATTTCTTATGAAGAAGATCTGTCAAGGAGATCTGGTTCTCTGCCGACACTTGGAGAGTGTGAACAGCCAAAGGGTTCTCTGCCCACACTAAGAGAGTGTGAATAGCCGAAGGGTTCTCTGCCCACACTAGGAGAGTGTGAACAGCTGAAGGGTTCTCTTCCCACACTAGGAGAGTGTGAACAGTCGAATGGTTCTCTACCCACACTAGGAGAGTGTGAACAGCCGAAGGATTCTCTGCCCACACTAGGAGAGTGTGAAAGGACGAAGGGTTCTCTGCCTACACCGGGAGAGTGTGAAAGGATGAACGGTTCTCTGCCAACACTGGGAAGAGTGTAAAAGGATGACGGTTCTCTGCCGCACCGGGTAGTGGTGGAAGAGAGTTTTGTAAAGGCTTCTCTGCCTTGCTGTGGGTGCAAAAGGAGAGTCACTAGTGGTATTAGTGCAATACTTTGAGGGTGCCTATGGGGAGTGGATGTAGGCCGTGTTTGACCGAACCACTATAAATCTCGTGTCTTTTATTTTTCTGCTGCTTTTTTTTACTGTTTCTAACTTGTGGTTGAAAAAATTTTTCTATAAAATTCACTAAAGTTAAATTATCTATTTTAAATTTTAAAAGAGGGTAAATTTTTTTTAAATATCAATTCACCCCCTCCCCCCCTCTTGGTTAGCCGCTGGGACATAAGCTTAGGTTTAACAACCTAATTTATAGTGAACAAGTTTCAACACAGGTTTAGGAATAATTGATGTTCTCAATACATGTTGGATGATACTAGCATTTTTTTTTAGAGCGTACACATGAGGTAAGTGAATGGCTGAAGGTATTCCTCTTAGGGTTTGCTTTATAGTGGACAAGTCAAAATCCTCTCTTTATGTTATGGTGTGTGCTATAATACCCTCAGTTCTAAGGTGTAAATATGTGCCTAAATCTTCATTAGTTATCTCTACCCTTTAGCCAAGAACAAAAGAAGACATGATTGTATGGTTTTGTTGCATTTAAAATTAGCAAGAAAGTAATAGAATGTATCAGAAAGAAAGGCATGGATCAAAGTGAGAATGAAGGAAAATTACATAGAAGCAAAAAAGGGGCATTATGGCAAAGTTGATGTCTTCTTGAATGAGAAGATGAGATGGATTCATCTTTCTTTGAAGTAATGCTGGTACTCTTCTTGCTAATACTTGTCATCTTCTGAAAGATTGAGCACAAGAAAGTTTGAAACCGAAAGGATGATGAAAAATTCAAAGCATGGCCTTAAATTTAAGGAAATTGGGAACTTCATACAATACAATATTAGGTTCGTACATACGATTTTAATTTTGTCTGCTCAACTTAGTAAAATAACTGTAATTGGAAAAATTTGTTCCATTCTTACAAATAAAAATTAATGGATTGTACAGACGATAATATTATCGTAAAGTATGATATGCTTACAAAAATCTCATTTTTGTCTGCTCAACTTAGGAAAAGTACCATATACAGTCTATTAAATTCGTACAATACGAAAGTGGTTTGTACAGTACAAATGAAAAAAGTAACTTAAGATATGATAAATAAAACTATTTTTCAAAAACAAATCAACTAAGATCTACGAGATGCAAAGATGAAAACAAAAATAATACAAATGGAAAACAAACACAAAATAAAGGAACAATCAAAAATCAATGAAATACAAACAAAAAAAACAAACCAAAAACATTAGCATGCATGAAATACATTATAAATCCAATTTACAAAATTATAATTGTTAAGCATGAATATTAATCACACCCAATCTAGTTCTTAAGGTGTTAAACATTTTAAAAGTAATTGGTTTTGTGAAAATGTCTGCTATTTGATTTTCAGTAGCTACATGATGTAGCTCAATTTTCGCTTTAGACACATGATCTCTAATAAAGAGATGCCTTATATATATATGCTTGGTTCTAGAATGTTGAATAAGATCCTTTAAAATGTATATGGCACTTGTATTATCATAGAAAATTAGAATAGTGCCAATTAAAAATCCTAAATCAATAAGTTATTTTTTTAACTAAAGAACCTATGCCACATAACTACCTAAGGCAATTTATTCAGCTTCAGTAGTAGAAAGAGCTATTGAATTCTACTTTTTGCAAGACTAGGAAACTAAAGAGTTTCCAATGAATTGACAAGTTTCAGAAGTAATTTTCTAATCAACCCTACATCCTCTAAAATTTGAATCAGAATATCTAATAATTTTAAATGAAGAGCTATGTCTTAGATACTGTATTCCTAAGTTTTGAGTTCTCAAAAGATATCTCAAAATTCTTTTAATAGCAGTCAAATGTGATTCAGTTATATTAGCTTAAAATCTAGTACATAAATAAATAATAAATATGATATCTGATCTTCTAGCAGTTAAGAAAAGTAATGATTCAATTATTCCTCTAATTTTTTTATCAACGGATTTTTTCTTAGAGTCCTTCTCTAACTACACTAAGGAACTCATTAGTGTACTCATTAGTTTAGCTTTATCTATTTTATATTTCTTGAGGATGTCCTTAATATACTTCGAGTGACTAAGAAATATTCTATTTTCTTTCTACTTTATGCTAAAACCAGGAAAGTAACTTAAGTCTCCCACCAAACTCATTTCAAATTCACTACTCATTATTTTGATAAATCATCAGAAAGACTTTTATTACTGGATCCAAATAAGATATCATCAATATATATTTGAACAATGAGTATGTCATCTCCTATACTTTTTTTAAGAAAAGAGTGGTGTCCACACTTCCTTTAATAAATGATCTTTCTAGTAGGAATGTGCTTAGCCTCTTATACCAAACCCTAGGTGCCTATTTTAGTCCATACAATACATTTCAATTTAAATACATGATCAGGAAATTTTAAATTTTCAAAACTTGGAGGTTACTTAACATAAACATCCTCTTATATCACCCATTAAGAAAGGCACTCTTAACATCCATTTGAAATAATTTAAACCTTTAAAATAGGCAAAGGCTAGTAACCCCATTATCACTCTAAGGTTAGCTATAGGGGCAAAAGTTTCTTCAAAATTAATTCCTTCTATTTGATTATATCCCTTGGCCACCAATCTTATCTTATTTCTAAACACTACACATGAATCGTTTATTTTATTTTTGAACACCCACTTAGTTCTAACAACACTTTGATCATTAGGCCTTTCAATCAATTCCTAAATATCATTTCTGGAAAATTGATTCAATTCTTCTTGCTTGGCAAAAATCCAAAATTCATCAAAAGTGTTTGATTTCTATTAGTGGGCTCAATCATTGAAATAAAGGTAGAGTAGTTCACTTCTTTATTAAGTCCACGCCTAGTTCTAAAACCTTCACTTGGTTCACCTAAAATCAATTCTATAGATGACTTTTAGAAAATTTCCATTCTCTAGGCAATGCATTATCTATTCCAACATTCTCTTCAAGATTTATTTTTCCAATTTCTTGGGAGATGTTTTCAATATATTCTTCATTCAACCTTGGCTCTTCAATAATACCAGATTCATCAAAAACTATATATATGGTCTCCTCAACTACAAAAGTTCTCTTGTTAAAAACTCTATAGGATTTGCCAACACTAGAATATCCTAGAAAAATTCCTTCAATAGATTTAGGATTAAATTTTTTTAAAGGAGTTTTACTATTATTATGAATGAACACCTTGCATTCAAAGACATCTAAATGTAAAAAATTAGGTGTTCTCCCCTTAATAAATTCATAAAGTATCTTGTTCAACTTAGATCTAATATTTACCCTATTCAGAATATAATAAGTCGTACAAACCACTTCAACCCAAAAATATATTGGAAGTGAATATTCAGCCAACATGGTTGTAGCTGCTTCTTGTTGAGATTAGTTCACAATGAATTAGGTTGTTAAACCCAAGCCTATGTCCTAGTGACTAACCAAGAGGGGGGTGAATTGGTAATTAAAAAATTTAAACCCTCTTTTTAAACTTTGGAAATTAAAACTTAATTGTTAGTGAATTTTTTAGAAAAATATTTTTCAACCACAAGTTGTAAATGATAAAACAAAATAAAAAATGAAAAAGTAAAGAACACCAGATTTATAGTGGTTCGGTTAAAACCAGACCTACATCCACTCCCCAGAGGCACCCTCCAAGTATTGCACTAATACCACTAGTGACTCACCTTTAGCACCCACAGCAAGGTGGAGAAGCCTTTACAAAAACTCTTTCCACTACTACCCGATGCGGCAGAGAACCGTCTTCCTTTTACACTTATCCCTAGTATTGGCAGAGAACCGTCTGTCCTTTTACACTCTCCTAGTGTGGGCAGAGAACCCTTCGTCCTTCCACACTCTTCTAGTGTGGGCAGAGAATACTTCATCCTTTCACACTCTCCTTGTGTGGGCAGAGAACCCGCGGCTGTTCACACTCTCCAAGTGTTGGCAGAGAACCGGATCTCCTTGACAGATCTTCTCACAAGAATTCTAGAAGGAAAAAAGAAAAGAGTGAAGTAATCCCAAATCACAAGTTGAGATTCTTACCTTTGAACACCAAGCGAATCCTTCACGCTCCAATGGTAGAAATCCTCCTTTGAATTCTCTCTCACACTCTCTCCTTGACTCTTCTTTCAATAGGCACGAAGATCAAATGACAAAAAGATTGGGTGATAGTCTAAATTGGACTATATATAGGAGAGACAAGAAAAATCATCCAAAACTGCAAATTTTTTAAGTCAACACGAAATGAATCATCCCGTATGATCGTGGATCGTCCTGGACGATTTTACTTAAAGTGTCGGAAATGATTCTGATGTATATTGGTACGAACTATGATCGTACACGATCATCGTCCCATACGAACTAAGTTCATCCGGTACGATCAGTTATACCATAAGTCAGTTCCTTAATAACTGTAAGACGTAACCAATTGTGGTAAGTCGGTTCATATCATCCTGAGAAGAACAGGAGTTCGTCCGGATGAAATTTTTATAGAGAGTAACTCGTCCTGGCAGGATAATGAATTTCATCTAAATGAAATTTTTACAGAGAAGAATTCATCCTTGGACGATTTGTATTTCATTTGGATGAAATTTTTACAGAGCCCAAGCCGTCCTGGCATGATTATAGATTTCATCTATAACAACAACAACAAAAACATTAACAAGCCTTTATCCCACTACGTGGGGTCGGCTACA
>NW_021319607.1:497275-504718 GCF_001605985.2 Dendrobium catenatum
GTTTTTCCCGAAGTGAGATTGAATTATTTGTATCCTTTGTGAAGGATGGAATAGCCTAAGAAGATGCATTCGTGAGACCGAGAGGAGAATTTTCTGACGTGTAAGGTTTTAATCAAGGGAAACAGAGACATCCAAATTTGTGTACATAGATGAGAATATATGGGAGGTTTCCCGTGAAGACGTTGATAAGGAGTTTGGAGGTAGATGGATTTAGAAGGGAATCAGTTGATAAGATAATGACCTATGGAGAGCACTTCAGCCCAAAATTGATTTGGAAGATTTGATGTGTGTAAGAGAGTGCAGGTAAGATCAAGAAGGTGCATGTGTTTGCGCTCAGCTAAGTCATTTTGTTCGGGAGTGTGAGGACAACTGAGTTGATGAGTGATATCAAATTCTTGTCGATAGAGTTTGAAAGTATTGCTAGTGAATTCTCCACCACCGTCGGAGCGTAAAATCTTGGGAGTGCAGTGGTGTTGAGTTTTAATGAGATTGCAAAATAATTTGAATTTTGTGAGAGCTTCTTATTTTAAATGCATGAAGTAAAGCCAAGAGAAACATGTGAAGTCATCAATGAAGATAATATAATATCTATATCTGTCTAATGAATTTAGCGGTGCAGGGTCCCCGATGTCATAGTGAATTAAATCAAATGGTGTAAAAGTAACAGAAAGACTTTTATTAAAAAATAGCTTGTGGCTCTTGGCCAGATTGCATGAAGTACACACAAAAGATTGTGATACAAGGGTGAGCTCAGGTATGCTGTAAGCAAGAATCGAGAGGAGATGATTGTTTGGATGGCCTAAGAAGGCGTGCCAAAGTTGAGATGACGTGGTATTTGCGATGAGAGCCGTAGGAGAGGTGTTGGGAGACATTCGAATCTGATTGAGACCATTATGAAGATGCCCATCAAGAAGCGGTTGTTGCTCTTAAAGATCCTTAATTTCAAATCCGTTAGCATCAAAACATATCGAAAAATAATTATCAGATGTTAGTTTAGAAACAAAAAAAAAATATTGTGTGCGAGTGATGGCACATGAAGGAGATTACATAGGCGAAGCTTATGGGGTGTGTAGGGTAAGGGAAGTAGGCCTTGACCGAAATTTTGAATAGAGAGAGAGAACCCGTTGGAAATAGACATGGTGTTAGGCCCGTGTTTTAAGTAGCGTGTAATTGAAGGTTGTTTTCGTTCGGTGTGAGATGCATGGGTGGAGGCACCGGAGTCAAGAACCTAGTCTTCGGTAACGGAAGCAGTCAGATGGGAAAGAAGAGCACGTGGTGGTTTTGAAGCAGTGGGAGCGTACTTGAAGTTTTATATATTGATGCTTGGAATTGAGAGCAATGTGACCAGTTTTACCACAGATTTGGTAGGTTGGTCTTGCGAAAGCAGTGGAGGCGGATGGTGCAGACTGATTTAAAGGATTGTTGGATGGTGCCGGCGAGTTCTTGTTCTTGAAGAATCTTTTCTGATTTCGTCCGCAGGATTGGTAGTAGGAAGATGAGTAGAGGGTTATTGCCACCAAACCTGCCAAAATTTCTTTAAGATTTTCTTGTTGGAGATTGATCTCCTCGCTACAGAGAATAGAATAGAAGCTGTCAAGGTCTATAGGGAGAAGAGATGTGCATATAGTAGTCTTGAATGAGTTATAAGTGGGTGGAAGCCCATTAAGGATGTAAAGAATGATGTCTTCCATATCGATTTTTGATCCGGAGAAGGCAATGTTATCAATGATGAATTTTATTTGGGCAAGATATTGTTGCATGGTACTATCCCTCAGTTGGATGTGATGAAGTTTGTTTTTGAGTTGGATGATGCTAGATCGGCTGGTGGGTTGGAGACGTCGTTCAAGAACCGACCAAGCATCTTGGGCGGTAGTGGAGGAGATGATATACGGTAAGATAGATTGAGAGATCATGGAGAACAGGGCGGAAAGAAGATTGTTGTAAACAAGACGCCAGCGAGTATAGTCGGTAGATGCAACGTCGGTGGGAGAAGTGGTGGCCCCGTTGAGATGGCCAGCGTAGCCGTTGGCGGAGAATTGTTGGAGAATTTGCATCCACCATATAGCATAATTGTCGGATGTGAGAGGGTGTGGAACAAGATTTTTAATGTTAGAGACTAGAAATTTGAGTGGAGCTGGTATGGAAAGAATGGTGGAGGAGGTGTTAGAGAGGGTGGAGGAGGAGGGAGGAAGAGAGTTGGCTGATTCTTTATCCCCCATTGATGGATCTTGATACCATGAGAGAGGTGCAACCAAAAACTCTTTAAGCAGAGAAGAGAGAGAGAGAGAGAGAGAGAGAGAGAGAGAGAGAGAGAGAAGAAAATAGTTAATCTATACATGACATCTATATATATGAATACAATGGTAATAATGTAAATACAATAGAACAGAGGGAACGTTTGCTAATATTTGAGACATACTTGAAATCTTCATTTCATACTAGATATCTTGTATATCATAGTCAAATCTTTGAGTTAAAGATATTTCCCTCCAAGATCCCTTAGTTTATAAGAATTTTCAAAGGCTTATATCTTTCAATATTTTTTTATAAATATAAATAGTATATCTGCTACGGCTTTTAGCCTTCCAAGGTATTTGAAAATCTAGATAAACATATACCCTTTGATTCTTTAACCTTAAAGATTTATGAAGTACCATAAAAATATATACCTTCTAAAATATTTGGATAACCAAAAAAAAAAAAAAAACATTCTTAGGCTGATAACTTTCTAAGATTTTTGGAGATTCAAAAACAATATGTACCTTTTAAAAGACTTTTAACCAAGTGAGTTTTTTGAAGAATTAAAAAAAAAAATGTACATTTGAGGCTTTGAACCTCCAATATTTTTTTGAGAATCTGAATAAATATATATATTTTCTAAGGTTTTTAATATTTTAAATATTTTAAGAGAGTTAGAGAAATCTATATATTAAAGAATTTTAGTATTATGTGGTTTTTAGATAATTGAATGAATTTGTATATTGTGAGGCTTTTAACCTTCTGAACTTATAAAAAATAATGAAATATGTGCATTTAAAGGTTTATGCTTTCTAAGATATTTAAATGAGTGGAGAGACATTATTAATTGCTTGCTCTCATGATATCGTTTTAATAAAAATACTATCAATTACTAGCTTTTCATTAAGGCTATGTATGTCATGGGTGTGCCATCTAGTTAGAATGAGTGGAGAACCTATCTATCACTTGCTATCATTGGTTCTTTCAAATAAGGATTATATCTACTACTAGCTTCCCATTATAAGGATAACATATGGGGTTTTTATTAGATGTAATATTGTTTAGCAACAAAAAAAAAAAGTTTCATCAATAATTTAGATATCAACTTACTTGCACTATAGGAAAATTATGGATTTTCGGTGAACTTTTTCGCCGGAAATCGGTCATTTTTCATCGAATTTAGCATTTGTAATGGAATTTTTTTTTTACAAATAAAATGCGAGTGAGAAACTAATTTCCAATGAACTTTTCCATTGGAAAATTTTTTGAATGATTTTTTATGCATTTTTGACAAAAAATTGCTATTTAACTGGCAAAAAAAACGTCGGAATTTTCATTTTCGGCGGAATATTCCGTTGAAAAATTTTGATGTATTTTCTGCCAAAAGTTTCACTATTAAACTATTCCAAAAAATTGAAAAAAAAAATTAGAGGTTGAAAATGAATCTGATTGTTCTTTTCATTAGTTTAAATGACTATAGATAGAGAATTGAAAATACTTAAGCAATCATTAGATGTATAAGTTAAACTAATAACTTAATTTTGCAAGTTTCTAAAGAGAAAATAATTTTTTAAAAAATGATGGAAATATCTTACTCTCAAAAAATGATAGTATTTTTTTAAGAAGAATCCTTGTAAAACGGGAAATTAAATATAAAGATAACAATGATCCATAAGAAACACAAATAAATTTGTCTTCTAATTAAGTCGCTCAACTAAAAAAAAATGATTGAATAGATGAAGTTTTAACTTTCAAAATTTGAATAAATATAGAAAAAACGGTCTAGAAATCAAGTTGGAGGGTGAGGTGCAGCAGAGAGGCTAAGAGTTTTGGTTGGAGGAGAAAAAAATGTGAAATGGAAGAGGAAGAGTGGTTCGAGACGAAATAGGGACTTTTCTGGCTGAATTTCTGACTGATTTTTAGTTAAAAATTACATTACATTCATGCAAAAAAATCTATCAAGTAATAACATAAAAAAATTATGTAAGAAATTGCCAACGGAATTTCCAAAGAAAAAAATCCGCTGGCAATTTCATATGGAATATCTGGCAGCAAAATTTCCAATGAATTTTCCAACGGTAACTCTACTGATAATTTTCGGTAAAAATTCTGCCAGAATTTCCATCAAAATTTTTGGCAAAATTTTGCCTCCGAAAATTCCATCGGTATTCATTGAATTTCTTATAATATCTAAAAATAAAATTTTATCTCAAATAAAAAACATAATATAAATTCTCTTAAAAAATTTAATGAGGTTCTTAACTTCTTTAGGTTTCTTCAATTATGAAATCTTCCTATGTGGCAAATAGGTTGTGATGACATTTCTATTCAATAATTTCATGAATATTTTCAGCATAACTTTTTTTTTATATCCTCTATTTCAAGGCTATTGATCTATATATTGTTATTGATGAATCAAACAATCTATTTCTTCAATTAAAAATATTTTTTATTGAGCATTACCATGAAATGTGAAAGTGTCAAAGTCTAATCTCTGCTATCTAAATATGTTTTGATGTCTAATCTCTGCTATCTAAATATATTTAATTGGGAGTATAACATCCATGACAAAGACCATAGAAAAAAAAAACCACTCCCAAAATTTAATGTCTTCAAAATATAATCTTTGAAAGTACTCCTTAAGAGCCTTTACCTTATTTAGGATAATCCTAGAAAGATTGGAGGAGTCCTTGTTGATTTTTTAATTGAAAATAAATTATTCAATCAAAGCTTCAAGAAATCAATAAAAGTCTTAATAATTTTACTATATATCGAGTAAAATCATGCGAAAGCTTATATTTTAAGAGTTACAAGAAATATATGACAAATAATTATATCAAAAGCTTATAGAATGCATAATGGTTCTGTAATGGTTGATATGCAAATAAGGATTTAAGGTCCTATTTGTTGCAAATATGGATCACGGTCTTGTAATTTTGATGATAATAAATATTATTAGGTTGTCTCTAAATCATCTCATGTTATTAATATTATTGGATTTTTTTTCTTGTCCATAAACATTTCAGGTTCAGTGTATACTGCACAAAGTGATAAACTCAGAACTGAGTAGAATATGTTTAAGGTTCTTTAAGAGTTTGTATTTTTACCTTTATTTAATTCTATTTTTCTTGAGTCAAAATCTTTTATTTGGTGGATGAACACACACATTGGAGTAAGAAAATTAGAAGTATTAATTTTTTTTCTTGAACTAATCGTATTGTATGATATCCATCGTATTATATGATATAATCAAATCTTGCCTAATACATTTTTATAATATGGGAATCAAATTTGGATTAATTGATCTAGTTAGATTGTACTGTACGATTTGACCAATAGTACTGTATGATTCAATTACAGCTTGGGATGATAATTAATTGCCATCAATCATACAAGACGATAATCTAATTCGATTAAACCACTCATACTTGACGATACCTTATATCGTATTGTATGATCAACTAAAATACTTAAAGTGATCGTGCATCATCTTATTCTTCATACAATACTAACATGGCTCTTTAAACTAATTCTATTGTACGATCTGTGATCGTATAGTGCAATCAGTGTTGACAGAATTGAATTATTAGGGTTTCGATGAAGCCTTGTATTTAAGCTCCTTAATCAGCTTGTTCTAAGTCTTTTGGTTGTTGGGTTTTCTAGAGAGTGCTTTGAGAGAGATATTGGAGAGCTTTGAGAATGATAAAGGAGAGGTTGTCTTTGAGGGAATTTCATATGGTTGCTTCGAGCAAGCTTTTGCATTGTTTCCTCCAAACGACTTGCTTGACTTCTTTGGTAGCTCTAGAAAGAAAAACTTTAGCCCAAAGATTGTAGAGGTTCTTTGCCTTCATCAGGATGGTGAAAAAGATTGCTTGTTTCTTTGCCTTCACCACGGTGGTAAAAGAGGATTGCAAAGTTATCAGCCTTCACGAGGAGGGTGAAAAAAGAGATCAAGGTTCTCCGCCGCACTGGATTGATGAAAAGATTATAAGGGCTTTTCCAGCTAGCTATGGGGCCTAAAGGAGAGACACTAAAGTTTTAGCGTAAAACTCGGAGAGAAGCACTCCCAGACGTAGACGTCGGTCATTATTTGACTAATCCATTATAAAACTATCGTGTGTTCATTCTGATTTTACTTTCTGCATTTTACTTTTCTACGATTTACTTTTCTTAAAATTGCATGCTAATTTTTTTTTATTTAATGATATATTAATTTGAGTAACTCATCATCACCATTGTTATATTTTTATTTCATTATTTTACCTCCATGTTGGGTGATAACATGGTTTGTTTTAAGTTATTAAAAAATCTCAAAATGAAAATTTTGTTAAAGAAAATTTTTAAACAACCTAACTTTCTCTATCATAAGAATAAATTGCATGTAATTTGAATCCCACTAAAATAAAATGTTGAAGAAATACATTAAAAATCAATAAATATTCCTTCAGCCATGGGCGAAGGATAAGTTGGTCCCTTTCTTTCAAAGAGAATTCTTCTTAAATGAAGTATAAAATATCATCTCTTATTACATTACGAGAGATGCTAATAAGGCATAAGGTTGATTTAAGTCCTCTAAAGCTACTAAAAAATAATGAGTTGAGCAAGCAACACGAAAGAATGGGTTAAGCTAGCAGTGTCTAAGATATATTTATTAGAATATAGTAGTAGAGGAAGAAATGTCACTATAGGAAAATCGTACTTTACTAGCGATCCAAATCCGCCTGACATAGCAAAATTCCACCGAAAAATCTGCCTTTTAGATTGATTTCCGGCAGAACATCTATCAATGACAAAACACATGTTGAAATCTTTTCTAATGGCATAGTTCTGCTGAAAAATATTTTTGGCAAGCTTACTAGTAGATTTTCGATGGAATATAGTGGTATGATGCATTATTTTTTAGTCATGAATATCGACAGTTTATATGCCAAAAATTTTGGCTATAAGTTTTCACTAGAAATTCCGGCAGATAATCTGCTGGACTACTTAGTCGCACAAACCGATGAATTATCTGGTAAAATTTATGGCGATAAGTTTCCACCAGAAATTTGATATATTTTGTCGTATCTTCATTTTCGATTGATAATCCACATGAAATCTGCCTGAAACATGTAGCAAAATTAAAAAATAACAATACCTCTTATGTTTATGTTTTCTACAACACAAAACTTGTATAAAAATATACAAACATTATATTCATTCAAA
>NW_021319607.1:510168-529002 GCF_001605985.2 Dendrobium catenatum
TGTATGACTAATTTTAAAAATATTTATATCATTCATACTAATCGATTTTAAAATATATGAATAAAGAAATAATATATTTAAAGTTTTAAAAAAATATATTTTTATGTGTAATTGAAATTAAACTTTATAAAATGCTTAGCTTTAATATGTCATAGTAAGAATCATACACTTGCATGGATCATCCCATTGCAATGTATTGTAAACTAGATTACATTTGGGACAGCTTTTATATGTTCTAAATTAGCTTTTTAGTACAAAAAATTTTCATTTTTATACTAAATTATGTTTAAAGAACAAAAAGAAGGTCATCCAAACAAAGCTAAGACTATATATCTTATTCATATAAATATCTAATAATAATAATAAGTTTAAAATCTATATTCATAGATATTCTAATTAATTCTAATTAATAAATCTTTATTTGGTTTGTATTTCGAATTATTTATTATCTCTAAAAAAATATTTAACATATTCTTAGTACTATATCGTACACGAGATCATATTCATATTATCATGATCATGATGTTATATATATTCATTTTAATCTAATATAATCCCGTCCAGCATCTCCTACTTCTGACTAATTATCATCGTTAATTATTTCGACTACAATGACAAGTACTTATAACATGCAATATCCATAAGGATATTACCTAGTATAAACAATTCAGCAGTCATCTCACATTCTGCTTTTTGCTATCTAACTGGAACTGAAGATACAATGGAAATGAATCGCTATTTCCAACGGAAATTTGCCAAAGAAGTTTGCTGACTGGATAAATCGTTGGACATTCTCGAACAGTTTCATTACTCCCGGTAACAGATCCTCGTAAATGAATGAATAATTGCCTCGAATCCATCCAGAAAATTTATGTACCGATATAAGTCCCGCGTAGAAATATTTCAGGGCAAGATAAAATTTTTCTTCTCCGGCAACAAAGGTTTTCGATGGTGTTACCGTTCATGCATCCACCAGACCCAATTACATATTTTCAAGCAGAATTTTTGCGAAATGTCTTGGAGCGATTTAATAGCAATAATAGAGATATTCCTCAATAGGGTTGGAACCTTAAAGTAATTTGATTATAATCGTCTCTAGCTATCGTTAGTGTCTAGAAATCATAGCAATTGTGAACAAAGCTTAGTGTGAGGTTGCTCTGAGATATCAATACTATATATTCGTCGTGTACTAATAATATAAACTGCATATATTTGTTATCTTATGATGGTTGAACCATTCAAATTCAACCCACTCAAAGTCCTAATATTCAAGTGAACTTAATTCACATTAAAATTATTAAGCATACTAATATCCTATATACTATACTTGAGCAAAGTTATACAAGTTATATTTTTCTAGGTAACACAATCAATATCATAAACATATAAATTTTAGTTACGAGGGTCACCCCAACATTTGAGATTCTTATCTTAGATAGCTATGATATGATAGAAAATTTCATTATTTATCATGATGTTCATTAACTTAGTATGTATAGTGATAATTAATTTTCATAAACATATATCATATGAAGTTTGAAGATACAAATAATCTAAATGTTCATAGTTGAAATATTTAGAGCATACCTAAAGTCAAATTTCTCTCAAAATACTATTTTCATTCTTATATAAGAAAATCTATATCTAAAGTGATGAATATTTTAAAAATCATAAAAATATTTTAAAAGTGAATATTATTAGAACAATTCTATTACACTAGCCCCACAACATACTAAATAGCTATGATAGGAGCAACCTTAGATGATTTTTATTATATTAAGAAGTACACTGTTTATCTATTAGGATTATAGAAATATGTGGTCTCTATAAGAGAGTATGGTCCATAACAATAGGGATGTAAGTAAATATAGAATTAGCATATTTGCCTGTAAACTTTATGGTTAAGCTTAACTCCCATCAGAGTAAGCTGATTACTAATTGCATATTTTATTGTATATATGATAAATACTAATGTTAATTTTTTAGGTTTAAGTTTTCTCTTTTTTGTTCTATCACCTATTTTTTTTGAGTCTATAGAGGCTATTATGAAACTAAGAATATGAGCATGTGTCTTGTGAAGAAAAGATAAATATTAGGATCTCATATCATAATATACTTAGGCTTAGATTTTCATTGTATAAATTTAGATGGGTTATAATATATGAGTCATAATCTTTACTATTATATCTTTTTATTTGAGCATTGCAAATTTAGTACAATTGCCTCCCTATATTATATATTATATATATATTATATATATAATTATATATATATTATATATATAATATATATAATTGTTATTTAATTGGTCATCGATGATTTGATATATTCCTAGATATTTTTTGTTTGAGGACCCCATTAATGCTTAGCATTTATGGATTAAATGTTCTATAAATTAATAACTTACAAAAAATCATAGGAAAATCTGTTTCATAAAAATATATTATATTTATGGCATGATGCCATTTTTCAAATAAAATAAAATATAAATTTCTCTTGTGAATTGGATACATAGTCACTATTGTGGCTTCTCGCCTTTTAAAGTTAGAATTTTTAACCAATATGATTCCAAAGTTGGGCCAATAATCAATATTATAACCTAAACCAAAGCCACACCAATAGGTCTATCACACAATTAGGACGAATAACACATAGCATCAATTCATATCTATGCATCCACACCTGATTAGACACATGATGTTATGTTACTTAGCTTCGTTTGTGATGACTTCTTACTCTCTTAAAGCATTCTTTTAATAGAAAAAAAGTTTAATTTTTGTACAAAGAGCTATGCTTCAAGAAGCAGTAAGGAAGCCTCCCAAACGAGAGCCTTAGTGGATGTTTTAAGGCATATGAAATTATTTAGTATTTTTATTACTCAAATAGGAATGTAAGGCTTATAGTAGATAGTTAGCCTTGGTAAAACTATTCCATGGACTAGCTTCTCGCTTGTATTTCACTTATAGATTCTACTCATTTTTTTACCTATAATACTAGTATCATACGATATGAGAGTCAATCTCTATCTTTGATTTCGAGAAGTCCATAGATTTTCTTGGATTAATCATAATGATGAAAGAGTTCATTGGCCAAGTTTGTCAACTACCTTTTAATGATAAATGGATTTGAGTGATGTGACACTCTAGTATAACGATCCACGAAATCTGCATTGGGTTTATCCATCGTTTAACAAAATTTCTATTTGTACCCATGACATGCCCTCATTGAGAGCATTCCATTCATATATATACATGCATTTAGGGTGACCATTTTGTCATATCTCTGCTTTTTAATAAAAGTGTTCGACATTGTGGATAAGTGATTTCATTATTCCCTTATGCCTGTTCTAGCCTTGAAGCAAGAAGGTATCAAAAGGAAAAAATTAAGAAGTCCTTGATTTAAGATGCTACCCTCATTTAAGCATAATTTTGTTTGAAGTCAAGATAGCTATTCGTTGGGTATTCGCTCTCTGAGAAAACCTTAGTTTCTTGGGGTGCGCGTGCTTTTCCCGCGGCGCGCGGCATTTTTCATCGTCTTGTATTGCTCAGGAAATTTCCCTACTCGTTCTCTTCTCTTAGTGTTAGCTCGGTTTTTCGTTTTTTTTCCGGCTGTTCGTAATGCCTCCGGTCTTTTGAGAGGACCCTGGTTTTTGGCTGGTTCTCATTCTACAGTCCTTCTCCAAGCTTCTTGCTGTTCTTACTTCTCCTTTCCGATCTAAACGGTCTTACTTTCCGTGGCCTTCCTGCTTTGTTGTTTTGATGATGAAATTAGAGCTTTAGCGAACCATAGGTTTTCTTTAAGTTGGTTTCTTTCCGCAGTTAAACGTCCTCCTCGTTGATGCTCATAAAAAAAATTTTTAACCATAAAGTTGAGAATGGAGGAATGTTTTAGTTATTATCCTGGATTGTCTACCCATATTTTGATTAAATTGGAAAATGATTTGGAACTACTGCCAGAATTTTTTGTCTCGTTCCGTTATTTGGTTTTCAATTGTGTTATATGGAAAATTACGAAATGACGCCGACTTTGGATATCGTGTGAAAGTCGCCGATTCATACCGATAATGGATCTCCTTTTCGCTCATCACTGACCACGATTTTTTGCTCGAGGATTCTTTCGGACTGGAGAATTATTGGTAACCTCTGAAAATCGACGAAAGCTACGCTCGGTTGGTCTCGAGCCCTACGATGCCTTATGTTTTAGAGAAATCATATTACAAAAAATCTTATCCTAAACAGAGTATTGGCTAGGATTCTGATTAATGTAGGGTAATGGCTCAAGAGGTGTTTTTGATGAATTTTCCTCATTTTTTGGTTGTAAAAAATAATTGGGCATATTTCTGGTAAATGTAGTTCGGGATACGTTTCCGGTTTTCATTCTTGCGGAACGCACCTGTGTGAAATTATTAGCTCATTTAGATGGTGTGAATGACCGCAATTTAAAAAAGGGGGTTTTTAAAAAAATGACTGATGTTATGTGATGAGTTAATCTGCTGGGAAAGAATCTGCTTTCGAATGATCCTGGGTATATGTGCACATATTGTATGTCACAGTGAAATTTGGATGTTTTGTGATTTGAATTTGTCTGGAACGACACTGTGCCTTTGGTCTGCAGATAAATCCTTATTATTCTCGCTGTGCTTTACCTTTCGTTCCCGTGTTGGAATAGGGAAGGTTAGCAGGTGACAGTGATTTTGGTCTCGCAATCGCTGTGGTGACGAGAAGTTAATAAGGATAATATGAATGTTGATATTTCTGATAGTTACCTTCTCATGATATTGAATTCTATTGGGCGTTATGTGATAGAGATCGATGGAAGGTGGGCTTGGGATGACATGCTTGTGTGTTGGAGCCGTGTGGTGTTGGAAGTTTTTAGCCCGTCTGGAATTGTTTGAGGAAGGAAACAGTTTAGTTGAATCCTGTAAAAAGCTTTGTACTCATGTATTGGCTGATTCGGGTGGGAAGTAATTCGGTAAAGATATTAGGATCAGAACAGTTGGATTGAATGATTTGTCAGAGGAGAGTTTATTCTGAATTTTTACTGCAGTTCGGATTAATGATTTTCCCATTGTTCGTTCTGTACAATGCAACTCGGGAAGTCATGGGCGTGATCGCGTCGTCGTAAACCATGATTTGCACTGTTCTTTGGGATGTTCGTATTGTTGATTTATTGTAGGAAGCTGGCTTTATTGTTCGTTTGATGCTACGACTGGCTAAGGGCAATGATGTGTCGGGCTTCGCGTTAATCTTCCCGGCTCATTTACTAGGTGGCATATCAATTATTTCTGGATGTCCGTGCGGGGCGCTCTGGACGTTTGATGCTTGGACTGTTATGAGCCCATTTTTAGCCTGTCGTACTTTCACTTTTTGGTCGCTTTATATCGCTTCTGTATTATGTAATCTCTTTGGTTTTTTAATATAAAAAAGTCTTAAGTCAAAAAAAAGAAGCATAATTTTGTTAAAGTAAACTTTCCAAAAAAAAAAAAATACTAAGAAAACAAGCAATAAAATATTGATCAATATATGCATTACATTGTGCATATATATTCTTAATTTTTTGTCAAAAAATAGATTTTTCAGATTTTTAATTGTTTTATTATTTAAAAATACAAAAAAATAATTATTATTTGGCAGATTTGGGACACCCTCAAATTTTTTAATTTTTTTTATTTGTTTAGTTAATTTTGTATGAATTAAAAAATATAATATTTGATAATCTAAGGAAGAAACTCTTTTTACATTTGGTTGGAATATCACATAAATCCAATTTAGCATGCTAGTGCTTTTCAGTCGCGGCAAGCACCACAGATGACATGGACAGGGCAGTAGCAACATTGAGCAGAAGACAACTGCCCGACAATTTAAGAAATTTAAAAAAGTTATCAAAATGGAATCAAATAATATTTTAAAACGACCAAAATAAAAATAAAAAATTGATATGAGAAATAGTCCTAAAAAATCCTATCTCCTTAAGCTAACATTACCAATAATATAATTTCTTAATAAAAAAAAATGTATATTAAATATAATCCTTTCCTCTAAGAAACCCTATGACGGATAAACAACTCCTTGGAACCGTTCTTCGGATTAAACTGGGCTTTGCATCAGTCTTGTCATTATCGCCAGTTAACGCATGCCCTTTACAATCAGCAATCCGACAAAGGCCCTTATTCTTATATAAACGATGAAACCGTGCAAAATCTTCTCGTTAAAACCTTTAAGCATTTATGTTCGGATTATTAAATTTTATTTAGACCCGAGCCATTCAACATTACTAGGCAACAAACCCGGTCTACCTGAACGACAGAAGTAGGAACCGTTACGGAAGCCTTTTACTTCCCAATAAACACAGAGACAAAAATTGAGTTCAATTAATTTTCATGTACGCCAATTTAATTACCCAGTTCAAATAAATCAAGTTTATATTAACTAAGGCGATATTCTATTTTATAACAAACCGCATAAGTGGCTAAAAGGATTATGGCTCTTGAACAATTCATTAAATGGTCAATATTATTCAAACAATTGACGAGTACTACTTCCTTATTAACCATGATTAATTAAAAATGTGATGATGATACATAATAATTAATATCAATAGACAGAATTGAGGGCTTGAGAGGAGACGACATTTGCTCCCTCTAAACTACATTATGATTAATGATATGCTTTCTTTATTATTAATTATTTTTTTTATTATAACTTAACATTATCAATAATTTTTTTTTTATTTTTATTATCAATTATATAATAGAAAAAAATTTAGGGTTCATGATTTGAATGACCCTTAACCCGATCCCGAGCAGGCACGGGTCGAAAACATGGACCCAGACCCGACCCGTCGGGATTGTCGGGTGACCCGACCCGACACGGGGATTCAGAGCTCGGACGCCCGCAGCGGGCAGCGCAGGGCCTCGGCCTAACCCTCGCGAGCCTGTCATGAGCAGCGCGCAAGTGCGGCAGGGCGGGGCGCTATGCAGGCGTGGTGTAGAAGTGGGCGCATGCAGGGCTGCGGGCTCAAAGGATGCAGCGCAATGCAGGACTGCAGGCAGGGGGGCGCGACTCACGACCGGACAGCGCTTTGGCGCGAACTCCCTAGCAGGCAGCGTCAGCTGTGCGACGGCGAGCACGTTCGGCAACAAGGGCAGCCCGCGGCAGGTGCAGGTAGCCAGGCAGCCATCGGGCAGCTCATTCATTCCAATGCGTGTTTCCGGAGTGACCGTCAACCCTGTCGGGGCAACCGAACCCGACCATTTGTTCAAAGGGTCGACCGGAACCCGAACCCGACCCATTTTGAAATCGGATCCGCGTTCCAACTCGGATTTTCCTAGTCGGGTTTTCGTGTCGTTGTCAAATTGAGCACACCCTAAATGACGGGAGTATAAATAACATTATAATAACAAGCAAATCACCTAAATAATCGGGCGGTTATAACCGTGGAAAAAACCGCCGGAAAATATCTCCCAGATAGAAAAAGCATCGTCGTTTCAATTTTCCTAAGCTGTTTTTTTCGGTTAAGGTGTTAAATGCCGAAATTAAAAAAATACCGGTTATTTAGCCGTAGTTCCATCGGGAAATTTGTCTGAGTTATTAAAGATTTTCTGTAACGCTTTGAGCATGTATTTGTTAGCCCAAAGGGATGGGCTGGTTGTTGTGTCTTTAGCAGCTGAGGCAACTGATGGCCAAGTTGGTCGGATAGTGTGGTGGCTGGATGGCAGATAGCATCGGTGTGGGTCGGAATTGGTCAATATGGAACTAGCGGGAGCGATTGATAATCAGCATTATGGGCGACGCTGGTTGGGCTTGAAGCTTCTAGTAGGGGGGACGCAGATGATTATGATTGAATTTATAGTTGAATTTGTAATCCATCTATAATCTAATAATTTTAATAAATTGAAATTGACTAAATATAAATGATGAATTCTAAAATACTTAAAATTGATGAAACCCTTAATATTTAAAAAACAACAGCATTTGTCAATACTATACTCCTTTTGATTTCAAATCAAACAGCGCTTAGCAATTGCATTATTGCACTTGTATCATTAATTTCATAAGTCATTAATATTATCATTGATGCTGATGTGTTATTGGAAGCTGCTGAAGCCTTCTCACCATGTGATAGAAAATTTATATGATTTAAATTAATTTTAAATGAATTTAATGATTTCTAAGTGATTATAATTTAATTGACAATATTTCTTAATAAACTTTTTATAAAATGCATAAAAGCTGATGATTAATTAGATATGCTTTTAAAAAATTTATATTAATTGTTTTAGAAAAATTTCTATTCACTGGACATTGTATCTAAAGAAAACCCTAATCACTTAGGCTTGTTCATCTTTCACAAGTAAAAAAAAATAAATAAAATAAAAAACACACACAATATTAGTGTGGAAATTTAAGAAATAAAGAAGTGATTTTCATATAAAAAACATTTCCAATAAATGTAATAATTATCCATGATATGTACTGCCTACTCCTTGAAAATTGAAACTATAACTGGAAAAGGGATTACATTTTTTTTTTATATAAGTATTTTTTATAAGGATACAGTTGCTACTTACAGATCTCGATATTCTAATTGCTTCTTCTGTTCTTCAAGGGAGAGCAAGATGATGAGTTTGATTGTTCACTGTTAATTACTGCAACTGAAATCCTATCCAAAATGTGGTAACTTCTTTATTAACGATAAATCTGGTTAAATAATTATTTGTAGTGTGCGATCCAGGAGTATTCGCATCGGTTAGAGAAATATAAAGTTCGTATCGTATTAGCGTTGTTCAAAATCCGGCACGCAACAGATAAGAAGACAAGCTCAGCATTTATGAACACCAAGATTTTACGTGGAAAGACCCCTAAAAAAAATGGGGGAAACCACGGGGCCTAGCCCAGTTTGAATGGAATTCACTAGTTATTGCAGATCGTACAATAGACCCTTCCTTGGTGAAGGTCTTACGTTGAATGTACATCTTATGGAGTACATTTACATGAATTAAATACAAAAGATAACTATCGACGTATTCGCTTATTTTAAGCAAGGCTACAGTCGCGGTGCGCGGTTTAGTCAGGAGACCTACGTCAACGTGTAGACGGAGACTGAGTCGCGCGGGGCGCGAATTCAGGAGGACGTAGTCGATGCTGGCGACGGAGGCGGAAAGACTATAGTCGGCATGGCCACATAAGTCTCAGTAGGACCGTATTCAACGGTGCGACGGATGCGGAAAGACCAAGTAATCTAAGATAGTCGGCGGCGGACGTAAATCAGACGAGGACCATAGGCGTGGCTGGCGACGGAAGGATAGTCGGAAGGACTGTTGTCTGACGACCGAAGACAGTAGGACAGCATCATGGTAGGAAGCAGCAAATCGAGAAGAAAATGCCATCTTGCGCTATAGACATCAGTGAAGTCTGTAACTGGTAGAAGTTCGCATCGGGTAGAAATCTTGCGAGAGTGAAGGCCGACGATCGGTAGAAGTGCCGACATCTTAGGTGCAGAGGGAGAATCTGCTTTCACTTGGGGCAAAGTTCCGCGCAGAGAGGGAAACTCTCTTATAAATTGGAAGAATTTCAGCATCCCATGGAAGTTGGGCATGAATTCTGGCATTTCCCGAAAATCGGCAGAGTAACTCCGGCGTCTTCAGCGCAGAAGAGCTCCGGCGGTGTCGAGGAGTGAGGAACTCCTTTTCCCTTTCTCCTCTTTCTTCTTCTCTCCTCGGTCACTTTGAGATCCCATTTCGATCAAGAATGAGGGAATCATTTATATTTTCTGGAGTGCAGAGCCTCGTGAAATAGGCGTGAGATCTAAGAGGCGAATTGGGAGTGTTTTGAATATGGACGGCCGATATCGAATCCTTTTACATGCACAGATCCATTGGCATTTGAGGCCTTAATTGATGCTGGAATTCGCGATCTTTGGCTCGTGGATTCGTCTCGTTCAGCTACAGCCGATCAATTCAGGTATAAGTCACAAAATCGAAAGAGTTGTTTGTCAACTTCAAATTGCAGTTAAACCTGTCCAAATAGCGCTTTGAACCTTGATTCTGGACTTGTTTGGGCTCGGAATGATTGATCCTTGATGTCGTTGGGTTTATTATCTCCGAGTACGCTCAGTTGAATATTAAGTTGCGTTGAACGGATTTCAGTGCTCCCAAAATTAAAGGTTCGAAGTTTCCAAACTTAGCTTCTTGCCCGGAGATTCGGCCAGCGATCGAAGATAGAATATTGTGATGTCTATTCAAGTCTAGAACTGTACATCTCCAAACAAGTGTGGCATAACAACAATATCAGTGTGGATTGTCAACGTGTAACGGGTCGAGCTCCTGTTTTGGCTAGGGCCTTCCTCTTCCCGGCCGCCTCTGGTCTCTCTCCGCTCCCGTCCTCCTCCGCATTGGCGAGAGGCCTTCTTTCCCCTACTCTGCCATGGGACTGCGTCTCTCGCTTCGGATTTCCACCGCTCTCCAAGTCCCGTCTGGTGTAAAGCTAGAGTTCACTCCAAAATTGGAATTTGTCTTTTGCGTCCGGAGTCCCTGCGCCTAAAGCTCTCATCTCTCCCACTTTCCCGACTGAGTCCTGAGATGTTCCTTCTCAAACGATAAGCTCTCTAAAGGGGAGAAGACTGGATCTGTGTTTGTGGATACTCTATAGTCGAAGCCTTTATGAAGCGCTTGCGGGGGGGCGATTAACAAAACGTGGAGTCTTTAAAGGTTCGTTCAGCTACTATCCCTTAGCGATGGTTTTTTTCTTACTTCCTTCACATGCACTGTAAGATTATGACATGGTATTTGGTCGGCGGGGAGTCTGGTTCCTGCTGGGTAGACCTTTTTATTCTTCAAAACATTGGCACCCCAAACTTCAAGCTACGAGAACAACTTTGCTTCCTGTCCGAATTTAACGGGTCAAATTCGATCTTCCCCTGCATGCTGGAATTCGGAGGGATTTCAAGGATTGCAAGCCAATATTGGTATTCCCCTAGTAGCTTAATCTGATCTAGCAGAAGACAGGTTAACTTTGCTAGGAATTTGCGTTTCTGTGAACTGCAATGTACATACCCGAAGAAATCAAAGTTTCTTTGGATGCGTGATGTGGTTTGCTTGGAAGATACAATATAATGGAGACCTTCCCCATGATCCACTGTAAGTCTCTATTGCATTACTCCTCTTTCTGCCTCTCAAAACCGGAACCGCGGAGATAGGTGAAATGCGGGCTGTCAACACTCATCCCCGTGAGAAGTTTAGCAGAAACCTTATAACAGGCACTCCTCCTCCACCAAGACGTCTTCAAACCTCTAGCAGGTACCCCCAGTATACTCTCATCCTGCCCACCTCCCCCCCTCTTCACTGTCTTAATTCCACAACAAACAGGCAATTGGTCAACCTCTCCATTTATCTAACCTCGATCCCCGCCACCTGCTACTGCATCCAAGTGCCTATTTTAACATGTGGTCCTGTCGAAAAACCCCCATTCTATTCTTCTGAAAATGTTTCCCAATAACATGATGTTCAATACGAAATCTTAACTCCCCTAATTGAGGAGGATGTACGCCTCAACTTCCCTCCTGCCCGTCACAATCCATGTATTCCAGAAGTTTTTGACGGTGAAGATTAATATCCCCCAACAAGTTGACTCTGTTAATGGGAGGAGGAAGGCCTCTTCGATCCTGAGAGTCTTCTAAAGATATAGAGGTTCGTGAAGAGGGAGTCATTAAACAGAAGGCCGAATGACAAAACCAAAGTCTAATGTAACTCTGCCGCCGTCAAAAAACTGCTAATGGGAAAGCAGGCCCAAAAATCCAATCTCAAAATCCTAATTCCTTACCCAATTTTGCTGCTTGGAACATTTAGGGGATTAATCGACCAACAAATCCTTTGCTGCAAGCGTTTTGTTACCATTTTTTAATCTGACACTGTATAGTGCATTTTGGGAGAATAGAATTCTACGTGAATTCTCTTTCTTGACTCTTTTTTTGAGCAAACTCACTCATTTTTTTTAAATGAAAGAGCTGTCATAATTTTACAATCTGAATGCCCGGGAAGATCTGGCATTCACAATGATTCCGCAAAAAATGGATGTTTTGTCCCATCCCAAATCTCTTCCATACTGAATCACTGGCACTGTTTCTGCTTGCTGGTCACCCTGCTTGTTCCAAAATGTCTTGTTAATATACTGCCTCCAATACGGTGCTCGAAAAGGAAAGATTTGTGGAGTTTCAGGTGCCCAATCTGCCCCTGCCGGCTAGGCACTCCTTGGTGGTGCTGTTCGGGACTCAATTTTTGCCGTTATGCCTCTGAGAATTTGGGGTTCCCCTCTTAATCATTCTGCTCTTATATATTAAACAACATATGATTTTTATCAAATAGTACTTCATGATTTGAAATACTGTGGCCAACAAATTCACCTGCTTCAATAATCGCTACGTCTTCTTCCCATTCACATCAAACTTGACAGAATTCTGCTGTTGAATGACAAATGGCTGGAGGCTTTTCCTGATTCCTACGGGTCTGTTCAGAAGCCCTTCTTGCTCTGACCATTGTCCGCATTAGCTTTGCACTCTGTATGATCTTTCGATCTCGGCACAGATTTTCCTTTTTAAAAAAAATTGTCAAGGATTGATACGTACTGGGCTCATTCTTCTGATGCCTTCTCCTAATAACCAATTTATCTGGTAACCCCTCTCTTCATCTATGCCACACTCTTAAATTATTAAATCTCGCATCAAGAAGGAGCTCTGGTCGACTTGTATTCTGTTTCTAGCTTATGGATTCTTTGCCAATTCACAGAAAAGATATCCTGGAGGGAAATTGGGCATGCTGATCCAACAAATTATTCATTATAACGCTTCATTAAAGCTATTTAAGTGCATATTGTGGAATTTCCCCCCAAATGGCATTTCATGCTTCGTGACATCAAAGGGGCAAAAGTGAAACTGTTTTGTTAAAACATGTCCGGGAGATGATCTCAAATTTTTATATGGTAAAATTAGGTGTAGGAGGAGTACAACAAGCGCGTGGCTAACTTGCTTGCTTCGTCTCCTTCTATTCATCTAGACTGGGCGTTATATCCACTATCACTCATATATTTTCAATTACATTTGTTTAATCGTCTCATCCCTTCCTATTTCAAACTTGGACGGATTTACCTGTGAGTAATGATTTCTGCCTCCTCTGCAATGTGATTTCATCATTTGTGATCTAAGATGAAATCCAAACTGCTGTTTTTGGGGCTCTCCTCCTCTTCCCCGGGCGCCGATGTTTAATTTCCATTTTTCCCAAAACTGGATGGCATATTCGTGGGTCCGCATGTGTGTAGTGCATTATAAAATCTTCTTTCTTTAAAGGATATATTCCATCTGATGGTGTAAAGCTACTGCTCTCACTTTAGTTCCCAAGCCACTCAAGCCCACTAATATTACGACTATTATCTATTGCATTATTGTAATGTTGTCTATAAGATTAGTGCTAAAGTGATTCTACTAGACTCAAATTGCTTATGGCAAAGTATTATCAATCAAGCCCCAGTCTGGCTTTGTTGAGAATCTTAGAATTCTACTTGATAATGTTTTTGCGCTGCCATGTGAGAGATCTTGCTTCTGCCAGTAAGAGTCGGTGGTATTCAGATTGTTTGTGCTAAACTTGATTATCAGAAAGCATTTGAACTGTTTCGATGAGATTTTTTCTCGCTAGGTCTGGGCCCAAAAAAAGTTTCCCTGACCTTCTTGTGAATTGATCAGGATGATGTTCACTAAATGTCATATTATTCGTGTTTGCTGAATGGTGTTGGAGGGCTATTTTCCTTCTTCTGCCTGGCTTGGACAAGTTGTCCGTTTGAGTCCCTATCTTTTTTTCGTGGGTCATGGATGCTCTTTCAACCTTTGAGGTTAGAGGTTTTAATAGATATTACTTGCTGGAATTTTTCTCTAAACTCACCTTTTATATTCTGATTGTATGTTCTGATATTGAGAGGAAGCTTCTATTCAAAACTGCCAAAGATCTTTGCTATGCATCCTTAATGATCTTTGCCATCTTACTGGACTGCACATAACTTTTGAAAAAAAATGTGCTATCATGTTCCCTAAGCAGCTAGTTGAATCACAAGCTTCTGGTAATACCTTAGGTCGTAGTTTACAATGATGGCACAGAAGCACCACTTACTCTGGGATTCCATTGTCTTCCATAGACTCAGATTGGAAACTTATCCTTTAGTGGATAGTATCTACAAAAAAAATGACATGGTTGGAAGGCCAATACTTGCTTCCTTTGCCTGTAGACTGCAATATCGTCAAGTCACTATCAGACTCTATTCTTAGAGTTGAGTGCTATCTTAGCTCCAAAACCATTTATAAAATCTTTAAAGGAAAAGCTACTCTCGTTTTATCTTTTCTTTGGTGAATCTCACAATGGAAGGAGACACTTCATATGTTTCTTGGGATATCATTTGTCGTCCCAAGATAAGGTGGTTGGGATTACTTCTTTTAATGCCTTGCAATTTGGTTTCAACTGCTCTCTTATATTCAGGATGATAAAACTCATCGCTCGCCCTCTCTCCTCGCGGCGTTGTTAAGTAAATTTCATTTCTCCCTGCAGCTCCTCACTCCTCTGCCTCAAATTTCTGGAGTCTTTTGTAGCACGGACCTACTGAAATATGCTTAAACTTGGTCTCTGTTGTTAGCATACAAAGCATTCCCCCGTCTCTTTCAGAACGCGGTATCACTGTGTTATTCAATCTTACTCTTTGAGAATTTTGTAGGGTTATGCGCTATTGAATGTGATCCCGATTGTGCTCTGGGTTCCTTCTTTAAGCGCGATGAAACAATGGATTCTCCAAATTCTTCTCCAGATCAAATTAAAAACCTTTTTCTTGCACGCAACGACAATGAGGATTCCGATATTTTTGGAAAAAAAAAGGTATTCTCTCTAATTCAAAGCCTTGTGGATGGAATTTTTATTTGAATTTGCCTAGCTGAATAGCTGGAGCAAATCTGGTTTGGCAAAGCAAAAAATTGTTTAGAAGCATAAATGTGCTATGTCTGGATGCTCTTGTGGGAAGGCTTAAAACTGCTGACGCTCTTCGTATAGCAGAACTTTGGTGCCCCAGTAGGATGCAGTTTATGTTATGAAGTGTAGATGAAACGTAATTCATCTTTTCTTTGAGATCACCTTCTCATTCTCTGTGTCTTAACGATTCTGATCCCATCCCGGCCACTAGGGGTCTTCTACTTAGACCTTCCTTGCTGCATTTGTTTGTTTGGGTTAATGATATCTTCACAGGCAAAGTTTTGGTGAAAAATTTTCATAAGTTTTTGATATGCTGTGCTGTTTATTACCTTTGGAAGGAAAGAAATTCTAGAAGGTTTGGGGGTAATTTTCAAAACTCTACTACTCTTTCTCTGCTTATTAAAAGAGTTGCTATGGAAAAAATTTTATCTTGGAAAGAGTCTTCCGTCCTGCTGGAAATGTTATAACCTGGAGTTTTTGGGTACCTGGGTTCTGGATTGGCTGGGACGTATTACTTTGCGCTGCTGGTGGCTTTCTGTGCTCTTCTTCACAACTGGTCCCTTTGTCCCTTTGGTTTATTCTGCACAGCATAGGCTGGACAATGATGAAGCTCCCCTTTGCAGATCCCGTGGACGGCCTCTGGGCAACCCGGGAATTCTCTTTTCCAATCCGTTAATCTCTGAGTCCAGTCTTCATTGCTTGGGAGCTGGTTGCTGTTTGATTTCTCTGCAGGTTTTGGCGCTTCTGGGAGATGGATCCTCTGCTTGGGTTCTCTTCTTCAGCATTTTTTGGTGTTCGGTGCTGACTGGTCTCTTCACTATTTTGTTCTTATACCACATTTTTGGCTTTTTACTGATTTTTGTGGAGTATGGGTGGTATAGTTGTTCTTTTTTTACTGTTTTGCCTTCATAAGCTTTGTTTTTTTGCTTATGTTGGTTCTTTCTTGTAATCTCTTCTTTCTTTACAGTAATATATGGGCTATGGCCCCAAATTTTCCCAAAAAAAAAAGAAATTTCCTTATTTATTTGACTTCAGGCTTCACTTTATGGTGAGATTTGAGTTACTTGAATATAGGAAGAAGTGTTCTCACGTGCCTATTTGTTTGAACACCTATATGACTTGTAGATAGTATGCAAGTCAATTTGGTATGTCGGTTAGAAGCTTTGGCTGTTAATAAAAAAATCTTGGGTTCGTGTCATGTGTATGTGATGTGTGTGTGAGTTTAACTTAATTAACCTCAATGTCCTAAAAAAAATATTTATTGATAGTAGATAAGTTCCTCTCTCCTCTCTTGAGTATGTAACATATTAATATTGTTCAACAACAACAACAACAACATCATGCCTTATCCTATCATGTGGGGTCGGCTATATGAATCCTTTTTCTCCATTGTGTCATATTAAGAGTCAAATTCTCATTTAAAACTAATAAATCAATGTCATTTCTAATATTTTCTAACAAATTCTTCTTAGGTCTACCTCTACATTTCTTAACATAAGTCAAATCTAATGCATCTACTCTCCTAATCGGGTCATCGAAAGGCCACTGTTTTATGTTACCAAACCATTTAAGGCGACTCTCTAATCTTATCTGCCATTGATTAATATTGTTGAATTACAAAAATCTGGGTACTTTTTATGATACTTGCTTTTGTTACGATTGTTATTTTGCTTGTTCATCATATTTAGTCATAATAGCCGCTTCAGCATAAAAAATACTTTTTTCCTCATTGGTGATCTAGTGTAGAAGTAGGATTTCGATATTGTTGGGAATGCAACAATGCCAAAAAATTTGATGTAGTGCTATGTTGGAAATCAAGGTGTTATTGAGCTATTATTTAGTTGTGGTACGTTAAAATAGATTTGAGAGGGAAGACTCAGGAGAACACAAAAATGGGAAGATGAAATAATAGACAGGGAAGAGAGAAAGCTGCGATTTATAAAACAAGGGATCAAAGGATCAAAAGAATTGATGGGAAATAGAAAAGAGGAAAGAAAAGAAGCAGGAGAAGGAAGATCAGAGGGCTAAGGAGTCAGAAGCAAGAAGCAAGAAGAAAGATAAAAAAGATGAAACAAACAATACAGGAAAGGGAGGAGAAAGTGAGGGAGAACAGAAACAAGAGAGATGGGGGATAGGATAGGTCAGTAAGATCAAAGATAGAGATAAAAGAGAGAGGTCTGAGGGGGAGGTTGAGCAATTCAAGCCAAGATTTTTCATTCAATGCATAACAATAAACACCAGGGATCCTCTTTTATACAAAGGAACCTTGGGAAGATAATTGTAAAAATTAACTTGATGAAGATTAAAGCTTTGTTTGGGACAGCTTTTGTCCGCTGCTTCTTTACTGTTTCAAGAAATATTTATACTAGCTTAGAAAGCAGTCAAAAAGCTGTCTCAAACGAAGCCTAAATCATAGATTATTAAAGTACAAAATAGTTAAAAAAAAAAACTAAAATAATCTAAAAACAACAAAAATATTTGGTTATTGCATCAACTGATAAACCAAAACAATAATCAATCAAATCATCTACCATACATGTTTGACTTGATTTAGTGGTCTCAATCAACATTTACATATACAATGAACTCTTCTCCGTATGCTAAAGGTACTCATCAAGCGGATCCAGAAAAAGTCCTCAAGTTCATCATGTGTGATTCAATGTGACATAGTAGAGAGAATATGCTTGATAACTAACATAACAAGATTTGTTGAAAAAATTTAAATTGGAGCGATTATAGGGTGTTTAGATAATCAATATGTAAAGACACCTATAGACAAATTTGGAACATCAAAAGGCTTGAAAAGAAAATTAGCAATCATGATAAAATGCAAAGCAAGTATAAATGCAATAAGTACTAGCGTTATTAAAAATATAAGCTTCGAGGCTCTAGTAGGTATCAAATGCATGAGCATATAAACTAAGACACTTTATCACTATTACCCCAAATTATCAGATTGAACATCAACAGCTATAAAAATTTCATATTTAGCATTTAGCTTTATAGAGGAAGCAAATAACTTGGGCAAATGAAGTATAAGTAATGCAACAAAATAAAATTAAGATGCATAAAGGGGAATGAAGAAAAATCCGTAAACCTTCTAGGGGTAAGTAAAATGGATAACCTTAATCGGATAAAATTTTGAAAACTTATGATAACCACCTAAGAGCTCAACATTAATAGCTAACTCTCTTCATAAAATAAGCATTTTAGGAAAGCTGAGCTAGTTATATTCTCAATAGATCAAAGTAACCATCCTGCAATATGATTCACCTACCTTTGACGTCAAAAGCATCACTATTATGAAGAAAGTCATCAATACAAAGAATCCATTAAGTAATGCATTCTGCTTCTTGATTTTATTTTTTTAAACAAATTATTTTTAAGAAATTTGGATTAACTTATATGAGAAAAAGTGTAGATGTATGAAAGCTGAAAACAGTTCTCTTAGAATGATAGGTTAAATGGCTTTCCAAAAAAATGCCTCCATAAAATATAGCTTTCCAATCTAATAAAAAAAATTCATCATTTTAATTAATTATATATTATTTTTTAGTATATCATATTATAATAATACAAAATTATAATAATATCTATGCTAATCATTAAGTCACTCGTATCAATGTCACAACAATTCCTTTATAAAACATCTAACTCTTACAGCACTTCAAATAGTAATGTTATCAAACAGATATCTATCCTATATGACTAGCATAGCACATGCGCAACACACCACAACAATGTCAAACAGAACCAAAGTTAATAAATATGCAATTTTAATTTAGCATTCTCCATATATGCTAAAAGGATGCTTAGGTGGATGAGTGGCTTGACCCTTA
>NW_021319607.1:529102-536422 GCF_001605985.2 Dendrobium catenatum
AAAAATATAATTTTAACAAACTTCAATAATAATTTACTTTCTGGACATATGCATATAAAAATTATACTTCTAGTGATTACAATTCCTTGAAATTAATTATGATTCCATCAAAGCCACAACCAACTTTAGAAAATTAGAGAAGTGAGATAATAAATTAATCCAAAATTCGATTAATAAATTAAAGAACAACCTTACCACAATTTAGTTATTGTCATCAACAATCTCAAAATTTTTATTAATGTTCATGGTTCGACAACCACAGCTGAATTACGAGAGGGCTTATGCTAATTGTGATCTGTACATCACACTTAATTAATGTCCTCTACACTAATCTCTCAAAATACAGTGACTACTGAAATAATTAAGGACATAATGTCAATACATCACTACATTAGAGATTATAACATGAAAAATGACGAGGTTATATAAAATGAGAGGAATACTGTGAACTAACCATCTATAAGACTCAATCCCGTCTAATATCACAGTCTTCTTAAACATCCTTCTAAGCAATATAACTAACATTAGAGAGTTTACTAAATAAGCATATACCACACTTGCACAACACCTGGTATATGGATTTCCCCTCATACGATACGGCGCGTCTGTCATAGCTACCTATAGTGTTAATAACTAAAATCTGATAATCAAACACAGCGGTGAAAATAAAATAGATCTCTCCCTTCATAATTATAACCAATACGGAGAACAACATTTAGACTTCATAATGAATTTAACAATCTGACCCTCTAATAATCAACATACAGAATGGCGAGGTAAATGATATATAGCCACCCTCTCCTCAATGACGTCTAGAATCAAAAATGACTCAATTGTATGTATCAAAAACTAACCCACTCTAACTTACACTATAGCATCAGGCAATACATGGACGGTCTGCTTGATGAATGCTATTAGCTTGCTACTCAGATTGGCCCTCCATCTTCACGCTCAAATGACAATTTTTGCCTTCCACTGGCACCTACATTTCTATACCCTTCTTAAGTTACTCTATTGATGCCAACCCACTACACTTTATTAACATCCTTCATTAGCACATTTTTCTCAAACACCCTCTACCAAAAGCCTTTCCATCAATTCATCTATGAAAACTCTGATGATGTCATCATCGATAGACTCAAGTTTATATATTCCTTGCTACTTTTGGGTTTGTTTGGAACTATTCAACAATCCATCTACCCAACCATAATCTTGATACTCCTATAATTAATGACATAAGCAGTTAATCATCATTTCTTCTTAATATAGCCACAACGTTCCCTACAATAACTCTTAATTGGCACTCAACTTCGATTATATTAATACATTCTTAGAATGTTTAAAAAAAAGGCAGTAATATCTCTATAACTCACTTTTATATTAGTTAAAATTGATTTCTAAACCTCTAGAATTATCATCTCTCATTAAATCATTAATGTCTCTTCATGTATTTTTGGATCCACTCTACCACTATGTTGAAGATCTCAAAGGCCTCTCAATTTACACTCCTCTTTTTACGCAATTTAATATAATAGCCTTTTCACATACTCCTCTTAGGTTCATATTAGCCCCAAATTTAGAAAATTAGCTCATAGAAATTGGCTTTCGTGATCCCTTCAATTACAACTTAACTCAGAAAGTTTGTAAAGGTTGTTTAGACCTCAAAAGAACTGGCACAAGGTTTGCCGAAGGACGGGGAATGGGGGTGAATGATAATGTTAAAATTTTTTCTTAATATAAAAGAAATTTTTTTTATAACTTTTTCAATAATATGAAAATAATAATTTGAATCTATTGATGTGAGCAATTTAAATATCACAATAATAAGAAAATCAATGTTTTCAACCACACAGTCAATTACAAAAAAAATAAAGTATAAAAAATAATAAGAAATAAACACACCACGATTTATATGGTTCGGTCCATCCCTAACCTACGTCCACCACCGAAAAACCTCATATTTTAGTATTGCACTAAAACCTTTATGACTCTCCTTAGCCCCGGCCACAGTTAGGCCGGAAGAAGCCCTTACAAAATCTCTTTCCACCAACCCGATGACGACAGAGGACCGTAATTTCCTTCACACAGCAAAGAACCTCAAATCCCTTTCAGCCTTCCCGGTGCGGATGGAGTAAGACCGAATCCTTTTGGCACCAAAGAGATCTTCTTTTTCTTCCTCCATAACTCCCTCAAAGACAAACCTTGACAATATTGGTGTGGTACTTAGGTGCTAAGTTCGTCAGCAGCAACCGTATGAACTCACCTATCAATCTCCTTGCAAACCTACAAGGATATTTCTCCCTTCTCTCAAACTTCACCCTTTCCTCCCTAATGCCAATGCTCTCCCTTCAAATTTCTTCATAAAGAAAAATGACTTTCAATAATACAAAAAAAAACTTAACAGAGTCTTTCTTAAGGTAAGCTAAATTATGGTACGGCTTGAAAACCCTAGAAACTTAATTATGGATGTACTGAATTCATATAGTACAGTCTTAGGATCGTACTGTATGATTTAGTTTCAAAATAATCCTTTTCAGCTAGTACAAAACACATTGCCTTGTACGATCAGTTCATGTGTTGTGTATGATCGTTCCAGTACGATATCAACGGGATCATTCTATACGATTAGTTTGAACAAATACATAGTATTTTGTCTTGGACGATCACGATATGATAACTAATGATCGCCAACGCAAGAATCGGTCGTACAGTCACCACATCGTCTAGTGTACGATACTGATTGAACAAATTTAGCTATAATTAATCCTCTAAATCATATGATCAATTTAGGCATTGATATATAATTGCATATATCATACATTATGATGTATATCATACGGGTATTAATGATAGACATAAATCTTGAATATAAAATTATTTGTAAATTGTGATTGGACGTCAGAGTTTATTCAATGTGCATGAATCGTTTCTGTTTACAGATGGATACAGTACAATACGATAATCTTTAAATTGCAAGGTATATCCAAAATACGTCATTTTGATGAGCTGGATATGTACAATTACGATCTAACCTCAAAAATTCGAGCTTTCTCAATTTTGGACCCAATCTTACCCATCGAGTGTACGCAATGCGATAAGGTCATCACAGGCTAGAGCAAATATCCTGTACCAGGAGCTTGTACTCAAGAAATAAAAAGAAGAGTTGATATAATAATTAAACATGATTATTTACAGACATAACATATTCTATCCAATCTTGAGCCATAGATCTCGTTGGATGATGCATGGTGTTTCATTGAAATATTTGTTACATACACAACAAAAATATGAGCTAGTGATAGGCAGAGAAATTACTTATGAGACAATAAATAGTAATGTGGAGCCAACATCCATATATAGATTATTCTATGTTCAGAGAATTATATAACTGCTTGATAGACGCCAAGTCTGCGAATAAAGGCTCATGATTTGAATTTTGAGCTTTTTAAAATAATTTGTTGTGAGGCGTGGTGATTCTCTAGAACAGGAGAGACAGATGGAGGGGAGGTAGTATGAGAGTAGTGAGTAGTTAATAGAGTATGGATATATATATAGGTATATATGTATTGATATATGAGATAGAAGTAAGTGATATTATATAATATATAGATAGTAGTAGAATATATTATATCATCATACATACCAAAAGAAGGTTAAAGCTTCATAAGACATTATTTAGTATATCTTCTTAAAGAATCATCATGTGTCGCATATATACTTTATCCATTTCATCAACTATGGTCCCCCAATTGCCACCAACTAGAAAAGGAGAGGTACTGAGGCCATAAGGAATGGAGTATAATCGTACTTGATATTGCTATGTGAGATGTAATATGCTTCTATATGAGATTGAACGGAGGGCTTTTTACTGTTGGTTTAAAAGCAGAAGTGTTGTAAGATGAGCAATAAATTCTAGTAATTAAAATTTATTTTAATACTGAAAAATCAATCTGTAATTTAGAAACAATAGCAATGAGAAGAAAAGCTGCGTTCTCACAAACGTCCTAAAAAAGAGGGTTAAAAGAATTGATCAATATTTTCCAGGCTTGATTTGCAATAGAATGGTGACAAAAGGGCAATATAAATCATATGAAGATTTAACAATGATCTATGTAAATGTAATTATGACATCGGTCGGTTTATAGCGACAAAATGAAGGCACAAGATGGCATTCAATAATGGTAGTTGCGTAACTAAAGACATTCTCTAAATTGTTTTAGTTTCTTGGAATAATCTCAGCCTCATTTTGTATGAAAAGCTAGTATGACTTATTGTTACATGATTTTAGTTGTAATGTTTGGTAGATAATTTGGACTCTTTGCTTTATAGATAAGGTTGAGTTAAATAGTCTTTACCAAAGTGTGCTTTTAGGAGAATTAATAATTTAGGCAATTGATAGGACAATGTGTCCATAAGCTGTAATGAACTAATGACAGGAAATACAGTCACTGATTAATGATATATCGTAAACTAAATCGAAAAAAGAAAATGAAAGGAAAAGAAAAATAAATATATTCTCGATTAAAATAAGCAGAGGTATATAAAATTTAAAGAAGGTTTAGATTGTTATTTTGTTAAGGAGGAGTAAATATTAACAATATTAATATATGGTAATTTAACCAAATGTATTTGAGCTTATTAGAAATTTCAGCAGACTAGTATAATATATAAGTAATATGTAATAAACTATACATCTAGACTCAAAATAATTATGTGTCTGAATAATTTATTAAATACAAAGTATGATTTACACAAGGTATAAAAAAACTTAAATATGTGTAGTTTTCTTTTTTTTAATTGTAATAATAATATTAATACAATGTAATAATTAACTGGTCATTTCTTTACATCATGCACTATTATTCAGAAAATAAATTAAAAAATTTAATTATAATATATATTCTGCTGAAAGATTAAATGTCCGTTAAGTTTTGTACCTTTAAATAAAGAATTATGATAAGAAGTAAATATGAATTGAACAAAAGAATAGATGGTATCCCAATAAAAATTGATTATAATGATTTAAAAAAATTAAACAAAGATAAGAAAGAGATGAGGCGATGAGTAAAAAGTACAAGAATTGATATTGTCTCGATATTTTTTTATCTAGTCAAAAAGAGAAGAAAAAAATCAGATGTGGAATCATGAGCACACTGTAAATTATTTATTATATCTTTATTATGAGGTTAGCTGATTTTTGGAAGATATATCAATGTTGTAGGGTTAGTAAGTCAACAAAATTTTCGGGAATACGGGATTTGAATTACCTGAATGAATTGTTCTCTTTGGCGTCGAGGTAACGGCGGATCAGTGCTCTTATATCCAGCGGACTTACCTAGATTGGTAGGTTAAGATCTGCCGTAGACTTGGATTCGAGAAAACTTGGATGTCTTTACGAACCGGATGAGGTGCCGCGTGTTGACCCGACCCAACCACGCGGTTGACCCACGAATTGTTAAATATAGTGGCGCGTGAGTGGGTTGGCCCGTTTCTGTAGGCAACTTGACAAGGATGAGCAACATTTTTTAGTTTGCTGAAGTTTGAGACAAGTCAGCAGAGATAAAATTGAGGTTTGAGAAAAATACTTGAGATGCTAGACATTGCAAAGGAAATGCTATATTTTATGAGATTATTATTTAGATAAACTTGATTAGCGGTTAGAAAATGTTTATATAAAATAAATTTTGATTTGGTGAAAGATTTTGGTTATATGTTGACTCAAAAGAAGCGAGACGCAAGCAAGTTAGGCTAGTGCGGTAAATAGCGAGCGTGGGGATGAGTATGGAATACTAAAGGCAAAGAATAAAACAGGAACAGGACGGAGGCACGATGGGTCAAGAAATTCAACATATAAAAATTAAAGGAAAGAAAGAAATAAGAAAGGCAAGCGGGTCTATTAGCGTCAAATACGAATATCGGGAGGCAAGCGCTGTGCTTTAGACGGCAGGTCGTGTGAAATTGTAATCGGCAGTAGCGGCACAGTATGATAATTTTTAAAATGGGTGTTCACAGGTGAGCCCTGATGGAGCATCAAATCCTAGTGTACGGGGTGGAGTCAAAACACGAACTCGACAACTAAGTTTTAATAAACGAGATCAGAGTATTCTGAACCGAACGACCCGTTGGTTGAAAATCGAGTTAACAGTTGAAACCGAGAATTTAATTTGGTCGGGTTCGAGTCGGGTTTCGTGTTCGTGTCAAATATTGACACCACCTAATAGTCAAGCCATATTAATAAATATTAAATTAAATATATTACAATTATTTTACTTATTTAAAATTGAATATAATAATCATAAAATAAAATACATTGGAATCGCCGATTAGATGATGACAATTTTTAAGAACTTAATGATTAATTATGCTGCTCAAACTTTTAATTAATTATTAAATCATCTAAATTTTAACTTTTAAGTGTGTAACAAAAACTATATAAAAATATAAATAAATTGATTGGGAATTGCACATGACCTCGCTGGTTAATTTCATTTCAATAATATTGGTAACTTGATAATTTAATAACTTTAATTTTATTTTGTTAGTGAGGTTTGGTTTTCATAATATAAAAAGGCCGGTTTATTTTTTCTCATATAAGTGTAATAGAATAAGATATGTTCTGCCTTTTTTTATAATTATTAATTATGCCAAAAATATCTCAGACAATTTGTTATTATAGCTGTAGAAAACTCTGAAAAATAAATAAAAAATAATAGTCAAATGAAATTGTGATTAATGTATGAGAAGTAAAGCAACTATAAAGCTGTCTCTAACAGGTACAATAATGTCAGCGGTACTGAGTCGTACTGAGTTGTGGTACAATAAAAAAGTGATGTGACGCATTCTGATTGGTCTCTGGACGACGTTAATGCCCCAACAAAATATTTTTTATAACATACCCTTAAAATGGTTAATAAGTGATGCTTGGACTGTATTATGCATGAAATAAACAGAAATTTTGTTGGTTAATTAATATGTAAGTGGAAAAATATTACATTTTTGGGCCCCTTTCAATATAAAAATTCGAAAAACTCCCTCACCATTATTTGTAGATTCTTGATTTGATCAGTAGTAATAAGAAGACAATATTAGTTAATCAAATATTTACTATCTTAGCCTTTAGTGCTAATGAAGCAAGAAATACAATTTGGAATTCACATTCAATATCATCAAATTTAGTTGATTTTACAAAATAAAAAACTTTATATATGCTCTATATTTTCGAGCCCAAAGCCATTAATAAAGAACCGAGAAAAAGGTAAACATATCGTAGACTAAGGCTTCGTTTGGGACGGCTTTTTTATTGCTTTCTAAAACGGAGTT
>NW_021319607.1:536522-542049 GCF_001605985.2 Dendrobium catenatum
TGTATACATGTGCAGGCAATTTCTTCAGTTTTCCTTCGTCTGGTGACCCAAGCAATATGAGTGTCTATCTTAACTGCTTCTACTGTTTCGGACTTACCGATAATGTACGTTTTCCAAAGGGTGTTGGAAACTTCAATTTTTGGTCGAGCTATTTTGAGGTGTTTTCGTATGACATCCTGTTTGTCATTTACCTTTTTGTTGTAATTGGTTAGCTTCAGAATATTTATCTACGTGAAGAGGCTTATAGGGTTGCTCAGTTCATGGTGGGCAAACAAACAAAAAATTAAAATTTTTTGATGGGATGTTGATAGAAAGAATTGCAAAATAACTTGAAGTTCATGAGTCAAACAGGTAAAATTAGATTTTGCTTAGGATATGGTTATAATCTCAAGTAGATAATGCAAAATAGTAACTTTAGTGCCGAATAGATAAGGCCAACAGACAAGCGGATACAGAACTGCCAAAGAAGCTGCACACAAATCTATCATAACAGCCTCTAAGGGAACCACCCTCAGATTTTAGGAAAAATTAAAAAGAACTTCCACGCAAAGGCAGCCCAATTATAGTTCCGCACCATTTCAGCATATGCTGGATTCTTGAATAAAACGTAAATCAATTGGCAAATGCTTTTCCTATGTTGTGTCGAAACACGCAAAGAAGTGTTAGGCTTAGGGTGCATAACAACATTCTTTATGATTTTCGTTGGAGAGGCAAGTTGATTATTCTAAAATTTTGAAGTAATATATGCAATTCTTGTATTTTTATGTTTTGTAGAACTTAGGCGTTCTAATGTTTCGAGTAAAAATTATTCATATAAATCATATCAACAAGATAATATTCAAGCCATGTCAAATTCTTGTTCTGAAAAATCTTAATGTTGAGCCTTTCATAATTTTTTTCATTATGTTCCACTTCTTGATTTTTTTTCCTTTATTATTATATTGCTGCTTTATGCATCTTTTGCTGTCATGAGGCACGGTAACTTCTGGGTGCACAAGTGTTTATTTTTAAATTAATCATTCTGGGAGAATTCATCTCTGCTTATGTCAAACATTGGTTTGAATTTATAATCCTCTATGATTCTAGGATTTTGTTCTCTATATGGATCTTCTCCAACATTATGCTAATGGTAAAAACCATTTCTTGATTTATCGCAGACTGCAAACAGTTCAGCTGGAGTGCCAACTCAGTTGCAGCTTGGATTAATTTCCCCTCTTTATTTACGAAAACTGTTTGAAAGGATGGGAGCAACTTACATAAAATTAGGGCAGGTGTGAACTGGCGGATTTATTGATGTTGTTTGTATTGGTTTCTTTCATTTCTTTGAAGTTGGATATTCTATTTCCTTTAGAATTTCATAGCAGAAATCTAAATATGGCCTTTGTTTTTTTTTTCATCTCACTACATAAGCAAATTTAATATGCATATTTCTAAGATTATTAATGTAGCCTCTTTGTCTTCCAAAATTTGCTGGAAATGTAATCACATGCTAATCCACAGAATTGACTTGTAATATTAGTTTCAACTGGGAGTAAGATTACAACAACAACATCAAGCCTTTATCCCACTACGTGGGGTCGGCTACATGAATCATTTTTCTCCATTGTGTCCTATTAAAGGTCAAATTCTCGTTTAAATCTAATAAAGAAAGGTCATTCCTAATATTTTCTAACCATGTCTTTTTAGGTCTTCCTCTATCTTTATTAACATAAGTCAAATCTAATATTTCTACTCTCCTAACCGGGTCATTGGAACTGGGAGTAAGATTGCAAAATGAATATACTTTTGTGCTGCTTGGCAATTTTATTCTTCTTGTTCCCCTCTTCTATCTTTTGAGCTATCCACTGCATAAGATTCTACCATTTAATTCCGGCTTCTTGGCTACATACGGATTGTTCAGATTCTGGTTGCATCTTTTCTGTTAGTTTGGAGGTTTATCATCACCTTTACTTAAACTAAAATGGTTACTATTTTGGATTCTACAATTTGAGAAATAGTTTAGATGTTGATTTGCATCTGATATTTCAATGGTGCAGTTTATTGCATCTGCACCTACAATCTTTCCAGCAGAATATGTTGAGGAGTTCAAGAGTTGCTTTGATCGTGCCCCAGCAGTTCCGTTTAATGTGATTGAATCTATATTGCGAGAAGAATTAGGAAGGCCATTGGATAGCATATATGAATATGTTGATCCAGTTCCAATAGCCTCTGCTTCGATTGCTCAGGTATGTACATTGTATGGTATGTTGTAAACAATTATGGCTTATGGGAGATGAGATTTTTCTACTTATCCTGCATAACTGTTAAGGTTCATGGTGCGAGACTTAGAACTTCACGAGAAGAGGTGGTAATAAAGGTTTTAAAACCAGGAATAGAGGACATATTGGTTGCTGATCTGAACTTTGTGTACATTACTGCACGTATTTTTGAGTTCCTGAACCCTGAGCTTCGACGGATATCATTGGTATGGAATTATTGTTTTTATGATCTTTATATTAAATATTTTTTGCCATTAAACGTATTCATGACTTGCATATTATCTGGATACGCTTTCCTCTATTAGCCGTATGTTGTAGCAATATATAATCAACTGTCAATTTTTTCTCATCATTACTGTGATTGAAGGTCCAATCTACATTCTCCTACTCGTAAAATAGAACTCCTTTTCTCAATTTTACTTGGAAATTTCAATCAATTATGATGCAACAGAATACTACGGAGAACCTGCGGATCAGCACAACCCAATTGCTAACGGCCTGATACGTTCCTTTTATCTCATTTGCTCTTTTAGTTAAAAGTACCGCACTACGTATTTTCAGCCAATCCCTGTTTTCTCTATTTTTAGCATTTCTTTTGAGTAGTTTATTATATAGGAGAAATGGTCACAGAGAAAAGGTAGCTTTTGTTATCATCCATCTTTACGAATACAGAAATCAAGAGCACTGGAGTTCAGTGTCTCTCTATTGTTCCATTGCTTGTGTGCCTTCTTTGTCTCCAGATTTGCTGTTAGATCCATTGGCATCAGAAGTGGTATCAGAGCCTAGTTACCGGAGAGAAGAATGGCAGATCGGGGCAAGGAACCGATATCGGAGGAATCGAGAAGTCTCGATTCGTTATGGGCAAACCAGGAAAATGTCAATCAGAGGATTGACGAGCTGACCGTCGAAGTATGGCAGCTAGTAGTGGAATTTCGCCGTGAGTTCAATCTCGGAAGGGCGAGACCACCACCACCTCGGATTCACAGAGAGATACAACCAGCATTGCGTCCCCAAAGGCGGAGGGGAATGGAGGCGGACCGGCAGTGGAGGACGCCGCAGGCAGGCATCCAGGTATCTAGGCATCGTCCGATTCCGATGAAGAGGTACATCTGCATCAGGGAGCAATGGAAGTAGATTCAGAAGAAGAGGATACAGGGCATCCTTATCAACCAGCGGTATATGGGCAACAACGACCAATGGCCGTTCACCACAATAAATTTAAGGTTAAATAAGACATCCCTTTCTTTGATGGCCACTTACACATCGAGGACTACCTCGATTGGGAGAAAGCAGTGGAAAATTTCTTCGACTACATGGAAATCGAGCCGGGCAAACACGTGAAGTATGTAGCGTGTAGACTGAAGGGAGGAGCCAACGCGTGGTGGGCACAAGTCTTGCAAATGAGACTGAGGGAAGGCAAAGGCCCGGTGAGAAGCTGGAGCTGAATGAAGCAACTGCTTCGTTCTCAGTTCTTGCCAACCGACTTTGAACAAATTCTTTATATGAGATACCAACATTGCACGTAAGGATTAAGATCGGTCAGTGAATACATTGAAGAATTTAATCGGTTGAGCGCAAGGAATAATTTAAATGAATCAAACAATCAGTTGGTCGCCAGGTATATTGGAGGTCTTAAGGACAGTATTCAAGATAAACTGGAATTAAACTCAGTTTGTTCCATAGCTCAAGCGGTTAATTTCGTCATGAAGGCAGAAATGCAGCAAAGCCATCCTTACAAGACTCCATATAATCGCAGACACTGGCAGGAATCACAGTTGGGGCCTAGCAAGACCGCATCCCCTGCAGCCAAGCAAGCCACGAACTCCGGGTCGCATGCTGCCAGTTCGACTGCACCCAACAACTCTCCAGAAATCAAGAGTCAGCCGAAATTAAGGATTCAAGGTAGAGATAATCCTTACGCTAAACCCTCTACGATTAAATGCTTTCGTTGTTTTCAGCAAGGCCACAAATCGAATGAATGCCCCCAAAGACAACAAGCGCATTAGGCGAAAGCGGAGAAGGCAAGCGGCTCACGAGCGGCTGAATCAAAAGACGAAGAGGACACCGAGGACGTCTATGCTGACGAAGGGCAACCAGTAATTGCTGTACTGAAAAGGCTGCTCTTGGCTCCAAGACAAAATTTAAATTCTCAAAGGCACGCCCTATTTTGTACACGTTGCACGATCAATGGGAAGATGTGTGATCTTCTAGTGGACAGCGGATGCACGGAGAACGTGATTTCCCGCTCAGTTGTTCAAAATTTACAATTAAAAACCTTCAAGAATCCAAATCCGTACAAGATCAACTGGGTCAAACGGGGCATTGAAATCTCAGTTTCCGATTCGTGTCGAGTTACATTCTCTATAGGGAAACAATATATGTGCGAGGTGGTATGTGATGTTGTTGAGATGGACTGTGCCACCTCATACTGGGAAGGAAGTGGCAGTTCGATGCCGGGCAATGTATGACTGCCGAGCCAACTGTTATTCGCTCGAATGGAAGGGTCGACGGTTGAGACTACTACCTAGTTCGATTGAGAGGAATTCTACTAAGAGTGACACTTCCAACTCTGCTGCAATGCACGTGGTCAGTGGATCCAAACTTCTACAGTTGTGGCGGCAAGTAGAACCATCGTTCGCGTTGGTTATGGCAGAGCGCAACTGCGGAGCCAAGCAGGGAAGTATACACGAGGAGATAGTGAAATTACTGGAGCATTATAAGGCAATTTCCCCAGATTATTTACCGGCTGAACTTCCGCCACTTAGAAATATACAACAAATAGATTTGGTGCCTGGAGCTAGCTTACTGAGCCTGCCTCACTATCGCCTCAACCCAAGAGAACAACAAGTTCTGCAAGAACTGGTAGACCAGCTGCTAGCAAAACAGTTAATTCAGCCTAGCGTCAGCCCGTGTGTCGGACCTGCATTATTAGTCCCAAAGAAGGACGGGAGCTGGCGGATGTGCGTAGACAGTAGAGCCATCAACAAGATAACCATAAAGTATAGATTCCTGGTACCATGCATTGAGGAGCTAATAGACTAACTGACCGGAGCATCAATTTTTTCCAAACTGGACTTGAGGAGTGGATATCATCAGATTTGAATTCGCCCCGGAGATGAATGGAAGACGGCGTTTAAAACACCTCAAGGCCTCTACGAATGGAAGGTTATGCCCTTCGGGCTCTGTAATGCTCTGTCAACCTTTATGCGCATGATGAATGAGGTGTTAAAACCATTTCTGGGGAAGTTCTGCATCGTGTATTTCGATGA
>NW_021319608.1:0-3873 GCF_001605985.2 Dendrobium catenatum
CATTCAATTGTTCTTCCTTATTCCATTGATTAAAAGGAATGTCAGTTTTAACTCCATTAATAATACGTGACGGTGATGAATAACCAGTTAAAATCATAGCCACAAGCGAAAATCAATCGATTGCAAGAAAATAGATATGTGAGTTTACCAAAAATCAAATGACATATTTTCAAATAAAGGAGGTCTGGTGATTGAATAACCTTCTGCAATATTATGATTAGTCATGGATCAAAAAATTCAAAAGCTTTTAAAAACCTATTTTATGAATCCCGCTTTGATACAACTTAAAAGTGCTCAGATGGCACTAAAAAGTTCATTAGGGATGTTAAGCCCTAATGAACTGGCCCAAGGCTAATAATGAGATAGAGAGGTGAATCAGTATTTAAAACAAACACAATCTTAAATCCAAAAACAAGATTCACCACTATCAAAACAAACGATGCGGAAATTAAATGCGGAAGCAAATAATAAGAAAGAATACACCAGATTTATAGTGGTTCGGTCAAACCTTGACCTACGTCCACTCCTTGGAGGCACCCTCTAAGTATTGCACTAAAATAAGTGTCTCTCCTTTAGCCCCCACACCTAGGTGGAGAAGCCCTTACAAAATCACTTCCACCATCCCCGGTGTGACTCCGAAGAGATCTTCTTCTTTTGTGAACTTCCCTTGAGATAAGCCTTAAATCTGACGGTATTCAGGTGCGAGCTTGCCGGAGCAACCGTATGGATCCCCCTCCAAACTCCCTTGAGTCCCGCCTCATAGGATCTTCTCCCTCTACAAACTCCACCCTTTTCTCACTCCCTTTCAAGCTCTCTCTTCAAGTTTCCCCCATAAGAATGAAGCTACAATGGCTGTGAAAGACACTTACAAAGTGCCTTGTCATAGCTTAAATAGAAGAGCTAAAAACGAGCTCATTAATACAAGCTGCCGACTTTATCATCCAGGATGATAGACATATCGTCCTGGTCGATTAGTTCAAATATGAGGAAAATCGTCCTGAATATCGCACTGAAATGAAGCTGGACGATGTCTAATCGTCCTGGACGACCTTGCGATCGGCCCGAACGAAATCACCATTAATTGCTTTCCAAAATTGCCAGAGAAATTTTGGAAAAATTGTCATGGATCATCCTGGCCAATCCACCAGGCCGATCCACCAGGCCGATATCCAAAAATAAGAATTTCCTAAGTAGATTTGGCGGCAGATTCTTTCTGAATTGAGCCTATCGTCCTGGCCGATACAAAATCATCCAGGACGATGTGTTTTGCATAATGATGGCTGCTTTAATGAGGATGCCCTAATTAGGACTTTCGCTTTTGGACAGATCGTCCCGGACGATATAAATATCATCCCGAACGATGTTACCAAAAATAGAAATCTTTAGGGAGCAACAGAAAATCTTCCAAGTTACAAAACATCAGGAGCCACACCAAATACAATAGACTCAAGAAAGGGAAAAATGTACAAAGTAACTCAGACCTAGTCTATCCAATCTTGAGCTGATTCCAAATTGCAGTCTGATCGTGTGAACCTAAGATGTCAGTACATAAGGTAGTTGTAGAGAAAAAAGAATGTTTTCTATCATCAAAATCATAAGCCATAGATCCGCAACAACAATCTCATATAGATCATACATTCTTGGTGGATTCTCTCGACCTCTTCTATATAGGATAATGTCATCGAGTAGGACTCTAACATACAACCATGGAAAGGTCATACAACCTTGGTGGATTCTCTTGACCTATTTCATATATATTAGCATCTTCGAGCATTGACTCTGACATACAACCTTAGATAGGTCATACATCCTTTGTGGATTCTTTTGACCTCTTTCATATAGGTTAATATCATCAAGAAGGGCTCCGACATATAACTTCGAAAAGGATATACATCGTTGGTGGATTCTCTTAACCTCTTCCATATAGGTTAACATCATTGAGCAGTGATCCGACATATAACCTCAGAAAGGTCATATATCGTTAGTGGATTCTCTTGACCTCTTCCATATATGTTAACATCATTGAGTAGTATTCTGACATACAACCTTGGATTGATCATACATCCTTGGTGGATTCTCACAACCTCTTCTACATAAGTTAACATCATCGAGCAGTACTCTAACATACAACATTGGAAAGGTCATGTATCCTTTGTGGATTCTTTGGTCCTCTTTCATAGAGGTCAACATCATCGAGCAATACTCTGAGTGGACAATATTCTTTATAAATATTTCATGAAAATAAGTGATTGATAAAGTCATCACTTATATAAAGACCTTAGTAGTCTAAAAAAGCCTCAAAAAATAAAAGGGACAATATATAAAAGCATGTCTCAAAGATACATAAATAATTTAATTTTCTCTGAGGAACAAGTTATCAACTTCATATATAATATCAATGGAGTTATATAAATTTAATAACAAATTCAATTGTATATTTATTCTCACTAGAAGTTGAAATTACAAAGTAAATTGGCATCATTCGTACAAGTTAATGTCAATGAATAACAAATAACTTTAAAATAGTCAAATATGCTTGGTAGATTCAAGTGACTTCTTCTCTACTGCATACAAGCAGCTCATATAACTTCTTCTTCATAAAAAGGACATAACTTAATCATCATCAGGAATCCACTTAGTTTATAGTGTTAGTGTGTTGGCAGAATGCTAACAGTGTACACTACTTCAACCCCTTCCATAAGGGATATCTGATGTCCGCACACATTAATATGGATGCATATTGTCTTAATAAAATGCAAATAGGCCAGTGGCATCATCAACCCTTATGTCTACCATCAGCTTCTTGCTTGTTCGTTATTAGAAGCACACCCTCCAACTCTCTCTTTCAGCTCTACACTCAATAGTTTACTACCAACGGACTTCCACTCGATTATCCATCGCTGACAAACTTCTGCTCAAACAACATCAAAATTCTTCCCATCTACTAATAACTTATGGTTCTCATCCCAAGTAATATTGCCACCGGATCTTCTCATATCACTCTCGTATATAAGAAGCTTTTGATCTTCTTCTATCAAGGATAGAATAGTGAGAGAATAAGCTCTTATCATAACTTCTTCTACATAGGGAGGGGCATTAAAGTTTGATAGGAGATGATACCTATCTCAGATAGTGGAATGCCTCTAACATAAGAAAAAGACCATAAGAGAAGAAAAAAGGAGGGAAAAGCTAAAAAATCTCCTTCTACACAAGAGAGGGTCGCTAAAGCTCGATAGGGGATGTCACATATCTTAAATAGTGGAATGCCTCTAATGTAAGGAGAAGAATACATTATAAGAAAAAAGAAAGGAGAAAAAAATCTCCATCTACATTAGAGAGGGACACTAAAGCTTGATAGAGGAATGCCACCTATCTCTAGTATTGAAATGCCTATAATGTAATAAGAAAATCAGGCAACAACAACAACAACAACAACATCAAGCCTTTCTCCCACTACATCGGGTTGGCTACATCAATCCTTTTTTCTCCATTGTGTTTTGTTAAAAGTCAAATTCTCATTTAAATCTAATAAAGAAAGATCATTTCTAATATTTCTAACAAAGTCTTTTTAGGTCTACCTCTACTTTCTTAACATAAGTAAAATCTAATTCCTCAACTTTCCTAACCAGGTCATCGGAAGGCCTCTGTTTAATGTGACAAAATCATATAAGGAGACTCTCTCTAATCTTATCTTCCGCTCGAGCTACTCCAACCTTTTCACGTATATGCTCATTTCGTATCATATCTCTAATGGTAAAGCCACTCATCCACCTGAGCATCCTCATCTCTGAAACACTTAACCTAGTATTATACTTTTCTTTTAATGGCCAACATTTGGCACCATAAAGCATTGCAGACCTCACTACCATCTTA
>NW_021319608.1:3973-46778 GCF_001605985.2 Dendrobium catenatum
AAGATAGGAAAGAATACCGGTTCTCTGGCCAGGAGCACTGAGGAGAGTGTGAAAGAAGAAGGGTGTCCTCTGCCTACTACTAGGGAGAGTGATTGACGAAGGAACGAAGGGTTCTCTGCGTACACTGAGGGAGACGTGTGGAAAGTACGAAGGGTTCTCTGCCCGACACTACAGGAGCACTGTTGGAGAAGGAGGACGTTGAATTATCTGGCCGTGACCACACTTGGGGTATATCGGGTAAAGAGGACGGGAGACTAGGGTTCACTACCAAGACACCGGGAGTGGTGGGAAAAGATGTAGTTGTGAAGGCTTCTCCGCCTGTCGCGCACTTGTGGGGTGCAAAAGGAGAGTCCACTATTTTGGTAATTTCCCATGAATACTCAGGATAAGTGTCTCTGAAGATTTGGATGTGTATGGATCAGTGTTATAAGACTGTAACTACTCTATAATCTGGTGTCATTTACTAATTATCATGGATTAGACATTTTGTACCGCACCCTTTTCATACTTATTTCCAGTTTTAAAAACATCTGTGGTTATCGAAAAGAATCTTTATTCGACAAAAATATAAAAAAACACGGTGCTTAATTTTAATTGTTTTATAAAACTACGCAATTCACGCCTCCCTCTTCGGGTAGCCTTGAGAGGACACACTCACTTAAGGCTCATTAACAAGCACCTAATTCAATAGAACTCAGAGCATGACGCAGAATACATTGAGTATGAATATTTTAAATTAATATAACCACGTTTAACGGAGAGAGGAGAGCTCCATCCATCATATAAAACTTGGTTAGTATCTTCAAGATTGGTACAAGATGTATCTTTTGTATTAATTCTTCTAAGTCATTCTAAAATTTTAATTTTGAACCCATATCCAAACCTACTTGAAGAGCATAAGCACTTATGATATTAATAATTTTAACATCAATAGCAATCTTTAAAGCTATAATTCTATATACAATTCTATTAATTTTAATAATATTAGCCTTTAAACTCTTATATATAATCACACCTACACCATTTCTACTACGACTCCTACCCGAATACCATAGTTTATATCCTAAATTATCAATCTCCTTAGCCTTATGTCCAACTCATTTAGTTTTTTAAATTCATAGAATATTTATCTTCCTATGAATCATAATATCTATTAATTATATTAATTTTCCTGTAAGGGAGCCTATATTCCAAGTTCCTATCCTAATTTTAGTTTCATGGACTAGCTTCTTTACCCATATCCATCCTTGATGTGCGAGCCCTTGCTTATTTAACACAACACCTGGGCACCGATGCAGCGGCCCTTGCACACTTCTTATTATATTTAGGCCATACAGTGTGTCGCTTCCAAGGGACACCCTAGTATTAATATAATTTTTTAAAGGATTCATGTCATGATTATTTGATAAGTTTTATGCTGACTATCGAATATCAAATGCAACCCTCCACTTTTCTCATCTAAGATAGTGGGGCTCATAGAGAAAAAAATACATAATAGCAGGTTCTTAACCTACTATGAACAATGTTGAGAGAGTTGCTACATAGTTTTTGCGTGTTTTATATTCTTGCAACTTGTTATTTTAATGATTCCAAAGATTATTATATTGATTATTAATTTCTCCTAACACATTTTGGAATAATCATTTTTGGCTCTTGTGTGTACTAACATTTCAAGGAAATAATACTCCAGATTATTGAAGACTTCAAATGAAGTTCTAATTATAATGTTTTATAACTTGGAGTCTATATTTTGTTCATTTTGAGTTAGAGAGAGTGTGATTGTAATTGAGTAACTTAGAACACACACACACTGTGGGAGATCTTTAAAAATAAAAAAATTTAAAATAATGATCGTATAGGACGAACTATATTCGTACAGGACAATAAGGTTAGTTATACTCTCCAAAGAGCAATGGAACGAACAGAACGGGCAAAATTTTTTTCTAATTACTAATCATTCAGATGATCTTTTCCATTCATCCTAGGATGATGTTCTATGGACCCATGCTTTGAACTAATCATCCAGATAATTTTACCATGTTCGTCCCAAGATGATGTTCTCTGGACTCATGCTTTGAACTAATCGTCCAGACGATTTTACTATGTTCATCCCAGGATGATGTTCTCTAGACTCATGCTTTGAACTAATCATCTAGATGATTTTATTCTGTTCGTCCCAAGACTATGTTTTCTGGACTCGTGCTTTGAACTAATCATCCAGACGATCTTGTACATTCATCCCAGGAAGATTTCCTCTATTCCTTAAAACATATGGACCGTCCTGCAGATTTATTCCAACGAAGCATGGAGATAACTATTTGTACCGTACGAACTATGTTCGTACGGGATGATAATCGGGTATGAAGGCATTCGTACCAATGCACATTGAGTTCATACGCAACTGTTTTTACACTGTTTGTACGTACAAAATGCAATCATACGGGATAATCGAGTACGTACAGATTTGAAAAATTGCAATTTTTAAACAATTTTTCATGTCTTTATTATAAAAGGTACACTTAAAATTGTCTTGTAATCTTTTTATCTACTGGTCTTCATGCAAACTGAAGGGAAATTGAATGAGAGAGTGTTTTTGAAGGAGGATTCTTACTACTGGAGTGTGAAGGGTTCACTTGGTACTTAAAGGTAAGGATCTTCATTTATGAATTGTGATTACTTCACTCTTTTCTTTTATCCTTCCGGATTTCCTGTGAAAAGATATTTTCAAGAAGATCCGGTTCTTTTCCGACACTTGGAGAAGTGTGAAAGGATGAAGGATTCTCTGCCTACACTTGGAGAAGTGTGAAAGGATAAAGGTTCTCTACTTACACTTGGAGAGTGTGAACAGCAGAAGGTTCTCTGCCTATACTTGGAGAGTGTGAACAGCGGGAGGTACTCTGCCTATACTTGGAGGGTGTAAAAGGACGACGGTGCTCTACCGCATCGGGTAGTGGTGGAAGAGAGTTTTTGTAAAGGATTCTCCACCTTGTTGTGGCGGCAAAAAGAGAGACACTAAGTGGTAATAGTGCAATACCTGAAGTAATAGACTTCAGGGAGTAGATGTAGGTCGTGTTTGACCGAACCACTATAAATCTTGTGTCTTTTTTTTTGTTGTTTTTTTTTTACTTTACGGGTTCTATTGATATGTGGTTGAAAAATCATTTTCAAAATTTCACTATAAGTTTTTATTGGTTTAAAAATAAGAGAAAATTTTAAATTATCAATTCACCCCCCCCTCACTATAAGTTTTTATTGGTTTAAAAATAAGAGAAAATTTTAAATTATCAATTCACCCCCCCCCCCCCCCCCCCTCTTGATTAGCCGCTGGGACATAAGCTTGGGTCTAACAACCTAATTCATACTTAACAAGTTTCAACAAGTGGTATGAGAGCTTAGTTTCAAAATTATAAGTTTAGACTACTTTTTGATTAACGAACATGGCTACATTTGGAAACTGAAATATACCTGAAAGTTACTCTATAACAAGACCTCCATTGTTCAATAATATTCCTTTTGATTTTTGAAAAATACGCATGTCTACATTTTTATAGTCACTTCATTACCGTATGTGGATCTTAGTTCAGGAAGGGTATACAAAACTAACTAGATTAGTTGACGCAGTTAGTGTTGAAACACCCTTTGCGGACTGGACAGTAGAAGAACATGACTTAGCACAACTTAATGCTAAATGCTTGAATAGTTTCTTTTGTGCTCTTAAATCTGAAGATTGCATGCAGGTTTCCACTTGTAAGAGGGGAAATGATATATGGGATAGACTTTGTATAACTTATGAGGGGACTAATGAAGTTAAACAAACCAGACTTAATATATTATTATATGACTATGAACTATTTTGCATGAAACCCAATGAATCCATTTTTGACATCTACACAAGATTCACACAAATAATCACCTCTTTACATGCATTAGGTAGGGAACTAACGAATGCAGAAATGGTTAATAAAATACTTTGTTATTTACCTACTACTTATGATGCTAAAATAAATTTGATTACAGAGTCTAAAGATTTAAACATTTATTATATTTACAATCTTCTTGAATCACTAATTGCTTATGAGCAAGGGTTTAGTCAAAGAAAGATTAATGTAGGTAAACCACGAAAGGAGAAGAACATAGCACTGAAAGTGGAGGAGTTAGAGGTGATCTCTTACAACCAAAGGATGAAGACGACATCATACTGATGACTAAACAGTGCAGAAGCTTTCTGAACAGGAAGCAAAAGAGATGCCAACAATGGAATAGATGTAAATTTAATAGAAATGTTAAGGTTTCAAATAATATTATTTGCTGTGAGTGCAGGAAACCTGAACATATTAAGTCAAACTACCCAAAACTTAAAGCCATTTCTAGCAAGGAGAAGGTAGAGGAGAAACCAATTGTGAAGATGGGCAAGAAGAAATTCCAAAGAGATTTTTGGGCAAACTTAGCTTCAGACTCGTCGGAGACTGAAAAGGAAGAGGAAATCACAAATCTGTGCTTAATGGACAAAAATCTTGATTAGTCAGATCAAGAAGATATATGTGACTTGACTTACAATGAACTTTTAGAAGTCTCAGAATGCATACATGTTGCATATAGAAAGTTAAAGAAAATGTATGCTAGTCTGAACTTAGAATATCAGGAACTACAAAGAGAACAAGATATCCTTAGGAAAGATCATGCTTTAATTGACAACAACCACATAAAATTGCTTGATGAGTTTGACGATTTTAATAAGATTCATGAAAATTTGAAACCATCCTACGTAGAACTTCAAAAAGAAATAAAAAATAATAAGGATGAATTTAAGAGCAAAATGTATCGAATAAATTATACAAATTATATCTTGGAAGATATGAATTCTTTTTATAAATTAAAGATAAAAGCTCTCGAGGATAATAGGATACCACCAAGACTTGAAGATTTCACAAATCCTATTTTGTATTATAAATTTATGCAATCCATAAATAGAAAGAGAAATTATAGAAGATTAAGAAACCCATTTCTAGAAGTCAAATGTCATAATTGTGGATTATTTGGACATATAGCTCACACCTTTACATTAAAGAAGAAAACTTATTTGGTGTGGAGACCTAAGATGCATAAACCTAGACATATCATACACGCATCTATTTATAATTTGCAAAAAGGTGAACCCAAACTTGTTTGGGTTCCCAGGTCTAATGTTTGATGTTTTTGCAGGGTCGCTCTCACACAAGGCCTCATGAGAGTATATGTTACCTGGATAGCTGTTGCTCAAAGCATATGACTGGAGATACTGCATAATTCATATCACTGGAAGCCAGTAGTGGAGGCAAGGTTACACTTGGAGATAACACCACAAGGAAGGTGATAGGGTCAGGTATGATTGGAAATCTTAAAAACTTTTTTATATAAAGTATTTTGTTAATAGAAGGCTTAAAGCATACTCTTCTAAGTATTAGTCAGCTTTGTGATAAAGATTATTATGTAAAATTTTTTCTTACAAGCTTCATATTAAGCCTGAATGGTAATGATGTTTTGAATGGTATACAGGTAAATAATATATATATACTAGACTTTAATTGCATTAAAACTCCTACTACTTTTTGTTTAAAAACTATTTATGATGAGTCATGGCTTTGGCATATGAGACTTTGTCACTCTAGCATGAAAAATCTTAGGAGGAATACCCAAAAGAACTTAGTGAGAGGTATACCAAAATTAGATTTTACTAAAGATCACCTTTGCGATGCATGTCAATTAGGAAAATATGTGAAGTCCTCTTTTCAGTCCAATAAGGATCTTAGAACTAGTAAACCATTGGAGATTTTACATATGGATCTTTATAGACAAGTTGGAAGTGTAAGTCTAGGAGGGAAGATATACGGATTTGTGATTGTGGGTGATTTCTCTAGATTCACATGGGTTAGATTTCTATATCATAAGAGTGAATCATTTGAAGAATTTAAAAACTTTTAACTTGAATTTAAAGAAAATTATAATGTGAGATTATGACTATTCAAAGTGATAATGGAGGAGAATTTGACAATGAAAAATTTGAGGATTTTTTGTTATGAGAAAGGAATTGATCATAATTTTTTTGCACCTAGAACCCCTCAACAGAATTTGGTAGTCGAAAGGAAAAATATAGCATTAATAGAAGCTGCCCGAGCCATGTTGGCAGAATATTCACTTTCTAAATATTTTTGGGCTGAGGCAGTTAGCATAGCATGTTATGTTCTGAATAGGGTGAATGTTAGATCAAACTTAAATAAAATACCCTATGAGTTACTAAAGGGAAGAGCACCTAATTTGTTATATTTGTATGTTTTTGGATGTAAGGTGTTCATACTTAACAATGGAAAATCTACCTTAGAAAAATTTGATCCAAAATCAGATGAAAGAATTTTTATAGGATACTCAAGTGTTGGAAAATCTTATAGAGTATTCAATAAAAAAACTTTGGTAATTGAGGAGACCACACATGTTGTATTTGATGAATCTGGAATTTTGAAAGAGTGAATTGTTGAAGAGGATGGGGTAGAGATTAACAATCAAAAGATTGAGAAAATAAATTTGGAAGAAATTTTGGAAATAGAAAACCCAGTGCCTAGAGATTTGAAATTTTCTAAAAATCACCCAAAGAAATTAATTATAGGTGAACCTAGTTAGGGTGTTAGGATTAGGCATGGACTGCACAAAGAAGTTAACCATTCAGCTTTTATTTCAATGATAGAACCCACAAATATTGATCAAGCACTTTTGGATAAATTTTAGATATTATCTATGCAAGAAGAATTAAATCAATTTGTAAGAAATGAAGTTTGGGAATTAACTACAAGGCCAAAGAATCAAAGTGTAGTTGAAACTAAATGGGTATTCAAGAACAAAATGAATGACTCAGGAGTAGTCATTAGAAATAAGGCTAGATTGGTGGCTAAGGGGTACAATCAGATTGAAGGGATTGATTTTGAGTAGACTTTTGCCCCTATAGCTAGACTTGAAGCAATTAGGATTTTGTTAACCTTTGTCTGTTTTAGAGGATTTAAATTGTATCAAATGGATGTTAAAAGTACCTTTTTTAAATGGGGTAATTCAAGAGGATATTTTTGTAGAACAACCTCCATGCTTTGAAAATTCTAAACACCCAAATCATGTTTTCAAATTGAAAAAGGCATTATATGGATTGAAATAGGCACCTAGGGCTTGGTATGAGAGATTGAACACCTTCCTACTTGAGAGATCTTTTGAAAAAGGAAGTGTTGACACAACTGTCTTTTTGAAGAAATTAAGAGGATATACTTATTGTATAAATTTATGTTGATGATATCATCTTTGGATCTACAAATAAAAATCTTTGTGATGATTTTTCTATAATAATGAGTAGTGAATTCGAAATGAGTTTAATGGGAGATTTGAGTTACTTTTTAGGTTTTAGCAGTAAGCAAATTGAGGAGGATATATTTCTTAGTCAGTCAAAGTATGTTAAGGACATCCTCAAAAGTATGAAATGAACAATGCTAAACTGTTAGTACACCTATGAGTTCCTCAATTAAGTTGGATAAGGACCCTAAGGGAAAATCTGTTGATCAAAAGTTATTTAGAGGGATAATTGGATCTTTGCTTTACTTAACAGCTAGCCGACATGATATCATGTTTAGTGTTTACTATATGCTAGATTTCAATCAGATGTAAAAGAATCACATTTAACAGCTGTGAAAAGGATTTTAAGGTATCTATTGGGAACTCAAAATAAAAAAATTTGGTATCCTAAGTTTAGCTCCTCATTTGAAATAATTGGATATTTAGATTCAAACTTTGCAGGTTGTTGGGTTGATAGAAAGAGCACTTCTGGAGTATGTCAATTTATTAGAAATTCCTTAGCCTCTTGGTCCAATAGAAAACAAAATTTAGTAGCCCTATCTACTGCTGAAGTTGAATACATTGCCTTAGGAAGTTGTGTGGTACAAGTACTTTGGTTAAAATAACAGTTGATTGATTTAGGATTAGTAATAGGCACGATTCTCTTTTATTGTGATAACACTAGTGCTATTTATATTTCTAAAAATCCTATACAACATTCAAGAACCAAACATATAGACATCATGCATCATTTCATAAGGGATCATGTATCAAAAGGAGAAATTGAACTCATTCATGTTACAACAGAAAATCAACTTGCAGACATTTTTACAAAACCACTAGCCTTTGATACTTTCAGTACATTAAGAACAAGACTTGGTGTGATTGATTTGAATGCTTAAATATAAGTCTCTGTAACATTGATATGTATTTTGTATGTGTGTTTTTAATTTTGTGCTTTTCCGTATGTGTTATTTTTTTTTTGTTCGTATGGTTTTGAATTTTATTATTTTGATTGTTAGTATAAAAAATTTGTGTATGAAAAAATATTTTTTTTCTCATCAAAAATTACCGTTTTTAGCATGGTATGAAAAATTTGAGTGATAATCGTCTGTACGAAATTAATTTCATACAGGACTAATTGTATAGCATATTAACGATTGATTTAAACGATTTGCATGTAGTTTTTTAGTTTTTTTTTTATACAGTTCTTCTGTACAATTATGACGATTGTCCGGACGATATGTATTCAATCGTAAGTATGCATGTAGATGGTTATACGGATAAGATCAATTTATTTAATTCTGATCGTACATACGAATGTTCAGTTTGTACATCGTGGCACTTCAAGGTGGGGGTCGTTTCAAACTGTCATAAAAATGATCTTAAATAACTGATCATCCCCGACGAACACCTATTCGTCTATACGATCATATGGTCAAAAGTTTGAATGAAAGGATGCCTCATAACCTACATGTTTACAAAAAGTCATTTCTTTTTGGACCTATTCATTCGTCCATATGAAATAAGTTTCATACGTACAAACCCAATATCATACGGGATGAAATTATTTTCGTTCATATGAAAATTTATTTTTTCTTTAAATTGAAAGGTTTTAAACTCAAATTTCATCACTTCAAAAAACCCTTTCAATCTTCTAAATCTCCTTGATCTTCTTCATAGCCAGTTCAAGCAAAAGAGACAGGTAAAAGGTACTTGCAAAGGAGCCCACTCTAGAAACTCAGTAGAGAACTTTCTTTCCAAAGAAAATAAAGAGACTTTTCCTAGGTTTGTATCTACCAAAATCACCCCCTCTAGATTCCTTCTCCACGAACAACTCACTTTCAAGGTAATGAACCTTTTTGCTTCTACCCAGTTTGGTCTTATTCTAACTCTGATCCACCTCTACAACAGGGAGACTTTCCACTACTTCCTTGCAAATATGTCTTTTAACTCTGACCAAACTGTGATTAAGTCATATGTTTTTAAGAAAAAAGTAGAGATTACAAAAGAAGATTTAGGGATATTTTTGAATTTAAGGACTCAAGGGATTAGAGCCCACACTTTGACCTCTTCCACTAACTTTGATTGGACAGCAATAAATTAAATCATTAGAGGATCAAGATGAGTAGGTCATTTGCCTAAGCTAGCCACTCTTAACCGCAATGCCCATATTATTCAACATGTTCTTTGCACTTCCATTATTCCTAAAGATGGTGATTGAGTAAATATCACACCTCTTCTTTCTACAGTGACTTATCTGACTATGACTAGCCAACCAATAGATGAAGCCCAACTGATCATTGAGTACATGTATGGACTTTCTGAGATTTGTCATGTTTCCCACAAGATAAATAAGAATATTGCATTAGGACATCTTGTGACTTACATTTTGGAAAAGAAGTATGAACTAGTTCATCTTGTTCAAAATCTAGAGGAGCCTGTCTACTACAATGATGGATCATTTCGAGCCATCTTTAATAAAGATGATCAATTATTAGTAGTGACTCGGAGGAGGAAAGAAGAGGACCTCCACCTGCACCTACTAGTAGACAAAATTTTCAAGATTTGGTCTAACGATTTGAACTTCTTGAGCGTCATTTTGATCAACGTTTTGATCAGATTGAAACTCATCTTCAGCAACATGACTATCAATATCAGCAGAATATGGGTTGGGTTAGAGGTTAGTTTGAATCGGTCAACACGAATATAGCTATGATGAATAGCTATTTTAATATTTCCAACCCTCCTCCTCCTCCAGATCAGGGACCTTCTGAGTGATGTCTGTAGTTCTGATATGTTTCTCTCTACCTGTGATGACTTGATGTGATGGCAAGTTATGTGTTGTAGTTTTTTAGTATGTTCTATGATGTATCAATTTTCATTTTTTAATGTCAAAAATTTTCATTGTATTGATATCATCCATGACCGATGTAATATCCTTTATCATAATTTCAATAAAAGTTATCTTGTATTTCTTTTAATTTTTTTTTTTTCAGAAATGTGTGTTAGCTTATATGATCATCATTAAAATATTTAATCTTACAAGTGCTATATTTTGAATTGCAATACAAAATTGAAATCATTAGAAAGTCTAATTTTTCAAAAAATTTAAGTTGTGATTATAATTTGATCTAGTTAAGAATGTCAATCTCATGTCTCCTATTAAACTATTCTAATTTTTATATTATTATTGTAATTATGATATTTTCTTATTTTATATTTCTCTTATCAATATAAATATTATTGTACTTAGAAAAATTTGATATTTTAGATTATTGATTTTGGAAAGATCAAGAATACAATTAAAAATGTAAAAATATACAAAAAATTAAAAGAATGCGCAATAGTTCGCTATTTAAAAAAGATGCACAAAATAAGCCCACAAGTAAAAAGATGCACAAAAATGTGCCATAAATATTGAAAAGATGCGCAAAACGCCACAAGTATAAATTCTTTCCTCATTTCAATCTTTAAATTCAAATTAATCTTCTGTATAATTTTATTTAGTATTGAAATTTAAAATATACAAATTTTACATTCATCTACTTTGCAATGATTTTGCTTATCTCATTGTCTAAATTGATTCATGTTTTTAATTTTTTTTCTTGTTTATGTTATATCTCTACTTAAATCATATGAATCTTTCTATTTCTATAATGATCATCAATTGTATTTATAAATTTATCTCAATCTTTTTCAAGATATATATATATATATATATATATTAAGTTCAAATCTTCTTATTCTCACATACTTATTAATTCAGGGGGAGCTTAGGAGATACTTAGAACTTATAAATTTATACAAATAATAATTATTTTGCCATCATCAAAAAGGGGGAGATTATTGAGAGAGTTGCTACTTAGCTTTTGCATGTTTTATATTCTTGCAACTTATTATTTTGATGATTCCAAATATAATTGTATTGATTATTAATTTCTCCTAACACATTTTCGAAGAAGTTTTTTTGGCTCTTGTGTGTACTAACATTTCAAGGAAATAATACTCCATATTATTGAAGACTCAAATTAAGATCTGATTATAATGTTTTATAACATGGAGTCTATATTTTATTCATTTTGAGTCAGAGAGAGAGTGATTGTAATTGAGTAACTTAACACACACACACTAGGGAAAATCTTTAAAAGTTAAAAATTTTAAAATACTGATCGTATAGGATGAACTATGTTCTTACAGGATGATCAGGTCAGTTATACTCTCCAAAGAGCAATGGAACAAACAAAACGGGCGAAATTTTTTTCTAAGTACTAATCATCCAGACGATTTTGTACATTCATCCTAGGATGATGTTCTCTGGACCCGTACTTTGTACCAATCATCCAGATGATTTTACCATGTTCGTCCTAGGATGATGTTCTCTGGACTCATGCTTTGAACTAATTATCCAGACAATTTTATCCTGTTCGTCCCAGGATGATGTTCTCTGGACTCTTGCTTTGAACTAATCATCCAGATGATTTTACCTTGTCTGTCCCATGAAGATGTTCTCTTGACTCATGCTTTGAACTAATCATCCAGAAAATCTTGTACATTCATCCCAGGACGATTTCCTCTATTCCTTAAAATATATGGACCGTCCTGCAGATTCGTTCCAATGAAGCTTGGAAATAACTGTTCATACCGGACAAACTATATTCGTACGGAATGATGATCGGGTATGAAGGCATTCATACCAATGCACATTGAGTTCATACACAATAGTTTTTACACTATTTGTATGTACGAAATGCGATCGTACGGAACGATCGAGTACATACATATTTGAAAATTTGTAGTTTTTGGACGGTTTTTTGTGTCTTTCTTATAAAAGGTCCACTTAAAATTGTCTTGTAATCTTTTTTTCTACTGGTCTTCATACAAAATAAAGGGAGATTGAAGGAGATAGTGTGAGAGTGTTTGAAGGATGATTCTTACTACTGGAGCGTAAAGGGTTCACTTGGTACTCAAAGGTAAGGATCTTCATTTGTGAATTAAGATTACTTCACTCTTTTCTCTTGTCCTTCTAGATTTCCAGTGAAAAGATCTTTTCAAGAAGATCTGATTCTCTGTCGACACTTGGAGAAGTGTGAAAGGATGAAGGGTTCTCTACCTACACTTGGAGAAGTGTGAAAGGATGAAGGTTCTATGCCTATAATTGGAGAAGTGTGAAAGGACGAAGGTTCTATGCCTATAATTGGTGAGTGTGAACAGTGGAAGGTTCTCTTCCTACACTTAGAGAGTGTGAACAGTGGGAGGTAATCTACCTTCACATGGAGGGTGTAAAAGAATGATGGTTCTCTGCCGCACCGGGTAGTGGTGGAAGAGAGTTTTTGTGAAGGCTTCTCAGCCTTGTTGTGGGGAAAAAAGGAGAGACACTAAGTGGTAATAGTGCAATACCTTAAGTGGGAGATTTCAGTGAGTGGATGTAGGTCGTGTTTGACCGAACCACTATAAATCTTATGTCTTTTATTTTTTGCTTTTTCTTTTACTTTACTGGTTAAGTTGACTTGTGGTTGAAAAATCATTTTCAAAATTTCACTATAAGTTTTTATTGGTTTAAAAATAAAAGAAATTTTTAAATTACCAATTCACCCCCCCCCACCTCTTGGTTAGCTGTTGGGACAAAAGCTTAGGTCTCACAACCTAATTCATACTTAATAAGTTTCAACAAACAATGCCTCAAGAGGAAGGGGGACACGCCCTTTTTCCTGCATTGGAGAGCAGGCTGTCTTCGCCAGCGACTGCCGGCCAACCAGCTGACCGATTCTATTATCTGTGCATGTTCAGGCAAAATATTTGCCCTAGATAATCCAAATCAAAAACTTTTTAGGTTCTAAGGCCTTAGAACTATTTTTAAATTTTTTATACTCAATTTGGGCACTTTCAGAGCTCAATAGGGCTTCTACGCTCAAATTTGAGCAATTTTAAATTTCTTTTACCTCAATATTTTGACTTTTTTGTGTTTTGAATAGTTAGAAATGTTGTATTACATATTTTTAGACTTCTAGAGCTTTGAAGTTCAAAAAATATAGGTCATTATACACCAAGGTGCATCCTCTTGGAGAGAGAAACTCTGGTTTTCTAGAGAGATAAAGGCTCTGAAATTTGAATTTTATATTCCCAGTTTTTACTCAGTTTAGAATTGGCATGGGAGATGATGGAGGAAGGCCACCATCCATCATTGCGGCAGCAAGGAAGTGCAATGCTGATGGAGGTTTGCTTAATCATAAATTGGAAGAAATCTATTGATAGAATGTTAATTTGGAACCTGCATTCAAAAGTACTGGAGGGCTGTTGCTGATTAAGGATAATTTATAGGAGGTTCCTAAGAAGAAGGTTTATATTGAAGGAAAAAGAAAAGCTATTGATGAAGAGGTATGTTATGTTACTCCTCGAATTGCCAAGAAATCCATGGAATGTGATTTAGTTGATCCAACGGCATCGTCGTCTGAAATGAAAATTTATGTTAATAGGTTTGGTAATTCAAATGCTATCTTGGGAGTTGTCTTTGGGATAAATGTGAATTCTCAAATTCCTGTTAACACAAATGTTCATTCCAATGGTTGTTTGGTTGATAAGGAAATTGAAACTTCATTTGATTTTAATGTGGAAATACCTGTTCGAGCCGAGAAGGAAGTAGATAACAATCAGTGGAAAAAGAAACCTTATATCCAGTTGGATTTTAAAAAGGAGGATTTGGTCTTAACTGAAGATGGTAAAACTGTGAAAATGAAGGAGGATGTTGAGATCCTGAATTCCAGTAAGCTGAAGAACTCTTTAGTAATCAAGGTGTTTGGGAAGGACATCCCATCTCATATTGTAGCTTGGGAAGTAAGAAGACAATGGAAACAATTTGGGAGTTTTCATTTCACAACCCTTGGCAAAGGTTGGTTTTTATGCTCTTTTGATTCTACAGAAATGATGGAAGGTGTTTTGTCAGGAGGACCTTGGTTTGTCAATGGGCACATTGTGGGTATAGAGAAGTGGACGGTGGAGTTCTCTACTTTATCATTGAAAGGATTATCCTCTCCGATTTGGATTAGGATACCTCATTTACCCTTGCAATGTTGGGATGAAGTGAATGTGGCAAGAATAGCTGCTATGATTGGCAAACCTCTTATGATGGATGGGAACATGTTTCAATGGGGGAAAAGGAAATTTGCAAGGGTTTGTGTAAGAGTAAAGCTTGATCAATGTCTTCAACTAGGAGTTTGGGTGGAAAGCAAATCTGGGAGGTTTTTTCAGAAGTTAGAATATGAGAAGATATCCGCTTTTTGTTATGATTGTGGATTAATTGGCCATGTAAAATCTGATTACAGACTTATGAAATCTAATGTTATTGATCAAGGTGTTGGTGAAAAGATTTCTAAACATATCAAGGAGGTGGATAAGACTCAAGATATGGTGATTGAATCTACTTATGGACCATGGATAATGGTTAATAGGAGGAGGAATAATATAAGACCTGTTATGATGAAGGATATATTGAATTTTCCTAAAAAAATAGTGGAAAAAGTCTTCAGATACTCATGGTGAGGTTGTTGCAATAAAAAAATCGGTTCAAAATATGGATGCAATTCTGGAGTTGAATTCTAATGATGGAGATAATATCCTGGAAGAAGGAGAAATATGTGTGGAACAGGAAATTCTTGCTCAAGGAGTACAACCAGAAAGTAATGAGGATGTTGCTGTGAAAAGCCCTAATAAAGCAGTGGATACAGCTCTAAAGGTTGGTTTACATTCTTCTACTGAAAAATCTCTTATCTGAGTTAATAAAAATAAGTTTGAAGTGATGAATATAGAGGAGTTGGTAGGGGAGGGAGTTAAATTGATTAACTCCTCGATTTCTGGTGGCAGTAAAGATGATGTAAAGGTGGTTGTTGGTGAGGGATTTTCTGATATAGAGGAAGAGAAAAAATTTTGTAAGATGAAGGTCGGGGGTGTGGAGAAAGAGAAGGGCATTGGCTCTAATGGGGATACAATCAAGTGTAAGCTTTATAAGGAGCTTAGGTCCTTAGGGCCTACTAAAAATATTCCACATGGTAGAATTCTTGAAGGAGTTAACAAGAGAAGAGATAGGGGCTCTTCCCCCAAGGTTCTTTAAATGGAATCCATTGCCTTCTGGAATTGTAGATGGGCCAAGAAGAGAGAGGCCTCCCTCTATATGAAAGAATTTATTAAAGATTTTAAAGTCTTTTTTGTGGGTTTGGTTGAGACTAAAATCAATTCTTTTGATAGAGTCTCTTTTGTTAGATTGATGGGCCCTATGTGGGATTTGTTCCTTCTTCCTTCAGAAGGTCTTTTCGATGGTATTATGATTATTTAGAGATAGGATGTAGCATCTTTTTCTATTGTTATGACATTAGATCAATGTGTTATTGGGGGTCTTAATGTCTTTAATAAAGGTGTATGGAGGATCATCACTGTCTATGGTAGTAAGGAGACTCATAAGAGAAGATTACTTTGGTAGTGTGTCTAGGAACATTCTCAGAGGAAAATTCCTTCTATTATTGGTGGACACTTGAACTGTACTTTGGCTCAGGAAGATAAGAAGGGAGGGAGAATTTTTTTTTTTTTTCTCAAGGTCCCATGGAGATGTTAAAGTTTATGAATGATAACGAATTTCATGAAGTTGGGTTTGTTGGTCCAAGGTTTACTTAGTGTAACAACAAAGTTGGAGGTGGGAGGATTATTGAAAGATTGGATTGATGTATTCTCAATTCATTGGCCATTAACAAGATTCAAATAGCTATTGTGAGGCACTTAGCCATAGTGTGTCTAGGAAAATTCCATGTAAAAATCTTGGTGTCACTTATTAATATCGCACCCTCTCTTTTTATTTGTATGCATGCCGGATCTTCATACAAAGCTAAGATGTTAAAATTTATATTTATCTATCTACCACCGCGAATATTACAGGATGGAATTATATATATATATATATATATATATATATAGATATAGTTTTGTTATGCCAAAGCACTTCTCTTCTTTTTTTAAAGGAAGGTATGTCTACTCATCACTATTTAAGTTCTAAAAACTATTCAATTGTTCAATTTAGGCATGCCTTTGGTTCTCTTCCATAGAGCAATTTTCCAATCTATTGAGCCATAAGTGTTTTTCTAGTACCCGGAGGCCCACAAAGTAGCATGCCCTTCACATACTTGATGTCCAATCTGCCATGTATAACAATAAGAAAGAGTGTCTTACATTCAAAATATGCAGGAGAATAACAAGATTATGCATTCAAGTGGGGCAGCATTTATATCACATACTTATTTATAACATGGGGAGGGAAAATGTGAGAAGCAAATGGTCTATAAATGATTTGAGGAAATTCTTCACCAAGTCCTCTGATTCCAAACTTTTGGAGATTAAAGTCTTTCTACAAAAAATATTGCTACTTACAGCTTCACGATGATTAATAATCTATATGAGGATCCATAAAGGAAGCTATGTTAACTATAATTGCAATAATTGTCATTTTCTTGCATAAAAGTTAAAATATGCTATGAAAAATAATGCAAAAAAATCATAAAAAGTATAAGAAACTCCATAAATAGCCAAAATGGTCCTTCAACTATTTATAAGGAATTGTCTTACTCCGAAATATATGTCCAAACTAGTTTTTAAACTCCTCAATATGAATCCTTTTTTTTCAATTTTGTCCATTTAAGAGTTGAATTCTCATTTAGATCTAATAAAGAAATACCATTTTTAAAATTTTCTAACTAAGTCTTTTTAGGTCTACCTCTACCTTTCTTAAAATAGGTTAATTCTAATACATCTACTCTCATAACCAGGTCATCGAAAGGCTATTATTTTATGTGACCAAACCATATAAGGTGATACTCTCTAATTTTATCTTCCACTGGAGCTACTCCAACCTTTTCACGTATATTCTCATGCCATATCTTGTCTCTAAGAGTAAAGCCATTCATCCACCTAAGCATCCTCATATTTGCAACACTTAACTTAATATTATGCTTCTCTTTTAATGGCCAACATTCTGCTCCATAATGTATTCAAGGTGTAACCACCATCTTGTAGAATTTTCCCTTATGTTTGAGTGGTTATTTTTATCACACAATAAGTCTGTTGCATTCCTCCACTTTATCCATCCAATGAAAACCTTTATACTCTAAAGTTGACATCCATAATTTAAGTTTACCTTCAACTCTCTCATAAGTGTTATCAACAAGAAGAATATCATTAGCAAAAATCATAAACCAAGGAACATCCTCTTGCAAATCTCTAGTAAGAACATACATGTCTAATGCAAACAGGCTGATCCTTAATGTAATCCAACTGAAATTGGAAAATACATGGTCAAACCTCCTTGTGTTTGAATACAAGTAACAGCTCCAACATACATATCCCTAATGACATGAATATAAGAATTATTAATCCCTTTCTTTTATAGAACTCTCCTTAACACTTCTCTTAGAACTTTATCATATGCTTTCTCTAAATCAATAAATATCATATGAAGATCTTTCTTTTTCTCACTATACTTCTCTATCAAACCTCTCAATAAATATATGATTTCCATAGTAGACCTACCCGGCATGAATCCAATTTGATTTTGAGAAACATTAGTAACATGTCATAATATATGCTCCATAACTCACTCCCATAGCTTTTAAGTATGACATATCAACTTAATTCCTCTATAATTTGAACAATCTTGTGCATCACCTCTATTTTTAAAGATAGGAATAAACGCACTCTTTCTTCAAATTTAGCATCTTTTTAGTATTCAAAATAATATTAGAAGTTTTAGTAAGCTAATAAATTCCTACATCTCCCAAACATTTCCACACCTCTATTGGAATATCATAATGTCCAACAATTTTAACAAATTTCATTTTCTTTAAAGCCTCTCTAATTTTAGTTTTAGTAATACATCGATAAAAACAAAAATATTTATTTTCATTTAGAGTGTTAAGGTCACTAAAGTCAATTATATTTTCATAATCTTCATCAAAAAGCTTAGCAAAATATCTCATCTACCTTTGTTGAATATCCTCTTCTAAAAAAAATAATTTTTGATCATCATCCTTAACGCGCTAGCTTGAACTAAATCCTTACTACTCCTATCTCTTTATTTTTCTATCTTATACATATATCATTCACCCTCTTTAGTAACTAATCTATTATATAGATAATTAAAAGCTAAAGTCTTTGCATGGCAAAATACTTTCTTAGACTCCTTACTGGCAACTTTATATCTTTCCAAATTTTTAAAATTTTTACATCTAAACCAACTTTTATAATAGAGCTTCTTATTATTTATCTTTTTTTTTTTGCACATTTTGATTTCATCACCAATTATGTTTACTATTAGAAGCTTTTTCTTTTGATACTCTAAGTACATCATTTACAACATTCTTAATATTACAAGATACTATTTCCCATATAACATTAGCTTCCTCATGCACTGATAAATCTTAAGATCATGAATCTTACTATCATAGATATTTTTGTTAGTTCTTTAAATTCCACCATCTAATCCTAGAATAATGATATACTATATTTTTCAAACTTTGTCCCTTCATCCTAAAGTCCAAAACTAATAGGTGGTGTTGGGTACATAGAATTTCACTCGGAATAACTTTAAAATCTCTGTAATCTAAATGATCTTTTTTTTTATAAGAAAATAATTAATATGAGTTTTACTATATTAATTCTTATAAGTGATGAGATGCTCATTTTTTTTCTTAAATAAGGTATTAGTAATAACAAAATCATAAGTTAGAGTAAAATGTAATATAGTTTTACCACTTTCATTAGTTGCTCCAAACACATAGCCATCATGAATAATTTTAAAATTCTCTACCTCTCTACCAACATGTGCATTTAAATCTCCCTCATTAAAAACTCTTTCTTCAAGAGACATCTTTTGTATTAATTCTTCTAATTAATTCCAAAATTTTAAATATTGAGCGCATATCCAAATATATTTAAGGAGAATAAGCATTTATAATATTAATAATCTTATAATCAATAATAATCTTTAAACTTATAATTTTATATTCAATTCTATCAATTTTTTAAAAAATTATCTTTCAAACTCTTATTTATAATCACACTTATACCATTACCATTTATAGTATAACTCCTACCATAATACCAAAGCTTAAACCCTAAACTATCATTCTACTTAACATTCACTCCCTCCTATTTAGTTTTTTGAATGCATATAATATTTATCTTCTTATGAATTATAATATAAATTAATTTCACTAATTTTACTCAAAGGGAACCTACACTCCATGATCCTAACATAATTTTAGTTTCATGGACTAATTGTTTTGCCCACATCCATCCATGATGTGGGAACCCCTTGTCTATTTAACACTGCATCTGGATGCTAATATAGTGGTTGTGGACCTCCAAAAGGGAGCACCTCTGTGTGGGTAATAGAGTGCAGAAGGATATAATCGCACCATCCCGAATGATGAGACAATCGTAGGCCTTTATGCTCTTCAAAAGTGGGCTAATGGAAGGGAACATTATATCATACATACAATTAATCATTGAGGATAAATATGTGACATAAATGCAGCCGATTATACATATGATTACCCGCTGATGAGACATACTATGAGACACTGATACTAGTAGCCTTGAACCCTAAATCTATAGCGGGTTTAGTGCTCTACACATAATACTAACACCCGTATACTAGTTAATGTGTTCTAAACTTATATCCTGCCTGAAAAGAAAAGCCAGCTAACTACCTAGTCGTATGAAATCCATGATGTCTGGTCTTTATGAAAGATGAGTAGGTAGATGAGTTTTTGGAAATTAAGGCTGACATCTAGAGAGTTTCTTGAGTGGTCTTATACTTCTATAGGGTAGAATGCTTTTAAAATTAGTATAATTAAATTTTGATTTAATTAGTTTCTAATACAATACATGCTAATTAAAGTCTTCAAATAATACATACATAAAATTTTAAAAAGGATTGAAAATATTTATTTAGAAAGACTAGACTTTCCCAGTACCAGCACCTCATCCTCATAGGTCAGATTATCTGGACTCTACTTGCAGGCGAGGAAGTGTCTTAAAGCAAGGAGAGAGAATATAGATTTATATACATACGACCCTGGATAATTCTATCTATTTCCTATATCATTAAATTTTTATGTTATTTAATTCTTGAAATATTAAATTTTAAATATGAGTAGAAAAAATTTTAATCCTTAAAAAGCCTAGGAAAATTAGGTGCACACATATGCAAGAAAGAATCCTAAAAAATTATGTCAATGTCAAAAAAAATACATCAATATAAATAAAACCACCAGAGTAAAAAAAAGTTCATGCAATTGCTATAAAAAGTACAAACCATTGTCTACAAAAAAGTAATGGTGGCCAGGCCCCACCAATAATAATCTTGATTCTAATCCTACTAAATGTTGCAAATCTTAAAAACAAGGCATTTCATCTTCATATTTATCTTCTGGTTCTTTTATGGATCACCTTACTTTGGTCTTCATAGTGTTTGTCCTTCAGAAAGGGTACTCAAATGAAAAAGAAATTCCCTATAAAGGGACTTTATTCTTCCCTTTAGATTTTTGATATTTTAAATGCCTTATTTTTGAGAACTTTCACAACTTGATACATAAAATTATAATTATATCATGAAAAAAAAAAATCTAGACTCTCCTGCACTATTATCCTAAGCAGTTAATATAAGACATCTCAAGCAGTTATATATAAAAATGAAAAGTACTCATGGCAATCACACTTTATTATGATCATATTTATTTGGGGGCTAAGTGGATGAAGCACCTATATAAAGCATTTATATAATTTATTTATGATTTTTATCCCCCTTTATCAGTGCTGCATAAGCATGACCACTTGCAGAAAATATTATCAGTATCAAGATTGCCCATATTCTATAAGTAATCTATCGCATATCATATCATTAAGAAAATATAATAATAAGGATCATAATCACATTAATCATAGGAAATCAAATCAACCAACACGCGTACTACATGCAGGGCATCACATCATAAAAAAAGAAAAGTAAAACACCGACCTAAAATAAAGTTAGAAGTAGTGCCTTAGGAAATAATTCTATGTATGTGTAGTGGGCTTTATGGCTTTGGATATAGCCTATGTTAGACAATTAGTTCAAGTTATTTTGTGCTTCAGTTGTTCAAGGCCGAAGGAAAAATTTTAATTAAGGTTTAAGTATTAATATCTTGTGATCAATTTTAATTGATTTAGCTGGTTGGTCAGTTGTAATTCTTAGGGTAGTGTTCTTTGAAGTTTAAATTAAATTAGCAAATTTTAGAAGGCCTAGGGTTATCCTATAAGCTAAGTTAAAGGGGTCTAAAAGGTGACTTTTAAAAACAAGCTAGTTTTAAGGGTTCTAGCATTTTTATTAAATATTAGACCTTAAGGGAATTAGTTAGAATATGAGTTTCCTAGATTTGGATTTTTCTACACAAAATTATGATTTTTAGAAGTTTCGGGCCCAAGTTATCGAACAACGGTTGATCGAAGAGTTGACTTTTTAATTTAGGTTGATTTTGGAAACTTCATATTTTTAATAAATATTAGATTTTAATGCCTTTTAGTTTACCCAATTTGTATTTTTTTTTAAATTAGTTGTGATTTTTCAAAGTTAGGGCCTTTAATGAATTACTAAAATTATTTAATTAAGGGTGTTTTAGAGATTTTGATCCAAATTAGCTCCAAACCTCTTGGAATCAAGTAAAAAAGTCAGAAATTACCCAAGGAAAAGTTGCCAAGTGTTTAGAGAAAATTTAGAATTTTAAATTATATTTAATTATTTAATTTAATTAAGAGAGTAAATTTTAATCAAAATTAAATTAATGTTCAAATTGAAGTCCAATTAAGGGTATTTTAATTTTCTTAGACTAAGGGTTAAATTTTAAAGAGTTTGATATACTATGGATAATTTTTTGATTTAATTTGAATTTATTAAAAAATTTTGAATTTATTAAAAAATTTTGAAGTTATCATGGTTTAATTAATGGGTGAATTAGGGTTTTCTAATTAAGTGGTTTAAAGAGTCTTAAAAATTACTAAAAAATTCAAGGGTGTTTGATGTCACTAAGTTTTAATGTTTCGAGTTTTATGTCAATCGGAGGTATATCCTAGCTTCTAGAATTTCTCTAAGTTTGTTATACGGATCCTTAATTATTATCCTTAGGGTGTCACTATGTTAAATAGATTTAAATTAACTGTTAATCACTAACCCTTGGGGTAACATAAAGGAAAATGCAACACATCATAGCACATCATGTCCTTAAAATTAGGAGAGCCTAGACTAAGAGCTCGTGCATCCTACATGTAAAATAAGAGTAAACAATAATTAAACAGGATTAACAATGAGATTAATGAATGATTTGAGCCCAATCATCCACTAATCCTCTGCCCATGAATTCGATTCAAATGTATAACCCAGGCTTGAAATTTTAAAAAGACCTATCAAAATTAAAGGATTTATATAATTTAAGAGATCCACTAGTCACCTAAGGAGGGGTTTAAAAATAATTTCAAAATAATTTTAAATTTAAAAATACTTAATATACTATTTAATTAAATAATAATTAAATAGTTAAAGTAATTAAATAAAAATAATAATCATTAAAAAATAGAGCTATAATAACTGAAAATAGATTTAAATTAAAATTCTTAATTGTTTTTAGAAAATTTAAGGTATTATATGTATTTTTATGATTTAAAATGAATTTATATGATCCTCTAATTTTAAAGGTAAATAAAATATTTTTATTATTATAAAAGTAATTAATTTTAATAAACATTAATTAGATATTTAAGGGATTTAAATAGTTAAAATTTGTTTTAAACAATATAAAATATATTATAAATAATTTAATTTTAAACTATATATTTTAAAATAGCCACTTAATTTTTTGGAACATATTATTGTAAAATATTTATTTTTTCAAAAATTTTTAATATAATAATAATTAAATAATTTTCTATAATTTTTATATATTATACATAATTTTTGGATTTTAAAATAATTTTCTATAATTTTTCATTATTAAATTCAATTTAAAATAATTTAAAAAACTAATTATAACTCGAATTAATAGATGACCAACACTTGGCAGCTCAGGATAGATCCCGCGAATCGTAGATAATCATTATTTGGTGGCACAATTATTGTGCCGCCAATAATGATTGTCGTAATCATGGCCATGGACAAGGCTTCACTAATCCACGTAGCATGGGTTTGGAGCCGTCTAATCATTAACATTTTTTAAATAGTGGTCCAGATCAAGCTAGATGGTGATTTAATCCTGCAGATGCCTGTATATGGTTGAACTAACTCGCAGAATGATGAAATGTTAATCGTTGATCAAGAGATCAACGGTCAGTATTTTGCACACCTGTGCCTAAAGCGATCTCGAAACCCTAAAGGAAAAAAGGATTTGTTCTCTCAATTCATGCAATGAAACTTAATAAAATTTTAAACATATGTATTAGACATGAAGAGCATTTATGGGGGGGGCCTTTTCGCAGTCTCAAACGTGATGTGCAAGAAGTTATTTAGATCTAGGTGTTCTAATATAGGGTTAGCATTATACCTCAATATGGACAGATTAAACCATTTAAGGGCTTGTTGCACTTGTAGATTATCCACGTACAATTCCTTAGTTGAAGTTAAGACTTGAAATGCTATAGATCATCGTGTAGGAAGCTTGGAAGATTAAGAGCCTCGGATCTCCAAAAACTCACCGCCAGCGGGGGTTGGCTGGTGGTTTTGGCTTAGGAAAAGTGGGGAGAGGTCAAGAGAGCTCACACACATAAAAACATGAGCTTTGGTGGGGGGGGGGGGGGCTTGGAGAGAGATCTAGAGCAAAAGTCCTTTCTAAAGAAGCCCTAAGTCCCTATTTATACTCCTAACCCTATGATGGACGGCTAGGATTACATCTAGGGCTAATTATGAGAGAAATCAACCTATTTTGGCTATGGTTTGGGTCAAGGGATCATTTGGAATATTTTAAATGCATTAAATAGGGGTGAATTTGACATACATAGGTCAAATTTGACCATGTGAGGATTGGGTTGAGCAAGCCAAGGGTTGGCCCAGTCAACATAGTCAAATAGACCCAAATAGGTGGTGGATTGAGCCAAGAAAAGATTGGAATTGATTGGAAATTGAAATGAGAAAATTTGGGCTAGTTTGGTCAACCTAGGTAGACTTAGTTAACCAAGTTTACCCAAGGCCTGGGTCTGGGCTACACAGACTTAGTTTGACCCACTGAGCCTAATGGGAGGAGTCTTGGGGTTTGGCTTGGTCAATTTGACCAAGTCAACCCCCTTGACCCAAGTATGGGTGAAAGAAAGGTCAGCAATTGTCCATGCACACTTCTCACTATATTCAGCATGTCGCTTCCAAGGAACTCCTAAGCATTAACCAAATGTATTAAAGTATTCCTTTCATGATTATTCAACAAGCTTTACTATGGTTGTCGATTTCCTAATGCAATCCTCCACTTTTCTCATACAGGACTTGGGACATATCAATGGTAGTGTTGCATAGCACACTCATAGATACACTTTATTATGGCACATGCGTAGGAGATGTGAGAGGCATTGTGGCCTCGCCTTCTCTTAACAAAAAACTTAAGCAAACACCCAAATCAACTTTAAAACCACTTTGTAAGTTTAGATTATTGCAATGCTACATATTTTACAAAATAAATTGGTTTATTTAAATTATTTAAGATAGTTTACTTAGCAACATTTAAAACTTGCATGTAATGGAATTTTATGTTAATCATTTAGCCAAAAATATTTAATGGAAAGATTATCATTTTAAGCACTTCAACTATATTTCTTAGTTAAAATTATCAAGGAAATCCATTATATTGACTTCATTATAGAATAGTTATTACTTTCAACATGTTACCCTTCAAAATCCTGGAGATACAAAACAATTTGAAAGAATGGAATAGAGAAATGCATTTTTGGTTACATCAAGGTTTGGGCAACTATATAACCTCATATTTTCCTGATGTTTTGCTAAGAGAGAGAGAGAGAGAGAGAGAGAGAGAGAGAGAGAGAGAGAGAGAGAGAGAGAGAGCAATGCAATCATAACTTCATTTTCCCAACCTTGGGTTTAAGTTGTGATAGGAGGTTCAAGGAGAGAGATACTTGTCTAATGCAAAAGAATTATTTTTGGACTATATTAATTGTTTTTGATATAGAGGACCAACAATTTAATTTTGTAGGATTTACATGCATACCACATAATTCTTATGCATTTATATATATAATTCCTAAGCTTATACATTTAGTTATACAATACTCTAGTGTCTCAATCATATCAAAATATTTGCCTAAGAAAATGTATTCACTTTGGAAAAGTTAATAATAGTGATACTTTTGATATAATTTAAAGATTTTAACGTTATATAAATAATTATAAAATTTAAGATATGTAAGAACTCAATAATAAGTATGAAATCCCCCTTTAATTTTTAAAAAGTTCAAAATCAAATTGTAAGCTAGCATAAATGACAAAAATATAAATAATCTGCCCTTATGTTATATTTTCATAAAGGCAGGAAACCAAATAGCACCAAAGCTTTGTACGCATATCTATGTGTGTACAAAATTAGAAAATTGCATGCATGCACATGAGAGAGAGAGAGAGAGAGAGAGAGAGAGAGAGAGAGAGAGAGAGAGAGGTTATCATAACTTTGAAAAAATGATTATGATGAGGTAAAAAAACTTGCAAGGTTCAAAAGATGAAAAAAAACAAGTATTGCACTCCTCCAGTATAACTGCAATGCGAAATATTTACTTTATTATCAAAATCTATATCTTTAAGTTCACAACCCAATATCATCAATTCAGGAATTTAGAAAAGGAAAATATGAACACAATAGAAGGGAATAGGATTGCCTAACCTAATTACTAAACTTCTTATAAAGTTGTTATGCAATAACAACACATCTAACTGCAATAGAAACATCATAGCCAACATCAAATAATGAAATTCATTCATTAACATTGGCAATAAAAGAAAATCAAAAGCTATTCTTTGGCATTTATGCTATTTATAACTCATATGATTTCAATATTGGACTGCATGCACCTCTTCATTTTTATTAGCTTTTGCTTTAACGTAATCCAACTCAAGAGTAAGCAATGCCAAAGAAAGACTGGAAGGCGGAAAAAATCTAAATGAGATCTCACAATGTTAAATAAGAACACAGATGTAAAGTCAATGCTAAAGGAAAACAGTAAAATAAAGATATGATGAAGAGAAAAAAAAAGTCTCATGTGTGAATAGATATTTGATAGCCAGCAGAGTCTTTTGTGTGCCGACATTAGACAACATTCAGATCAATTTGACCATCAATAATGTTACTATGGCTAGTAAGAATTTATTAAGGATTTAAAAAAAAAAACATAACCAATCTTAAATAAATTAAACCAGCAATCGAACAAATTCGAAGCAAATTTATGGAAACTGACCAAAAAATGAAGGATCTGAATGTATAAAAGGCCGAATAAACGATATACAAGGGAAGAATGATAGAATCTCCAACGATAACCTGAGCAGGGTTGGATACAAGGATTTTAAACTTTTAAAAATCACAAACGGAGCAGTAGGCATAGTTGGTGAAGGCGAGCTCCTGGCTCGGCCTGTTCAAGAAGTTCGCCGTTTTCACAACGATTATTGTAGATAACTTATGGCCAAATCCTCACTCTAGATTTATCTTTATATGCGAAAGCCAGGAAAAAGGAATTGAAGGTAGCAAGGACGGTCGAGATCGGCTTGGGATATAGGATTTAAGGAACTGTTACATCTCACATCGAATTAAATAGCCCGTAGCAGTTTTGTCGTAAATCCTGGATTTATATCCGGGAGTTCGGCGAATTTACAGGATTTGGCCGATAATGCACGCGAAATGTTCTGATCCTACATAAAGAATTCTAAATTATTATGCGCGGTAAAATCACTCAACCAAACGAGACCTAGGTTAAATCCTACTTGTTGTCAATTACTTCATCAAGTATTTTAATCAAAGTTTTTCATTGAATTTTGCATTTCTCAAATTATCATATGATTAAATACTATTTGCAATTAGTTATAAAATATATTGATTTATTTTAGTGGAGTAATTTTCTGGATTAAATGAGTGTCTTTGAAGTAGGAAATTATAGGAGGATGTATGATATTTTTAATTTATTTTTAAGATTAAATTAGTAGGCATAAATCTTACTTTTTGCAAGTTTAAGTCTTAAAAGATATTATACTTGCAAAAAATCTCTTAGAGATAATAATTGGCTTAAAGCTCATTTCATTGCTTGTATATAGAAAAAAGAAAATTATTTTTTAGTTTTATTTTTTGTGAGAGAATATATAAATATCATATTCAAGATAATTTTATGTCATAAATTTAATAAGATAAATAAATTAAGAAAATTGATAAATTTTTATCACATCAAGTTCATACAAAAATGATGATATGCATTGTTATATTTCAAATATTGTTCTATATGTGGAAATCTAGTGGGGGGATGTTTCCCCAAAGCTTCCAGCTTAAATCTGCTACTGCCATCACGCCACTAAATATAATAACCTTATATAGTTCCAAAAAATTTCTATGCAACTAAAGGTTCAATTAAGAACCAAGGTGAATCTAGAATAGTCAATGAATGGTGAATTTTCAGAAGAGAAGCTCCCAGTAGAGAGAGAAGCTCCCATTATAGAGAGAAAATTCAAATTTTGGTCCCCGATTTTCATCCTATTTTTTCTGCCACCCTTCAGGCATGGCTGCGGAATGTCGTCGTTCATCACCAAATTCATCTGTGAATCCACTCCCAATAATAGAAGACTATGTTCGTAAGAAAGTTGAATATGATCGGTTGTTTGAAAGCCGAGTCTGTGAAGCGGAAGATGCCCGAAGGAGAAGATAAAAAGGTGAGTTAGTTATCTCTAAAAATGTTGATCATCGACTGATTAAAGCATTTCATGTGGAAGGAAAAGGTAAATAAATTTCTAAGAAAAATGAATTTAAAACTCCCAGATTACTGAAAGCTATTTTAACTTCTCCACATATTGCTCCTGAAAATGAAGATTCTTCTTCTAGTATGAATGTTTTTGTTAATAGATTTGGGAATTCAAATGCAATTCCTGGCGACAGTGTGATAAATGTGAATTCCCTATTCTCTATTAACAAGTGTATTTGTAACAATGTTGAGAAGCTTTCTGAGAAGTTAATTGTGGATTCTGATGTGAGCAATAGTCTTAATGCATTGCTAGTTAAAGAAAAAATGCCAGTGAATAAAGTGGTAACTCCTGAGTCATTAAACCCATGGATGAGAAAGCCTTACATTAGGCTTAATTTTAATGTCGGTGATGTTGTTTTAACAGACGATGGAAAGGCAATGAAACTGCTGGAGGAAGCTGAAATGAAAATGCTAGTAAACTTGAAAATTCATTGGTAGTCAAAAGTGTTTGGTAGAGAAATACCTCCTCATGTGGTAGCTTAGGAACTAAGACGACAATGGCTTCAATTTGGACAATTTTACTTTACCACACTTGGATTGGGTTGGTTTTTGTGCTCTTTCAAAAATAATGAAGCTATGGATGGCATTCTTTTAGGAGGACCATGGTTTATTAAAGGTCACATAATTGGAATGGAGAGATGGTCGATGGAGTTTTCACCTACTTTTATGAAAGGTCTTACTTCCCCTATATAGATAAGAATGCCTCAATTGTCTTTACAATGTTGGGATAAAATCAACATTTCTAGAATTGCTTCAATGGTAGGTGTACCATTGATGATGGATGGAAACATGTTTCAATGGGAAGAATGGAGTTTGCAAGAGTTTGTGTGAGAGTGAAACTTGATAACCCTCTTCACTTTGGATTATGGCGGAAAGCAAGTAGGGAAGATTTTTTCTGAGATTGGAATATGAAAGAATTTCCTCTTTGTGCTATATGATTGTGGAATGATAGGGCATATGAAGACTGATTGCAAGAAAGGTGGTTTAATGGGGAAAATCAATGTTGAAGTTGCATCCAATGTAGTTCAAGAGAAACATGCTGGATTTGCTCTAGATAGTGAGATTAATACATCTTATGGCCCATGGATACATGTTAATCATAGAAGAAACGAGAAGTTCTCAAAAGTTATTAATAATGGTATGAAAAGAAAGAAAATCTTCATTAAAAAGGTAAATCATGTTCCAATTCAGACGGAAAAAGGAAAACCTGTCAATCAGGAAATAATGGAGAAGAATGCAAATATGGAAGAGGCAATGGTGGCTGAAAATGAAAATACTTCAATTCTGGAAGAAGGTGAGATATTAAATGAAATTGATCTTGTGAAGGAAAATTCATCAAAACAGTTTCCTGAAGTTCATCAGAATTTAGGTAACATAAACGGGCCAAGTAATAACAAGTTGAAAAAATTTGAAATGTTGGGTAATATGATTGCTGCTGCTAAGTTCAAAGAGCAGGAAATTTTTGACAAGATGGAAGATTGTGATAATCCTATGTTGGGAGGTATCAATGTTTGTACAGATTTTGAATCTAACGTCAACCTGGAAACAAAAAGCATCAAGGTAGGTAAAGAGTCCTTGTTTGCTCCAAATGAAATCAGTATTGTCTACAATCATTGAGGTAGACAATTCAACTCTTGTGTCAGATAGAGAAGAAGGTGATATGGCAAATTCTTATGAGAAAACTATTCATGATAATAAAATTTCTTCTAAAATGAATGATAATGATCCTTTGGCAAACTACTCAGAAGGAGGTATGAAGGTAGAAAATTCATCATCTCTCAAAAAGGTGTTTGCTAAAGATTTAAAATCTCTTGGTCCTATCAAATCCGTGGCAACGATCAGAAGGAATGAAATGGGTAAGAAAACAATGGTGGGGATAGCTTCCCCTTTAATCAAATAATTGTCTACTGTTGCCTTTTGGAATTGTAGAGGAGTCTAAGAAAGATCAAACTTCTCTATACCTTAAGGAGTTTGTGAAGGAATGGGATGTGTTTTTTTATTGGTTCGTTGGAAACCAAGCTCTCCTTTATTGATAGAAAGGGAGTGGACATGCTTATTGGTGTTGATTAGGATTTCTCTTTTGTTCTTGCTGAAGGATTATCAAGAGGTATTCTTTTTTTGTGGAATAAAAAATATCTTCCTTTAAAACTTTGGAACTTTTTCATCAAGGGATTATTGTTGATCTTGAGGTGGTTAATAAAGGAGTTTGGTGTATTATGACTGTTTATGGTAGTAATGACACCATTAAAAGAAGGGAACTTTGGAAAAAAATTAGCTCTTTACTCTTCCAAAGTCTTGCCTTCTTTAATTGGAGGTGATTTCAATTGTTTGTTGGATAAAGAAGATAAGAAAGGAGGCAGAATATTTCATTTTTCACAAGGCTCTAAGGACATGAAGTCTTTTCTTTCAGCCAATGATTTTCATGATGTGGGCTTCATTGGACCAAATTTCACTTGGTGTAACAACAAAGTAGATGGAGCTCGGATCCTAGAAAGACTTGATAAGTGTTTTCTAAATTATAAAGCCATTGAAAGGTATCAATGGGTGGTGGTGAGACATATTGTAAGGGCGGCGTGAGATCATTTCCCTATCTTGGTTAATCTTCTTAAAAACAAGTTCAAATCTAAAAAATTACAAGATTTGAAGACTGATGGGCCTCTTATCATGCATCATATGCTATTGTGACAAAAGCTTGGGCTAGAAAAGCCGTGGGAAGTTTTTTAGAGATTCTTAATATCAAATTTAGAAGAACTTTAAGAGCTTTTTTTCTTTTGGAGCAATCCAAAGCTAGAAGATCTTTACTCTTTAAAAGAACATCTCGAATTGGAAATTCTAGAGTTACAAACAGAAGAAGCAACCACGGGTAATCTTTCAAGGAAAAGTTATTTGTGCTTAGATCCAAGGTAAAAGAGCTAAATTACACTTTGGCAAGACTCAACACGTGGTGGAGACAACACTCTAAAATCAATTGGCTTTCGGATGGAGATAACAACTCTAGATTTTTTCATGCTTATGCTAGCTTAAGAAGGAATGTTAATTGAATTCATAAAATTAAAGATGAAGGGTCTAACTTGGTGGAAGATCAAGAGCAGATTGAAGAAGTGTTTACTGATTATTTTAGAAGAAAATGGTGTCAGAGGGCATATTCTATGGAGAATTGGCCGAAACCAGTGAGCTTATTAGATGAAGAAGATAGGAAATTGCTAGATTAGAGATTTCCTAGACCAAAATCTATGAAGTGGAAAATCAGCTAGGAGGCTTTAAATCTCCAGGTAATGATGGTATTGCTTACTCATTCATTAAATTTTATTGGAATATCATTAAAATTGATGTGTGGAATGCAATTCATGGCTTCTTCTCCTCGGGTGTGATGGATCATAAGTGGAAAGAAACTATTGTTTTGCTGATTTCTAAGGTAGAAAACCCAGTAGTTCCATCTAATTTCAGGCCTATTAGTCTGTGTAAAACTATCTACAAAATTGTGGCAAAAATTCTATTGAATATATTACTCATAATTATTTTTAAACTGATCTCAGAAAAACAAATAGCTTTTTTAAAAGGTCGTTCATTGAGATATTCCACAAATTCAGATTTTCAAAATCTAAAAAAGGCTTGGTTGCTTTCAAATTGGATATGGAACAAGCCTATGATAGTATGGGGTGGACTACATTAAAGCATGTTCTAAATTATTTTGGTTTTCCCAACAAGTTTGCTAAGTTGATTATGGAGTGTGTGGAGTCCCCTGCATTTTTTTATTCTTATTAATGGGAATTATTCAAATTGGATTAATGCTTACTATGGATTTCGGCAAGGATGTCCTCTTTCTTCATTTCTTTTTATTCTTTGCTCTCAATTGCTTTCTAATGCATTTAATGAGAAGAGGGATATAATTGGAGTTAAATTACATGCTAGTAGTCCAAGAATCTCTCACTTACTGTATGCGGATGATATTGCAATTTTTTTAGAGGCTAATGCTAAAATGGTGAAGGAGATAAAAATATTTTATCATAATATTGTAGTTGGATGGGCCCAAAGATTAACTATCTGAATTCTTTTTTGTTAAAGCAGTTAAAAAAAAAAAAAAAAAAAAAAAGATGATCTCTTGCTTAATGAGATTGAGAATAGTCAAGGAGATGAAATATTTGGGAGTGAAAATGGCTTTAAGGAGACTTCGAGTAGATGACTTTACTTTTAATCTTCAAAAGACAAATGATAAACTTAATGTTTGGGGGAATAAGTTTATTTCATTACAAGGAAAGTTTGTGTTGGTTAAAACTGTTATTTTATCTCTTCCCATTTTCCATTGTACTCATTCTCTCGTTCCTAAGAGAATCCTTTCAAAGCTGGATAGAATGTGTAGAGACTTTATCTGACATAAAAACAATGGGAAAAATGGCTTGCATTATGTGAAGTGGGATGTTCTTTGCCTACCTTGCAATTTGGGTGGTAGAGGTCTTCACTCTTGTGAAGATATGGAGGGTCCTTTAAGAGCTAAATTGGCTTGGAAACTCCTTAGTGGTTCATCTTCTCTTTTTTACAATATCCTGGAAGCAAAATATGGATGTTGTAATTGGAATGCTCAGACTAAGAAATGTTCCTCTGCGGTTTGGAAAATTCTGTGTAGTGGAGGTAAATCCATTGCATCGGTGGTCAAGTGGAAATTGAAAGATGGTAAAAGCATTAATATTCTTAATGTTGTTTGGATACTGGATAAAAGCATCAACAAATGGCCTACTTACATTTCGGTTCAGGTGATGGAAGATATGCATGTGGAGAAGTTGATTACTCATGGCAGCTGGAATAAACAGATTTTAAATATCTATTTTGGTGAAGAATTGTTAATATCATCACTCAGATTCAGATTTATCATGATCTTCTGAGAGATCAGCTGGAGCTCATTAAAATGCATTCAGTCAAGAGTATTTCTTCTATGATTTCATATGTTAAATTATCTGAAACCTCATTGACATACATAACATATTGGAAGTGGATTAAGAAATTAAAGCTCATCCCGAAAATTGAAAACTTCTGGTGGAGAATTTATCATGGTGCAGTTCCAACTTTTGAATTATTATCAAAAGGAAGATTAACAGATACATATATCTATCCAAGGGGGTGTTCTGAGATTGAATACATCAACCATTTGATGGCTGCTTGTCTGAAACTTAGAAAGATTATTCAAACTGTCAATGATTGGGGATTCAATATTCTGGTTTTTCAAACATTACATAATTGTTGTAATTGGATGGAAATGAATGCTGTGAACAAACCATTGGCTGCCAAAATCTACTGCACTATTGTTTATCTCAATTGGAAATCTAGAGGGAAATATGTTTATGATGGAAAAGAAGAATCTACCTTTTTTATAGCTGCTCAAGCAATTGCTCTAACATCATTTGCAGAAGAGTTTATACACATTCAGGAAACTAGGGTGCTAACCATCCGCACTGGTTGTATTTAAATAATTGGCACCCCCCTCCACCCGGTTGGCTAAAACTCAATGTAGATTCTTCCTTATTTCAATCGTATGAAGTACTGTTGGAGGGGTATTCAAAGATTGCAAAGGAAGGTTTCTCATGGCTTTTGGCCTTAAAGGGTTACATTGGGATATATCTCGGTTAGAGTTACTCGCAATACAAGCTTTGAAGATTATTTTTCAAGATTGGATGCTAGATTTTGAAGGTATTATAATTGAAGGTGATAATGCAAATATCATTAAATTCGTTCAAAATCTGAAGTTGGATACAATAAAAGGAGATATTTCTATTGGAGGTGAAGAAATGGATTTCCTTAAGAGATTTAAACATGTTATTTTTACATGTGTTAAAAGAGAATGTAATAAGTTAGCCAATGAATATGCTAACATTGCTCATATATAGTAATAATTTCCTTTGGGAAAGTCTTTCTTTTGATCTCATTCCTTCTTCTTTTGTTAGTTTGCTTAAGAAGGAATGTCATCCTTTTATTAGATTGTAATCTCTTTGTTTTTAATAAAATTGCTTTGGCATTCTCTCTCAAAAAAAAATTAAAAAAAAAAAACTAAAAGTTCAATTGGGGCAACTTTTTACAGTTTTACTTTCATATTGCTATTACATTTGTTTGTGCTATTTTTTTACAAATTTTGAAGATGAATTTTTTTTAAAAAAACTAATTAAACTTTTTAAAATATGATAGTTATAAGAAAACTATTATTTAAAATAATCATAATTTAAAAGAAATTAATATTCTCATAATAACTATAAGCATTTTTACAAATAGCTTCATATACTTTAAATTGATTTAATATGTTGAAACTTTCTTAAAGCTGGGGTTGATTTCAGAAGGATGTTAGCCCAAGTTCCTCGAAGGAACTTGCATTCCAGCCCAAGGAAACAAAGATGAGCATTCTAGAAGGGAGTGTTATACATGAAAAGCCATTCTATTTGAATAGATGGAGCTTCTATTGGTTGATTCAACTAGTAGAGGAGACTAGTAAATCATGGATGAATGCAATGTTTAAGAATGTTCCATGTATGAAGCTTGTATTTACTCAGTTAAAGCATACAATTTAATTAGTTACTATTTGGCGAACACGTGCACATGATTCAAAAAAGATCAATATTCAATGGTTACTCATCCCAAACATGCACTAAGAATATTTACACTATTTATATACAAACACTAATAAACAATCTACTTTGAATTTAAAGTTCACCCTAACATATTATATAAATTTTTACATGGAGCAGTTTTTTATAGAGATATCATAGTCAATTATTATTTTTTCTTTTTTTATGACTTATGAATTTTTAGCTTTAAGAATTTTTATAAAAAATTTCAACTAAAATTTCTTTTTTGACTTTTAAAAAAAATTGTAATTAAAAAGGAAACAAATTATATAAATTTAATGAACACATGAATTAATTTTTTAATTAATTAAGACTATTTATTATTTTGATAAATTATTTAAATTTTCAGGAAATATTTATGCTTTTACCCTCCACTCACTCTCCCTTACTTCAGCAAATGAACCAGGCGCCCTGTCATTTTAGTTCATAAATATTACAACATTCTTTCTCTTTCCTCTCTCTCTCGACCATCTCTCTCTCTATGCTTAATTATTTGTTTCAAGGCGACAAAATAGAGAGAAGGAAAAATTGATAAGGAACACGTAGATAGAGATGGTTAGAGATAGAGGGAGAGATAAAACCAGACTTATCTCTGAAGCTGTCAATGGCAAGGAGATGAAAAACGTTATATTTCCCGGCAAGCTTCACAGCGTCAGTATGACCATCTATAACCTATTTTTATTTCTATTTGTATTAAAGTTCTCTCCTTTATTTCTTTAATCCCAAATCCATTATCTTCTTCTAATTTCTCATATTCCGCAAACTTGAAGAAGCCTCCATATGAAATTTCAGTGGAATAATTGCTAAAAATCTTCCCTTTCCTAAGTCAATGGAATAGATTTCAATGTTTCAATGTTCAACGGGTAGCTAGCATCTTTTTTTAGGGTTTCAAAGACACAAGCTTTCTCTTTTCTTCTCCCAGCTTTTTATAGCGTTTGGAGAGAACGATAGATGTCAAGATGTTCCAGCTTATTTCTTCCTCTCCCCTTCTTTGTGGTGATATTTACAGATGTTCTGTTTAGAGAAGAAAGACGATTGTAGGGTTTTTTTTTTTTTTTTGTTATGAACTTGAGATTTTCTGGAAATGATTGAAACTTTGAGGTCTGAGCTTCAGATTTGCTGAAAAGGTTGAAGTTTGAGGGTTTCTTGTTCATTAATTCTTTGATCAAAGGTGGAAGAAGGCTGAGGCTGAGTTTACTGTATAGAGATTCTAATTTGTTGATGAAGTAATGAACTTTGAAGTATTCAAACTTGAGATTTGCTGAAAAAAGATTTAGATTCTGAGTTATTTTGGTGTGGAGGGCAAGATAATCATGTGCACGTGTATTACTTTCGTATACACGTGATCACTTGAATCGTGTATACAATAGTAATGCACGTGCGTATGGTTATCTTCCCCTCCACACAAAAATAATTCAAAATCTTAATCTTTTTTCAGCTAATCTCAAGTTTGAATACTTCAAAGTTCATTACTTCATCAACAAATCAGAAGCTCTATATAGTAAACTAAACCTCAGCCTTTTTCCACCTCTGATCAAAGCATCAAAGAACAAGAAACCCTCAAACTTCAACCTTGTTAGCAAATATGAAGCTCAGACCTCAAAGCTTCATTCTTTTCTTGAAAATCTCAAGTTCAGAACAAAAAAATAAAACTATAATCGTCTTCCTCCTCTAAATAGAACATATGTAAATATCAACACAAAGAAGGGGAGAGGAAGAAATAAGCTGGAACATCTTGACATTTGTCGTTCTCTCCAAACGCTATAAAAAGCTAGCAGAAGAAAAGAGAAAGCTAGCATCTTTGAAATCCTCATAATATATGGTGGATACTCGTTGAACATTGAAACATTGAAATCTATTCCATTGACTTAGGAAAGGGAAGATTTTAGCAATTATTCCACAGAAACTTCATATGGAGACCTCTTCAAGTATGCGGAATACGAGAAATTAGAAGAAAATAATGGATTTGGGATTAAAGAAAAAAAAGAGAGAACTTTATTACAAATAGAAATAAAAATAGGTTCTAGATGGTCACATTGACGCCGGGAAGCTTGGAGGGAAATATAACGTTTTTCATCTCCTTGTGACGTATACAGCGGCGTCGAATCTGTCTTATGAAAAATTCATTGTGTATATGTGTCTAGTATAATAGGGTGCATCCCTCGGCCATTGATAACTACTTCCCGCCACCGGCGGAGTATATTCTAAAGTTGCACTCCTTTGTGTGAAACCTTATTTACTTCCCTCCGCTTCCTCTCGTCTCAATTTTTTAAATTAGCAGACAGAAGGCGTATTCACTCATTACTGTCTCAAACACAACTATTATTAAACTCAATTACTCTCACACCAACATAAGCACGCCTAAAAAGATCTACCGCTACTGTGATTATGAACAATCTTGCCCCTTTTTATTAACTACATAGTGCTTTACACATAAAAGAGGGCTAACACAATACATATCCAACATGTAATCAAAAGCCCAGCCATCCTCCAAGTCTTTTGGCCCCGGTCTCTTTTGTCTCTTCCTTAGAGCGTCTTCCAGGCTTGAAGTCTGTCTATTCTGCGTTGTATGGTATAGGGTTACGGGCTTTTATCGACCGTGACGTCTCAGGGGTATATCCATCCCGCAACTTTGATTCGTCAAAAATACTGCGCTGGGTCATATGGCATGCGGGTGAACAGTCCGCACCAATATTTGCATTCGGATGTTCCCCTACGGCAAAAAATACGCTCTATTTTTTAGCTTTCGCAGGAAAGACGCGAAACTAAGCAATCCCGTCCCTCTCTTTTCTCCCCTCAATCTCTCTTCCCTATCTTCTTCTAACTAAAGTAAACAATCAACTGCTCAAAATAATTCCACCTAAACGATAAAATAACGCTTAATCAAAAAAAAATTAGATTCTAAACACAACATTAGAGAAGCATTACATAATGCTTACTGATCATAAATCATCCAAAATATTTTTAATCCTTGCAATGTGTAAGTAAAGAAAAATTATATCAAAGAAAAATCTAAAAAAATAACCTTAAAATTAGAAATCATACTGTTTGGGGTCGAGACGGCGGAGGCGATTCCGATTGGGGGCGGCGGTCAGTTTGGGCCGGACAAACGTCGTCCAGCGGCGTCGGATTGGGGCGGCGGCCGGAGGAGTTCTTAGCCGGCGGATTGGAGAGAGGCGTCGACGAGCGGAGGCGACCCTAGGAAAGACGCGAGCGACGGGGGAGAGCGAGCGACCGATGAGAGAAGGAAGAGTATTAATGAAATTGCCAGACGCGGGGCTGGTGTATGTAGGCTTAACGATGGTTTTTCTTGCGGTTATTGACCGCCAGGTAAAAAGTCACTTATCAACGGCAGTCTAAAACGCCGGTAAACCGCCGGTTTTGTTGAGTCCGAAGGTTTTACCGCGGTTTAGGGACCCCGCCCTTACCGGCGGCTTATATTGCAAATCACCGGTGCCAGCCGTCTGTTAAAATCGACGGCCAAACCGCTGTGCGATGCCGCCGGTACTTACGGCCAGTCCTAAAACCGCCGGTTAGAACGCGCGATTTAGGGCATTTTCCCTGTCAGTTGTGTTAACTTCTCTATTGATTTTTCACGCTATTAACTTTCCCTCTAAGATAAAGCTGAAGGGAGTGATGGCAATCCAATTCCCAATTGGTCACTCCATGACTGCCTCTTTTTTCTTAACAACTTCAAGATGCCTTGAATGAGGATCTGGATTGCATCATCCTCATCACCGTCCACACACCAACTTTACCCTGACATTGAATCCTTCATAGACACTAGTGTGTTCGGCGATGCATTGAACTCCTGAGAGGTTTCAGCATTAATGTATTAGGATCATTAATCATTGTTGTTGTACGTTTTAATCAAGCAAGGCACATATGCTCTGTTGGGATACCGACATGAATTCTCCATAAGAATTGCCATGAAGACAAGAGAACTCACGGTCAGGCTGTGTAGGACCTTGAATTGATAGGAACATGGTTGATGTAGGGGCGTAAGAGAATGTGGGAATATGAGTTTTTTGAGTCATTTGCGACATTACGTTGAGCATTTGCGTGCATTGCGTTGGAATCAACCTTTTCAGCAGAATTTAAACCTGGGATTTCCACATCTGCGGTAAAATCATTCCCCATCACAGAGCATTTGTAGTTTGTCTTTTTAACTCAGTTCTCCATCTTCCATTGATCCATCAGATTGCCAATTCAATTCTCTGGCAAGTTTGAACCACATATGCCATAGGAGGCTTTCCGCCAAACACTGTTCAAGACTCTTGAACCAGAGCTGAGGGGCACGTAGAAGTAGCATCCCCCACACGGAATGGTGGGCTCGAGATACACACCTGAGCGGAAATGACATGAACGTCTGAAGAAGTTTCGGGCCTAGGAACGAACATGTCGGCAGTGCTGAGGCATCAGAATTTGGCAGTCTTCTTCAGCAAAGCGCTGTTCGAAGTTCTTGCATAGCGTCCGGATGTCTGCAATCCGATGACCCCGAAGTTTGCAGATTTTGATGTGACAAAATAATGTCGTTTGAATCATCGTATTCATCTGAATATAATTTTATTTGTACTTGTCCGTGGAGACTAACATTTCGGAAAATCGCAAGCTACTCAGGATATAGAAGACTCAAGAATGGGTAATTAGTAATGAGTATGAGCTAACAAATGTATTTTTGGTTATTTTAATTTATTTTACCTTTCTTGAGTCTTGCCCAAAATCGCATAAAAAGTCATGAGCACCATGCCACACACAGGGGGAGAGTGTTTTTAATTGAAAATTTGTTAGAGTTTTCTTTCTCTGTAGAACCGTACTGTACGTTCTATTTCGTAGGTGTATATCAGAGCTTATATATGCATGATTTTGTGAATTAGCGTATTCATATGAATGTAAACCGTACTGTACGATATTGTTCAAATCAACAAACCTAGTCGTCGTTTTAACTTAAGATAAGTATTTTATGCATTCTACTGTTACTTGAACAAGTTCGATTACGGTTGACGATTTATTTTTAAAACTTCACTTAATTTAATCCATGATTAGGTGCAAGAAATCAGGCTTTATTTAATTGGAAATCGTACCTAGTATTGAACCATTCATTACAATTACGATGAACAAGATGATTATAATCATCGCAGGAATCGTTCCTGAGACGATCTCTTGGTTCTTTGTCTCATTCGTACAATTACGATGGATCATACCATTACGTATGATCAGAGACAACAGACTTCTTGATCGTCTCGGCCATCGTACCTGGTATGAACAATTTTTGTTGGATCGTATCGTACGATTTTAAATTCGTGCTTACGAATGGTTTTATGAAACTGTCTACCCTTCATTACCAGGATTAAGTCTATTATACATATCGTTATTTGACGATTATGAAACTTCATACTGATAAATAGTAACGGCTACTTTGAGATTTCAGAGATTTTTGGAGCCCATTTTTAGGTATCAAATTAGTAATTTTTGAAGGTGTGAATCAGAAAGAGTAGGGAAGTGGTTAGAGACGGGATTTCCGAGGGAGAGAGCTCTGAGAATCGTTCTTTAGGGTTTGAGAGAGGGGGAGAAGGTGAGCGTTGTGATGGAGGAAGAGTGTGAGGGAGATCACACGGTTGCTCCGAAAAACATGCTGCGATCTGTTTCCTCCTGTGGCCCTAGAAGAATATTGTGGGAGGATCTCCAAGGGGAAGGCTCTTCTAATCCGTATCTCGAGGTACTCTGCCTCCCCAGGTGGGAGAAAAAATGATGAAGTTCCTGCCTTCGCCAGACGGGTTGAAAATAGGTTTGGTCCACTCCGCCATTGCCGGGTTGTGAAAGCGGAGAATATTGTAAGGGCTTCTTCTCGCCTTTGCCGAAACAAGGGGGGGGGGGCAAAGGAGCTATTGCCTTGTAGTTGAAAATACCAGAGCGGAGGACTCGGGAGTGGATGTTAGGTTCATGGATTGACGAACCACTATAAACAATTTTGAATGTGCTTTTCCTTACGTCCTTTTTATTATTGCGTGCATTTTGTATTCATAATTAATTTCGCTTGGGAAAATTTTGTGAAAGAAAAGTTTTTAAATCTCTTGTTTAAAATTTTTAAAACCATCAAAAAATTAGTAACTCATGTTTAGTTTATTATTGTTACAAAAAGTTTTTCACATTTCACCCCCTTCTTATCCATCTAGTGATTCAATTTGGTATTCAGGACTTGTTAAAAATAGTTGTTTGAAACCCTGAAAGAACAATTCATGTCGTCATTTGGTAATCGTAATACTGCGAAGGGTTATTCCCATAAACCCGTTCCACTCTTTTTGATAACTTCCATTTTGATTTTCTGGAAAATTACGAATGTCTCTTTTTACAATCTATTGATTAACCACATGTGGATGTTAAGTGAATGATGGATATCGTTGCAACCGTTTAAAACTGTTAAGGTTAAAACTCCCTGTACCTATTTAATAAATGGAGCAATGGATAGGATTTAGCCCAACTGAATGCTAAATGTTTTAAATTGCTTTTTCTGTGCGTTGAAGTCTGAGGATTATATCGAAGAGTGTTCACATGGTGCTCACTTGTTAAGGAACTTTTGGGGCATAGACTAGTGCATTAGATACGAAGGAACAAGTGAAGTAAAACAGTTATAGGTTTAATATTTTTACTGCATGATATGGAACTTCGCCCATGAACCTAGCGAAATTAATATTTGAATGTACAACTTAGTTCACCATCGTGAATCCTTGCATGCATTAGTAGAGAGATTTCAAAATTCTAAGACAGTAGAAATTAAATTCTTAGATTGCTTACTAGTTCATGATACAAAGATACTTGCTATCAGCTGAATCTAAGACCTAAGTTACTCTATTGATAATCTTCCTTAGTCACTCATGATACGAAGAACGGAGTGATCAGAGACAAAAGTTGATTGCACGTCGAAAAGAGAAGCGCACGAGCGGGAACGTGTGCCATTAAAGAGTCAAGGAAACTCTAAAAATGTTCACCCATCGCTGTCCACAATATCTCCGAGGGAAGTTTGATTGATTTCATCTTTCAAGTCTGTGGCAATGGAGATATCAGAAACTCAATGGCATTTAGAAGGGGAACCCGAAATGATCTGATCAAGAGCGTGGGGATTTGTATGCCAGCAACAGTATGAAGAGATGGATAGGGTTAGAGAGAGGAGGGAAAGCATCCTCAACGGAGGGATCCAATAGGATCCTCCAGCGGCCTCTTACCGGAGAATAGAACATACGAAAAATCGCCAAAAAAAAACCCTAACCCTATTATAGACAGGCTATATTGAGTCTGAAACAATTTGATTAGGATAAGAAAGGAAAGTGAGTAGACTGTAAGGTCACATAGTTTGAAGTTGTTCAAAATATAGTTTTGAATTTAGGTCTTTCATTAAATGCACACTTTAATGAAAGAAGCACTAATAGTGCATATATAGTATATATACTTGTAATAAAAAGGAAAATATTATATAAATATAATGAACACATGAATTAATTTTTTATTTAATTAAGATGTATTTTTATTTAATAAAATTTTTTTTTAAATTAAGGAAATATTATTTTTACCCCTCACATACTCTTTCTTGCTTCAACTAATGAACAGGTGCATGTTGCAATTTAGTTCATACATATTACGACATTCTCTTCTCTCTGTGTGCTCGGCGCGCGTGTGTAACGTGATTATTTGTTTCAAGGCGACTCAGTAGAGTGAAGGAACAATTGTATAAAAACAGGGCATATAGTGGATGCGTGTAGGGATTGGAGAGAGAGATAAACCAGACTTTCCGAAGCTATCATGAT
>NW_021319608.1:46878-69311 GCF_001605985.2 Dendrobium catenatum
TGGTCTAGTAGGAAGCAAAACTCTGTTGCTCTTTCCACTGCTGAAGCTGAGTACATTGCTCTTGGAAGTTGTGTGGCCCTAGTCCTTTGGTTGAAACAACAGGTATTGGATTTAGGATTACCTGTATGCACCATCTCAATCTTTTGTGACAACACTAGTGCCATATGCATCTCTAAGAATCCTATCCAACATTCAAGGACTAAGCACATTGACATTAGGCATCACTTCATTAGAGATCATGTGACTAAGGGAGATATTGAGTTACACCATGTGACAACTGAAAATCAATTGGCTGACATCTTTACTAAACCACTGGCCTTCGACACTTTCAGTTCTTTAAGGACCAGATTGGGTGTGATTGACATAAATGCATAAAACTTGATCTCTAATTTGCTTTCTTTTGCTTTTGTTCTTTTTTTCTTAACTTGTTTTTGTTCTTTTGCTCTTTATTTTTTTTGCTTTGCTCTTAGTTTTTTTGGTATGTTTTTACTTTCTTTTGTGTGCTTTTTATAGTTTAGTTTTCCAAATCATCGCTGAAATGATATCATATGCCTTGTCATTGCTTTTGAAAATTTGTAGTCAATATTTTTACATCTATTAATCTCTTAGATGGTAAAAATATTTTGTGATTGTGTCTCTTTCTCTAATCTATTTTAGTGGCATAGTTTTCTTTTGTAATTAAAAATCTATTTCAAATTAAATATTTTGTATGAAATTAAGATATTTTCTTAAGCTTGCTTAAGCAAATCTATCTTGTATTTATAATATTTAAAGTCTTTTTGTCACATCAAGATCCCTCGTTACTCTTGTCTTTGATTATTGATTCTGTTTGTGTTAATTCTTCCTTATGTTAGAGAGAGAGCCCCTATTCTTTAATATCTAGAAGATATACTCACAACTAAACACTTTTTAAGAGTTGTAAAAGAGAATGGAGCTTGCAAAAATAAAAAAAATTGGCCAATGATGCCAACAAAAGATGCACAATGACGCCAAATTGAAAAATTATATATCAAAAAGTAAAAAAGTGCACAAGCACCAATCAATTGACAAGAGGTATAAAATGAGCCCACTAAAAAAACAAGCTCCACTCTCTTTTCAAACCCTTTAAAAACTTAGAAGTTTTCTTGTATCAAAGGCTTGATTTTGATTGTTTTGAGCTTGTAAAAAATTTACTTTGATTCATTATTCTATAAGATATTTATTCTTAAACCAAGTAATGAATTGATTCTTGTTCCTCATATCCAATTGATTTTTTGAATTAGGTCATTGATTTCAAAAAATAATTCTAACCTAAGAGAATGTCTGAGCTAAGGGTAATCATGATCGGATATGCTACTGTTCTTTGCATTATTGATGTTGTTAACTCATCAACTCACAAGTTTTAAAAATCAATCACATGGAATACTACATTATCTTCATGCATTGATAAAAAAAAAATAAAAAAAAAATTTGTTTTTGGTTCTTGGCTCCCTCCTTTTTGAGAAGTCAAAAGGGGGAGTAGTTTTAGGATGTGTCTTGCACTACACTGCTATTTTTTAAAAATTTTTGTAGTGTTTTGCCATCATCAAAAAAGGGGGAGATTGCTGCAAATTCAGGTCAATGAACTATGTTTTGATGATTGGCAAACACTCTTACTTGACTTGGACTGCCTTTTACTACTGACTTTTCAGGATTCAAAGATCGGACGAAAAAATGGAGCCAGCTCAAGATAGGGTAGATTAGGGTTGAGTCAGTCTGTAATTTTATTTTTCCCCTCTTGAGTTAATTGTAATCTTTGGTGTGACTAATGCGAAGTAAACCTACACACACACACTTGAGAAACTTAGAATTTCTATTTTTACTCAAATCGGCCAGGACGATATTTTACATCGTCCTGGACAATCGGGCATAAAACAGAAAATCTAATCAGGGGTTCTTAATTAAGGCAGACATCATTAGCCAATTGGCCTAGACGATACGTGTATCAGCCAGGACGATAAGCTCAAAACAGAAAGAAATTGCTGCCATAAACAATTAAGGTATTATGTATTTTTGGTAATACGCCAGGACGATCTTGGATCGGCCTGGATGATATTCACAATTATGCCTTAATTAATCAGACAAATTAAGGAAGTAATTAAGGATGATTGATACGATCATATCGGCCTGGATGATCTCAGGATTGGCTGGGATAATCTATTAAAAAATCTTAGTTACTTTTGGACGATAAATATCGGCCAGCTTGAATTCAGAGCGATGCCCTGGATGATTTTCCTCTTATTTGTACTGATCGGCCTGGATGATCGTGAGATCGTCCTAGAAGATCAAGCCAATTTTAGATCATCCATTTTGCATTCAAGGCGATGCCTTGGCCAATCTTCTGAGATTTATACTGATCGGCCAGGACGATGGACATATCAGCCTGGACGATATTGTCGGCAACTTGCAATTATTGAGCTCCTTTGAAGCTCTTCTATTTAAGAGCTCTTGTTCAACATTTTTGAACAATCTTTAGCTACTGCCTTGACCTGAGAAGATCTTGAGGAGAGAAAGAGAGAGAGAGAGAGAGAGAGAGAGAGAGAGAGAGAGATGATCTTGTGAGGGGGAGCTTATGAGGGGATTCACAAGGGTTGCTTCAAGGATCGCTCTGCTTTATCTAATGAAATATGATTGATAGTTATCCAGTTGAAAACATCAAAGTGGAGAGATACTTGAAGATGGAGCAAATTATCAAAAGGTTTGGAGTTATCTTTCATTGATTCCTGACTTTGGATATTGGGAAAAGCTTATGGAATATCTTTCTATGATATTCTTAAGTGATTTTTGGATTTCTTTGATAAAATGTAATTTCCTTTTTAGATTTTTTTGCTTCTTTTTTCTTCAAATTTGTTTTTTTAGACTTCTTAGAATTGATTATGGGATCATTACTAAGTCTTATTCTCCAATTGGATGGGAACTCTGGGATACTAATCAACCCTCGGGTTGTTTAATTCTTTGGTATCCCCTGCATTTCAACAGTTTCAAAATAGGAAATAGTGGGTTTCAAATAATTTATAATAAGTGTAGATTAACAAATTTATTTTCAATAAGGTTCCTTTTTATATTAAAAAAGGAACCATTAGCTTCTTCTACCTAGTTTGTATTAGGTTGTACTTTCTTTTTTTATTAATGCAAAATTGCATTTTCTCAAAAAAAAAAAAGGAAGCCATGACACATTAAAGTTGATTGTCCTTCAATTAAGGCTCACCCAAGCAAGGAAAAGGGTGAAGAGAAATCACCCATGTTCAAAAAGGATAAGAAGAGGTTCTAAAAGGCATTCTGGGCAGATTTTGCATCAATTTCCTCTGAGATTGAATCTGAAGATGGGATAATAAACTTGTGCTTGATGGGAGACGATTATGTTGGTCAAAGTGACCAAGAATATGTATGTGAACTAAAGAACAACTATTTGATGTTTCTAAACAAATTTATGCATCATATATGATGCTTAAGAAATCACATGCTAGTTTGAAATTAGAGTTTTTTAAATTTGCAAAAAGAGCACGAAATTTTACTTAAAGATCATTCTATAATTGATAGCAATCACATGCCATTATTTGATGAGTTTGATGTACTGAACAAAAAGCATATTGAATTATCTGATGCACATGATTCCTTGAAGTCATCTTATATTGAGTTAGAAAGTGAGTTTAAGAAATTAGAAAGTCTCAAAGCTTTTGAAAATAACAAACCAACATTGTATGCATCACATAAATGGAAGCATCACCACCTGAGTAAATTAGTAAATCCTTTTCCTGGTGTTAGATATTTTTCATGTGGCGTGTTAGGACACATTTCACACACTTGTATTATTACCATAGTACACATTGGGTGTGGAGACCCAAATTTCATGATTCACAACATAACATACATGTATTGTATTCTTCTTTTCATAAGAAGGGAGTCGAACTTGTTTGGGTTACTAAATCTGATGTTTGATGATTTTGTAGTCGTGCTCTCACAAAAGGCCTCAGGAGAGCATGTGGTACCTGGACAACGGATGCTCACAACACATGACTGGAGATGCTAACTAATTCATTTTGCTGGAGGACAAGGCTGGAGGCAAGGTTACTCTTGGAGACAACACCACCAGGAAAGTGGTGGGCGCAGGTATAATCAGAAACTCCAAGAACCTTTTGATTGAAAATGTTTTGCTTATAGATGGACTGAAACATAAATTGTTCAGCATCAATAACCTTTACAGTAACGGCTTCATTATAAAATTTGTGGTAAATAATTACATTTTCAGCTTAAATAACAATACTATTTTGCAGGGAAAGCAGATCAATAATATTTACAAGCTTGACTAAAATAATATTAAATGTGCTAGTTCATTTTTCTTAAAAACTACTGCTGATGATTCATGATTATGGCACAGGAGATTATGTCATGCTAGTATGAAAACCCTTAGGAGCGTGACCCAAAAGGATCTAGTTAGAGGTGTCCCAAAGCTTAAGTTCACCAAAGAACACCTTTGTGATGCATGCCAACTAAGGAAGCATGTCCACTCCTCTTTCCACTCCATTAGAGATATTAGTACCTCTAGACCTTTAGAAATCATTCACATGGATTTATTTAGGCCCATTAATACTACCAGCTTAGGGGGGAAAGTCTATAGTTTGGGATTATCGATGACTACTCGAGGTTTACTTAGATTAGATTTCTATCACATAAGAAAGAGTCTTTTGATGAGTTTAGATCCTTTTTCACTTGGATTTAGAAAAATCTAGGTTGTGAGATCTTGACCATCCATAGCTACCATGGGGGAGAGTTTGAAAATGAGAGATTTGGAGAATTTTGTGAGGATAAGGGGATTAGTCACAACTTCTCAGCTCCTAAGACCTCTCAGTAGAATGTGATAGCTAAAAGGAAGAATCAAACTTTAGTTAAAGCCGCTAGAGTCGTGCTTGCTGAGTATTCACTTCTAAAATACTTTTGGGCTGAAGTAGTAAACACATCTTATTATGTGTTGAATAAGATGAATGTCAGAGCCAAACTTGATAAGACACCCAATGAGATCCTTAAGGGTAGGACACCTAACCTTTCACACCTCCATGTATTTAGATGTAAGGTTTTAATTCTTAATAATAAGAAGTTACACTTAGGAAAATTTGACCCAAAATCTGATGAAGGAGTATTCTTAGGACATTCAAGTGTGGGTAAATCCTTTAGGGTGTTTAATTAGAGGACATCGGTGGTGGAGGAAACTATTCTTGTAGTGTTTGATGAATCTGATCCTAAGCAATCTAGAGTTCAGGATGAAGATGAAGTTAGAGAGATTAACCAAGGAATTGAAATTTTGAATAAGAGAGTAGAGCCCCAAAACACAGAAAGAATAGGTGAGATTACCCAAGGAGTAGAAAATGAAACTCTGGATGAAATGGTTGAACCTACACACACCTTGCTTAGAGATTGGAGATATTCTTTGAGTCATCCTAAAGAACTAAGCATAGACTTAGGAAGGAAGTGAACCACTCTGCCTTTATCTTAATGACTGAACCGACCAACATCAATCAAGCCTTGTCTTATGAGTTTTAGAACTTAGCCATACAAGAGGAATTAAACTAATTTGTTAGGAATGATGTTTGGGAGCTTATAGAAAGACCAAAGGGACAAAGTATAGTTAGAACCAAATGGGTCTTTAAGAATAAGATAATGATTCTGGTGTGGTGGTTAGGAATAAGGAGAGATTGGTGGCAAAGGGGTTCAACCAAATAGAAGGGATTAATTTTGAGGAGACCTTTTCCCCTGTAGCTAGATTGGAAAACATTAGATTGTTACTAGCCTTTTTCTATTATAAGGGATTTAAGCTTTTGAAATGGATGTGAAGAGTGCCTTTTTGAATGGAGTAATAAAAGAGGATGTGTTTGTAGAATAACCCCTAGGTTTTGAGAGTTCCCAATTTCTAAATCATATTTTTAAATTAAGAAAAGACTTATATGGATTAAAGTAGGCATCCAGAGCTTGGTATGAGAGGCTTAACACATTCTTACTACAGAAAGAGTTTATTAAGGGGAGCGTAGACACCACCCTTTTTCTAAAGAAAGTAGGAGATGAATTACTCATTATTTAGATCTATGTCGATAATATAGTTTTTAGATCTTATGATAAAAGGCTATGTGATGATTTTTCTAAAATAACGAGTAAAGAATTTATGATGAGAATGATGAGAGAGTTGTTCTACTTTTTGGGGTTTAACATAGATAATTGGATGATAGAACCTTTCTAAATCAATCAAAGTACATAAAGGACATCTTGAAAAAATGTGAAATGAATAAAACCAAACTAATAAATACTCCCATGACCTCTAGTGTTCAGTTGGATAAGGACCCAAATGGAAAATCAATTGATGAAAAGAAGTACAGAGGGATGATTGGATCTTTACTTTACCTGATTGCTAGCCGACCTGATATAATATTTAGTGTTTATCTCTATGCTAGATTTTAAGCTGATCCTAAAGAATCCCACCTGACTGTAGTTAAGAGAATTCTTAGATATCTCTTAGGGACCAAAAACTTAGGAATCTACTAATCTAAAAATAACACTTCTTCTAAGATTATTAGATATTCTAATTCTAATTTTGTAGGATGTAGGGTGGATAGAAAAAGTATTTCTGGGACTTGCCAATTCATAGGATAGTTTTTAGTCTCCTGGTCCTATAGAAAGAAAAATTATGTTGCACTTTCTACTGCTAAAGCTGAGTACATTGCCTGAGGGAGTTGTGTGGCCCAAGTCCTTTGGTTGAAGTAGGAAATTCTAAATTTAAGATTACCTATAGGCATAATTTTAATCCTTTGTGACAATACTAGTGCCATATGTTTTTCTAAAAATCCTATCCAACATTCGAGGATGAAGCACATTGACATAAGGCATCACTTTATTAGAGACCATGTGACCAAGGGAGATAATGAGTTACACCATGTAGAAACTGAGAATCAACTAGCTAACATCTTTATTAAACCACTGGCCTTCGACACATTCAGTATTTTAAGGTCCAGATTGGGTGTGATTGACATAAATGCATGAACTTAATTCTTACTGATTTCTAAATTTTATTTGTTGTTTGTTAGTTTTCCTTTTTGTAGTTTTCCTTTATTTATTTTTTTTACTCTTCAAATGATTCGCTTCAAATGTTTTAATTTCCTTCATACGTTTTGTTTTTCTTTTGATCACTGCTGAATTGATATATTGTGCCTTATTTTTATTTTTGAAAATTTGTAGTCAATGCTTAACATCCCTAAATCAGATAAAGGGAGAAACACAGTTGATTGTTTCCCTTCCTCTAACTTCTTTTAGTGATGTAATTTTCCTTTCTAAACAAAAGTCTATCAAAAATTAACAACTGGACTTTGCGATTGTGATCTTTTCAATCTTGCTACAGTAATATATCTTATATATATATATATATATATATATAATGTTCAAAGTATTTATACTACATTCAAAATTTTTGTAATCTTGTCATTATATTTATCATATGATTTTGATTCTATTTTATGGTTTACTCTTTTTTATATTATAGAGTGGGTTTTTATTTTCTAATATATGGGAGATATACTCACAACTAAGAGTATTTAAAAGTTTAAAAAAATTAATCTAGTTTGCAAAAAAAAATTAATCAACTTTCTCTAATCTAGTTTGAAATTATTTAATTTAAGTATATTGAATTTAATTTGATAAATAATTTAATATTAATTAATTAAAATGATTTGAATTTAGTTAAATTTCTATAATTATTTTATTTAAATTTGAATTTTTATAATTTACCATATATTTATGGATTTTGATTGAATTTATTATGATTTTGTTTAATTTCAGCCCCAAAATAGAGACTAAAATTAGGGTTTGTTATTTAATCAACTTAATGAACTCTAAATAATGTCAAATTAATTGTTTGGGTTTATGATATCTCTATGTGTGCTAGGTTTGAGTTTCATCCCTTTAGGATGTAGGGTGTATTTCCTAGAATTTTTCTACGTTAACTAAACACAACCCTAAGTTGATTTACCTAGATATCTCTACTATCTAATTAAGAATACATTCAGGTGTTTCTAAACCTTGCATGAAAGTGCCTAATCATTAAAAAAATGGATACCTAATTCTCTAAAGATTGGATATAATGAATATTTAATAATTTAGGCTAAATTATGACCCATACATGTAAAAATTCATTTGTTAATAGAGGGGATTTCGAACATGCCTAAGAAAATTATGGTTTGTGGAAAACATAATCTAATGTAACTCAACCAAATTTTATCTAAAATGATTGAGTATTTAGGGAATAATATAAAAAGTACAATTCAAAATGGAAATACTCCCTATATATTTAATATGTTTTCTTGATTGTTTTTAAATGAAAAAGCTCTACTCCCTGGTTCCATAGAGTCATTATGTGAATAAAGTTGTTGAGTATATCATTTATTGTTATTTTTAAAAGTTCTATGAATTTAATATATATTTTATGTTTAATTTAAATCAATGTTGGCTGGCGGCTCTTACTAGTCAGGTTTTCCATGCAGCAACATGCATTTATCGACGTGGTTTGGTAGCGACGAGTCACTAAACCACATCAGACTCCATTTTGTTCATTTTATCATGCACTTCATAGAATAAATGGAAGATATAAACTCCTACATTTTGCATGTTTGGGAAAGTTGAATGTAGTATTGATATGACATAACCATAACCTTTCAAATCAAATTGAAGGAGCAAATGGCTATGATTGCATCTTCTTCCCGTCACCCAAAGACCTATATCTTTCATTTGATTTAAACTCTCCATATAATTGATATTATTGCATGAAATTTTCTATAAAGAATCATATCTACCTAGGCTTATATCAAATGAATTTTGAAGGTTTATTAAAATGTGCCATGTTATCTTTTTTTTTTATTTTATTTGCGGGGGGTGGGGGGGGGGGGGGACTCACAGTGGGGCCTTCGCATTGATTAAGAAAATTTTTAAAAGGTCCTTAAGTGGAACCTCAAGATAAATACAACTCAAAAGATCTATAAAAGAAAAAAAAAACAAAGAGCTCAAGTTCCTTACTAAGCACAAGTATATAATAACCTAGATAGAATCTACGGTGCACAGGAGCGAGTGGTCGACAAAAGCGAGCACACAAAATAGAAGAAAGATCCAAATAATAGCTTTCAGTACTATGTTTCTAGCTAAAGCTCCAAAATGCAGAAAACCTACACCTAAATAACTCCAACAAAATAAAATGAATAGGAAAATGGAAAATGCACAAAGTCCGGTAGCTACAATAACCAGAGAAATTTTCCACAAAAAATATAAGATAACCATTAGAAATGATATTCAGCCACCAACTAGCAAAATTATAAAAATTAGCATCATCAAATACATAGAGATCAGAAAACACCATCCAGCTACAAAAATGAATGAACAGAACAACAATTATATTCCCATAAGAGTTGTGAAGCACTATGGTTTGAATACACCACACAAAACAACCAGGAATATAGAGCAGGCAACATTGTATATCAACCTAACATAGGCATAGTAACACCTACCAAATAAGTAATGAGAAACTTAATACTCAAACATGAGGGAATTAAAGTAGTATAAATTATAGTGGGTGCCACCACAAAACTCCATAAAATAATAGTTCCAAGACATCCAGTAAATAATGCTACAATAAGTCTAAAACCAAGCAACATAATAGAATGGCCACCCAAGCTTAGACAATTAGTACCTGAACTACCATCATGAAAATAACCCAAGTGCCACTCCAGTCTAAACCCATACCCATCAAAGCTCAAGAGCCCTGAATGAAGAAAGTGAATAGACCAAATATCCGAAAGGAAGAAGATTGATACCAGCCATTGTACCTCAAATCCATACCCAAATGAGCAGTAGATGAAAGTATAAACTAGAGAACACACATATACAACTAACAATGACATTGAAGACAGAGAAATCCATATAAGAGGGGAACAAACGAAAACTCACAACCACACCATCAAAATTACTAAGTAAAAATATCAACACAGTCAAAAAAACACCATAATAAGCTAACTCAAGGCACAACATTTAGGGAATACACAAGCGGCATAAGGGTTTAAACTCTGAAATAATAACGGTACAATCATAGCTTGAAAATAGGCCATAGAAATAATCCAAAAAATGATCCAAAAGGCACAAGTAGCAACCAGTAAAACTAATAGACTTAACCAAATTAAATGGAGGATGGGAGAACCACTAGCCCATAAAGCAGAAAGCAACACCCACAAAAAAATGCAAAGGAGCCATAGGCCCAAAAAAATTAATTGCCTAAATTCTAACATAAAGTAAACTAATTTTTTCTATTCTCAAAAGACCCTCTAAAGGAGTAGGTAAGTTGGTGGTAGAGAAATTGGTAAGAAAGTCTAAATTACATCCAAATTTAGCAAGCCAATCAGTACAAGCATTTCCTTCCCTATACACATGAGACATGGTAAAGTTAATAAAGATCAATAACTCCTTAATCTCCCTACCATGATAAAATAATTTCAATTTGCACACAATATCATAATTATTATTTAAAAAATAAATACTATAAATAGCATCATCTTCAATCTAAATGTTAGTAATGCTAAGAGAGATGCATAATCTAAGAACAAGAAGAATCGCTAAAAGTTCAACATAAATAACAGAACATTTATGTATGGGGCCCGCATAGGACATAATAACATTTCCATAGACATCCCTAATAATCCCACCATAACTAGAGATCGACTCTTTGATAAAGCCATCCGTATTCAGCTTATAGGTATTATTAGGTGGTTAATATAGTAAACTAACCTAGGATCAATAGAGGAATGATTACCCTCCAATGAGAGACCCAACTAAGGAGCCATAAAGAAATAGTTTTCAAAGTTCTTGATAGAGAGTAGATTAACATAATAGTCTCTCCAAACCTTATCTTTTGCATTCTTAATAATCCTATGATGGTTCATACTAATACCATTAAAAAGATAATTATTTCTTTCCAACCATAAATACAACAAAATATGGGAAGGAATAACATGTATAATAAGATCTTTAGACATAATAAATTAAAAATTAAGCATATCATTAATAGACAAATTAGCATTGATGTAATTTAATCTAAAAATATCATTAAAATATGTCAAAATTTTAACAAATATAGGACCAAAAAGAAAGGCATGATGCATGTTCTACATGATAACAACATTGACATTTGGAAGCTAAGATGAAACCTCTTTTAATTAAGTTTTCATCAATGGGAATGAACTTATGTAATATTCTCCAAATGAAAATTATAAAAGTGGTAGGAATACTTTTATGCCAAATCATAGAAAAAATATTTGTGGTATAGTTCTTAGATCTAAGGGCGTGCACGATTTCCTATAATCTGAAGCTCCCATTATTAGAAAGATTGCATAATAATGAATAATCAGAATTAGTGTTAATAGGGAAGTTTAGAATTTGTTGAATAATAGACTCAAGAATAACATCAGCAAGTTTATAATAATCACAACAATTCTTAGTAATTAAATAATTCACCTTAATAGTAGAAGTGGTAGCAATATTGATAATAGAATCAAAAGAATTTGCCGCCAATCAATGATCTTGCCAAAAGAAGATGTTATAACAACCAAGACCCCATTTAATGTAAGGCACAACAACCTATTTAATATTGAAAATTCTCTGCCAAAATTTTGAGTCACATTTATTATAAAAACACATAGTAGGGTGCTTACCCACATAATACTTAGCATAAATAAACTTAGACCAAAGACTCACTTAAGCACAAAATTTATACTACAAATTGAAGGAAAAAGCATAAGACAAATCATACATATTCTTACAACCCAAAGTACCCTCTTAGAAAACACCACAACACTTATCCCAAGCGGACTAAATAATTTTAGAAATATTGTTTGTCCCCTTCCAAATGAATTTATTAAATAATTTTTTTATTTTATTACAGACCGCACTAGTAGGTTGAAGATTTAGGAAGATATAAATAGGAAGGGAACAAAGAACACTTCTAATAAATGTCAATCTAAACAAAGAACACTTCTAAGCAAAGAAGGTCTTGATCATATTTCAAAAAAATTAGATAGGGTTTGTCTAAATTCTAAAGCTTTATTTTATATTCCGTTTGCTATTATCAAGCACCTGCCTATAGTCGCATCTGATCAATGTTCTCTCATTATTAATCTTTTCAAATCAAAGAATTATAATCAAAAGTCTATTATATTTGAGAATGTTTAGTGTTCCTAAGAAGCTTTGAGAAGTGTGGTTATGAAAGCTTGAAGGAAAACGGATTTTGGAACTGCTGCCAATATCCTTCATAGGAAAGTTAGTAGATCCCTTAAAAACTTGTTCTTTTCGAGCAAGCACAAATTGAGAAAACTTATCAAGTTAAAGTGGGATCTCCATAATGAGATTTCTATATTACTAAAAGCAAAAAGCTTGCATGGGTTGAATTTGAATAAGCTATTACTAATGAGGAATAAAGTGCATGAGTTGAATACTACTATTTCAAGATTGTCTTTGTGATGGAGAAAACTTTCTAAAACTCGGTGGTAGGAATAAAGCGATCAAAATTTAAGTTTTTTCATGTTTTTTGCATCTGCCAGAAGGAATGGGAACATGATCAATTAAATTTCTATTGATAACGGTGTTATTGAAATTGATGAGGAGAAAATTCATGCTATTTTTGAAGATTTTTTTTGAATAAATGGAAAAAAAGACATTGTTCTCTTAAATATTGGCCTTAATTTCATAAAAATCTACAACTTAACAATAATATGAAGTAGATGTTACTTGTTGATTTTCAAAAGAAAGAATTATTTTCTACTCTAATGAAGATGGAAAATAATAAATCACCTTAAAATGATGATATCAAAGCTTATTTTTAAAAATTTTTCTGGAGCATTGTAAACATTGAAGTGTGAAATATGGTTGAGACTTTTTTTTATTTATGGAATTATGCTTGATATTTAGAAAGAAATTTTGGCTGTTTTGATGCCTAAAGTTCATAATGCATATGAGGTGAATAATGTTAAATGAATAAGCTTATGTCAAACTATTTATAAAATGGTGATGGCTATGATTTTTGAATTTATTGAAGAACTTTCTTATGAATATTATTTTAGAACAACAAGGTGCGTTTTGTTCCTAGTAGATCTATCTTGGAGAACTATCTATTGGTTCATGAAGAACTAAACATGCTTACATTTTTTAAATCTAGTTCTGAATATATAATACTTAATGCAGATATGGATCAAGCTTATGATAGCATGTCATAGGATACTTTAAAAAATATTTTACCTTCTATGGGATATCCGAAGAAATCAAGTAATTTGATTATTCGAAGTATTAGCTATCCAAAATTTGATATTATAATTAATTGTAGGAAGAGTAAGTGGATAAATGTTGAATGTGGATTTAGACAAGTTTGCTCATTATCTCCTTGTCTTTTCATGCTTTGTTCGAAATTGTTATATAAAGTTTTTAATGAAAAAGGTGGTGATCTTGGGACAAGAATTGCTCCAGATACTAAAAAGGTTTCTCATATGTTGTTTACGGATGATGGGTTGATTGCTGCTGAAGCTTCACGTTGTAATGCAAAGCTTATTACGAAAATTCTGAAGGAATACTGTTTGTGGACCACATAGAAGAATAATGTTTAGAAATCCATGGAGTTATTTGGAAGATATGTTAATAAATGAAGGAAAAGAAAGATAAATAAAATACTTTCTTATCATCAAGTTGCTGAGTTTAATTATATAGGAGTGAAGATGGCCCTGAGTTGATTAAAAGCTTTTGATTATCAATATTTTTTTAATAAGGCTGTGGAGAAGCTCAACATGTGGGGATCACAATCATTGTCATTGGCTAGAAAGATCTTGTTGTTTAAATATGTTTCCTCTTATATTCCTTTATTCAGTATGTCACACTCTTTGGTTCCAAAGAGTATTCTTTATGATATTGAAAAATTTTGTAGGAATTTCTTATGGCATAAGGAACAAGGAAGGATTCGGTTGCTTATAGAATACACTTTATAATTTGAATAATCAAGGTGGTCTTAGTATTCAAGGAGTGGCTGGGAGGTAAGGCCCTTTAAGAGTTCATTTAGCTTGGAATTTCATTCATAATAAAAATTCTACTCTAGGAAAAATCATTATAAAAAGATACTGCTGTGATATTTGGAAGGATTATACCAGAAGAATCTCATCACCAACTAGGAATATTTTAAGATGGTTCAAGTTTTTTAAAACAAATTATTAGATGGCAAGCTGCAAATGGTAGAAGAATTAACATTTTAAGTATGCTTAAATAATTCATTCTTTGTAGGTGATGCAAATTTCTAATATATGACCTAACATCCAATGATATGGGAAATAATTTGGTTGCCCTAATTTACCCACTTCTTTTGACCTCTTAGTGTCATGCAATTTAAAATTTGACTTATTTAAAAGGTTGTTGAAAATTCATTGTATTCTTCCCTTTTGATCACTCTAAGGTTTACTATACTATTTAAATTGTGATGCACACACTAGAATGTTTACTTATACTTTCATTATCTATTTTCCTTTATCTAACTTTGAACTTAACCTAGATTTCTTCTCAAAGACTTTTTGTTGTTTAATTTTTTTAGAATATAATAGAGATTGATCTTTAAGGATTAAAAATTGAGAAGATTCGTCATATATATTAGAGGCATCAATTAACAACTTCTCAAAAGTTTTAATTTCAAACCTTTTAAGCAGGAAAGCTACCAGACCATATATATATTCCTTAAAATGATATCTATGGTGTGCATTTATTTCAACTATGGATTAAATTTATTGTCCCCATTTTTTTTCTGAGGTCATTCTAATCATAAATCCCTGAATATATCATTTTGCCTTAGATATGATGACTAGTCCCCAAGTTCATTGAAGAAAAGTTAAATACCATTGAACTAGTTTCAAAACTTGATATATATTTTTTTGGCCTAGTGGATTAAACTCTACATCACACTAGACACTCGACTTCAATCCTTGTATGAACATCTATCATAAGTTCTTTAGGTACAAAACCTTTCAATCCTAGCTCTCCAGTTCAGTGGTTAACCTAATTGAATTATTCTAGATAGGGTCAAACCACTGCATATGATTAATTAGACCTTTCCCTTTTCTCAACTTGGTCTAATTAACCTCCTAAACTCACCTAAACTTTGACCTAGTCAATTTAGGGTGCGTTCATCTCATCAACCCACCAAATTAGTCAAACTCAAGTTAAATGTGCTTTTGTATATGTAAACTTGTTATCTATGGCATTAAACCCCTTGCACTTGACTCAATAGCCTCTTGATGATTCTTAGGATTTATCTAGGGTGACTTGACCAAGTTTGACAATTAAATAGTAAAAAAAATAGTCAAATTAATGAAGCCTCTTAAATACTTAAAATTACCCAATCATAATAATTTTGTCTTGCTCTAGATGGTTCCAAAATAATCCTAAACATCTCTAAATATAACCCAAGCCTTAGTGTAGCTTAAACTAGCCCAAGTCATTTTCTTCCTTTTTAGGCAACCTCCTTGCTCATATTATTCCCTAACCACATGAAACACTTGTTAATTAACCAGCCATTATCCCTAATGCTCATAGCTCTTGGAATAGCTTCGTCATATTGGAAAAGGGAAAACCAAAAGACGTAGTGATTCCAAGATAATTCCATCTCTAGTGCTTTCCATGAGTGGCTTTAATTTTATTTTGGCATCTTATAGGTCCCTCTACATTTTCCCACTATAAACTAGTAATTGGAAGATGCTAGTGATGATAAATCTAAGTAATTAAGCCACCCTTTTTTTAAAGCTTCATAACTTTTTCCCTACTGCTCCTCTAACTTCGAGCCCTTAATTTGGACTATTCATTAGGATATACAGAACAAGGCAAGCCCAAGTTTATGCTAAAACATCTAGTATGTATAGGTAAACTATTAACCATAACCTTAGACTTAGGGTCTCTTAGATAATTTGGCACATTTCTTTATCTTTAACTTCATTGATTCTATGGTTTATTTTGATTTTACTTTTGGTTTCTATGACTTTGGACCATCGTACCATCCCTTCTTGTGCTAAAGTTATCTCTGGCAACTCTTTGGCGATCTAGGGCCTCATCCTGCAACCTCCATTCTTCCTATATGCATTATTTTTTTTTCTCGATTGTCTTGGTTTTTGTTACCTTTGTCTTTAACTTCATTGCTTTTTTGGTTTATTTTCCTTTTGGTTTCTGTGGCTTTGGGTGATGATGATTCTATCATCATCAAACCCTTGGTAATATGTTGTTTTAGAAAAATGTGACTATAATCAAGCTTGCTAGAGGTAATTACTCAAATGGCGTCCTGATTTTGACGTTAAAAAGGAGTCCCCTATAGCTCCTATGTGGATTTCTTTTCCAAATATGAGACATCATTTCTTTAACTCCCAAATTTTATTTAGTCTAGCTTCAATTTTTTGTCGGCCTTTATAGATGGATCATGTTATTGCATGCATCTCACGTCCATCGATGGCTCATGTTTTGGTTAATTTGGATATTTCTAAGAAACATCCTAATGAAATATGGCTTGGATCAGAGTTAAATAGGTATTTCTAAAAAGTTGATTTTGAAAACTTGCCTATTTTTTACTCTCATTATAAAATGCACTGTAATGGTTTAACTGAATGTTACAAGTTACATCCCCAACTTCATAAGCAAAAGGCATCATCCAAATAATTGAAGGGAAAAACTATTTTGGTTCCTTCCTCAAGTCATGATAATGTTATTCCTGTGTAGGGAATGATACTACAGACAAATTTCAACAGCTAAAACAATACTGAGGACCCTCAAGAATTTTTGAATGTTGATAATTAATATATTTCTAAAAATGGCGATGATCATAATCCAATACAGGGAGTGACTAATAGCATTAATATTTTTTTAGTTAATGGTTTTGGAAATGTGAATGAAAAAATGAAAGCTATTACATCTAAGCAAAATATTATTACAACATCTTTATTTATGTCATGTGTTATTAATAAGAATTTTTTTAATCTAGATTTAATGTTGAACAATAAAGCTTATGCTAATACTTTGTCATTTCAACCCATTATAATTAATAGGATAAAGCTTCGGGATAAAGTTAGGATGATAGGAAGCTTATTCATGTGAGATGGATGAAGAAACATTTATCATGGGAAAAGGAGATTCTGAGGAAGGAGAATTTAATAATGCTGGTATTGGCATTAGTAGTAATAAAATTATGGAAGAGCGATATGACTTTAAATATGGAGAGCTAGCTTAGGTGGTAAGGGAGGAAGTTATTTCTAATCGCATGAATGATATCAATATTGGCAGTAAGTATTCACAAAATTCACATCAATATAGCAATAAATTTAATGATAACAAGGATATGGATGTTGTGGTAAAATCTTTTGCCAAAGATGATAGCATGTTAGAAAATGATACTAGTTATAATAAAGTTCAAAATAAGAAGAATAGGAAAACTAAATGATCATTTTACAATCTTTTAGGACCACCTGTTCTCAAACTAGTCATTTACCTCCTCTTATGTTTAAGTCTATTATTTGAAATGTTAGGGGTATGGGTAGCCCCTCCTCTAAGTTGGGGGTTAAGAATTTATATCATATTCATAATGTTTCAATTCTTGTTTTACTTGAAACTCTTAATACATCTGGTAAATTGCTTAGTACTGCTAGGTTCTTGAGTTTTAATCAATCCATTGCTTATTCATCCAATAAGATTTGGGTGTTTTGGAAAGATCCTATCATGATTGATGTTATTGGGGATTTTACTTAAGTTTTCATTACAATATTGAATTTTTACACTTGAAATGCTATGCATCTTTTATATATGCTACTTCTTTTCATATTATTAGAAATGTTTATGGGAGCAACTCACTAATTTCCATAGTATTATTAAATTTCTCTAGTTAGTTAGTGGTGATTTTAATATTATCTCTAACCCCTATGAATGGATTTGGGGTTCTACTCCTATCTATCACTATATGAAGGATTTCAATAACATGATTTTGGATTGCAACTTACGGCACATTAGTTATTCTTGTAATAATTTTACTTGGAACCATTGTAACTTATGGAAACGTTTAGATCATATGCTATTTAATGATAGTTGAATTAACTCATTTAACTCAATCTCTGTCGATTATCTTAGTAGAACTCTTTCTATTCATTTGCATATTCTTATTAGTTTTAAGACTAGGCATGTGGGTCATGCATGTAATTTTATATTTCAAAACATGTGGTTACTTTATAATTCTTTTTTTAACATGAGTTAGGATAATTGGCATGCTCCTCTACATCCTGATAACTCTATTATTGATATGAACAAATTATGGTTCAAACTTAAAAGACTTAAGCATAAAATATATTGGTGGAATATAAATGTTTTTAAAAATGTTTACACTAATAACCTTATTGCTAAAGATAAAGTGAATACTATAGGGCATAATTTCCAATTGTTTCCTTCTAATGAAATTTTCAATTTGCTTCGTGATGCTAAATATTGTCTTTTCAAATTACAAGCTCAAGAGGAAGCTTTTTAGAAACAAAATGTGGCTGCCAAACACAATGTTGAAGGTGATAATAAAACTAAGTATTTTCATTCATTGGTAAATAGAAATTATGCTAAAAATTACATTGATAAAATCACTCGTGCTGATGGTTCCTACACTGAGGCTGTTGAGGAAATTCCTACTTCTGCGGTTGAGCACTTTGATAACCTTCTCAATAAGGATTTTAATTCTACTCCAATTTATAACCCTATCCCTTTCTCAGGATGATAATGATATTTTTTCTAAACTCCTACTTTAGAGGAAATTAAGGAGATTGTTCATGATATAAATATTGATTTTAATGTTGGGTCGGATGGTTTTACCACTACATTTTTTAGAAAGCTTGGTTTATTATTAGTAATGATCTTTTTGCTATTTTTTAGATTTTTTGCTTGTCATAACATTCCTAACTTCGTTACTTCCACCTCTATTGTTCTCATTCCTAAGAACAGTTCTGTTAGCAATTGGAAAGAATTCAAACCTATAAGTCTTTGCACTTTTTTTTTGTAAGTTGATTTTTAAAATTCTTATGAATCGGTTAACCCTCTCCTCCCTCAAATTATTTCTCCATATCAAATGGGGTTTGTTAATGGGTGGGGTATTTCTGATAACATTCTTTTGGCTCAAGAGTTTTGTCATGACCTTGATGTAGGGTGAGAGGTGGCAACATTATTATGAAATTAGATATTGCCAAAGCTTATGACAACATTAATTGGATTTTTTTGGTAATATTTTTCATCTATTTGGCTTTAATTATGTATTTATTTATCTTATCATAAATTGCATTGAAGGATCCTTTTTTTATTATTGTTAAGGCAAAAGCAGTGGTGTTTTAAAATCCTCTCATGGTTTAAGACAGGGTGATCCTATCTCTCTGTTACACCAAGTAAAATTTGTCCTAATTAAGCTAATATCATGATAACCATCTGCATTTAATAAATTCATCATCTCTTGCAGACCTTGAGAGAACAAGAATCTTTTTGCACCTATTCGTTTCAGCCTCAGAGAGAATAAAATTGAAATAACTTCTAATAATGCACAAATTATCTTTAGAAGTATAAGCTTCTATCTTATTCCACAAATTTCATCTTTCATGCAAGTCTTTATTTCAATACATAATGTTTACCATCAATATGATACCATTATAGGCTTTCAAATTACCAACAATAAATTCCTTACAAGAATTAAGAATAATAAATGAAGAAATATTACTTTTCCACAGGGCAGGAATACCACCAGAGGTTCCTCTAGCATTAACATGAAAAAAATTCGAAATCAAGCCCTATTATTCTCCTAACTTCTTTAACATCCATGGAATATAAGTTAGTTTCCATCAACCCAATAAATAAAGACACCATTATCAGCAGCCAAACTTTTTAAATAATGGGAAGCTTCTTTTTTCTTAGCTCTCCTATAAATCCAAAATGATAATGATGACATTTATGAAATAGATGGGGAAGCCCCTAGCACTTTCACCAAAAACATCCATTTTCCTCCCTCTAAGGCTATCTTTAAAAGGTCCAAACATATTCAAATCATTTTTCAACTTTTTCTTCAAATGAGCAAAAATTTAGACACCGAATGAATCTTATTAACAACACATACAAACACTCTCTATCTTTAGAATAATCCTTATCGGACAAAGAAGTAATAATAACAGAATAACCACTATCATATTTTAAAGATAAGTTTGATACCTTCAAATTCTTTGAAACACCTTCAACATTATCTTCTAAAGTTTTGACTTCAAGATCAACATCTACAGTGACATCAACATTTTCTGCATTGTCTCTATTTATTGCCTCATCATTCTTCTCATTAATCTTTAAAATTTTGACTTCTAAATCAATGTCATTTTCCACATCTTTAAGGACTGTACAAATAGCTCCATTAGGAGCCAATTTACACACAACTTGGTTACAAGGATTTTCATTAGAAACCTCTTGACTAATAATTACAGATTTATTACAAGAATTTTGAAAAATTTCCTCTTTATCAGCATAAAAAATTTCATCATCAGAAACATATTCACAAACTTCCATTGGTATCGGATCAACATCAGATACGCATATCCTACTTGCACATAACGCACCTATAATAACTCCTTACTAATATTTTTTGACACCTCAAACTCATTAGTATTATATTTTAGAACATTAACTTCCTCCTTCTAATTAACATACTTATCAACCTTGAACTTTTTAGAATTCATTGAACTCTCCAGGACAACATTTACCTTTTTCAGGACATGTGATTTGTCCTCTATTAGATCTTTCATAACAAATTTGTACTTAAGCCATTTTTAACATATGATGAAGTAGCAGATGACTTGGATCTATTAAAAGCATAGGATTTCTTTCTTCCATAATTAACAAGAATCCATTGACCATACTCATCAGTTTCCATATCAGCACCAATAACAACTCCAAATTCATGTTTATCAAATCCACCTCTAATAGTATGATTATAATTATTAATATTGTCCACTGTAGAATCTTTCATAGTTTTCCCTTTATCAGACACATCGAGTTTACCTTGGATGTCTACTGTACTACAACCTTGTAAATTATGTCCAATTCTTCCATACTTGAAACATAATAATTATTTTTTTTTTATATTTAACTTTTTGTAAGAATCGACCGGAACTATCTTCCACCCAAACACCTTGAGGTAATTTATCATCAAGATTAATACAAACACATATTCTAGAAAATTCTCTTCTTCCCCAATTGAACATATTACCATCCAGATATAATGGTGCACCCACTTTTGACACTATTCATGCAATATTAATCTCATCCCAATAAAATAAGGTGAGCTGCGGCAGTCGGATCCACAAATTATAGAACAAATTTTTCATTGTCAAATTCAAAAACATCAGAGTCCATTCTTCCAAACCAATGATATGGACACCTATAAACCATGGTCCTCAACTCAGTATAATATCCTTAACTTCATTAGAATGAAATGAGCACATCATCCATTCCATTCCTAAGTTAGTAATGTGAAAAGCCCCTAGTTGACTCCATTTTCTATGCAACTCAATGCTAATGACAGAATAATGAATTAAATTACCAAATACTTCAATAACAATTGAATTATGAAACCTGTGAATATTAGATTTCTCAATATCAAGTTGTAACTTAATAGCAACTCCATCTTCAATAATATCAACATTAACATCTAAATTTGCAATTTTAATATTTGGTGGTTTCTTCCAGGCATTAACAACCCCAATAGTCTTAAACAAAGCAATCTAATTATTAATCTCAAAATTATTACAATAAGGAGCACCATCCACAATTATTGAATCAATAAAAACATTATCTTTAATAGAATTTGAATTCAAATTACATTTAAATGTAATACCAAGAAAAAGAAAAGATTTTAGAAAATGACGGAGATTTTTTAACATCCATAATAGATTTTGAAAATCTATAAACTTTTAGTTTTAAACGAGAAGAAGATGATGCTTCAAAATCATTCTTTTTTTTTTTTTGAAGAAAGCAATTTAATGCATTAAGAATCAAAGAAACTAATTACAAGTAATAAAAGGATCACATTCCTCCTTGATAAGGTTCCATAATAATGAAGGAATGTTTTCCAAAGAGAAACTATCAAAATAAAAACTATCATCTAAAGCAAGGGTAGCACAACAATTAGCTACCTTATTACAATTTCTAGAAACATAATGAAAAATTACCTTATTGAAGTCCTTTAATAAGCAAAAATCCTTATAAGACCATCTATCCATGAGCCATTTATTCTTCTTCTTCAAAGAATCATGAATGAAATTAATAATATTTACATTATCTCTCTC
>NW_021319608.1:71041-265358 GCF_001605985.2 Dendrobium catenatum
CTCCTTTTTTATGCTTGGAAACTTTGAACTTATGAAACATCTCTTGAGCTAAGAGACAATGTTCAGAAATAGATCTACCAGGTATGAAAGCCATCTACTCTTCTGAGACCAATCTAGAGATAATCTTCTTTAATCTATTTACAAGCATAGAAGCAATAATTTTGTAGTTCATTTGACAAAGGCTAATGGGACGGAAATTTGCTGGAACCAAAGGATTTTTAATTTTAGCAATCAAGATAATAAGAGTATCCTTCCATTCTCTACACATTCTACCAGTTAAGAAGAAGTTGTTAACTGCATTCCAACATCATTCACCATATAATAAGAGTATCCTTTCAAAATCATTCTTTTGATGTAAAAAATCTTCATTAACCATTTTGTTAGAAGGAGCAACAATCTTTTCGACCATCAAACATTTTCCTTTACTAAAGCAGACTTCTTTTGTTCAAACATCATTCTCCATATCATCAATTGGATGATCTCTAATAATCAAAGGAGATCCCACCAAAGGTCTATGATAAGGAATAGAAGAAGAAGAAGGGTTTCTTAATAGTGAATTTCACTTATCAACCCCCATCATAACTGGGAAAAATGGGAAATTCAAACTTTTATTGGATTTCTATCAGTAGAAAATGGGAGCTTCTCTCACTATAACTAATACTCTTTTAGACATATAGAAATGCAGCAGACTCGAGTAATACCTAGAAACTTCGGGCAAAAGGCTATCACAACCAAAATGGCAGCAGAATTATAGTTCTAGATCCCATCAAAGAACTTGCAAAGAAAGGAAAAAGATAAGCACAATCGAGAACAAATGACAAGGAAGTCAACCAAGGAGGTCAGCACAAAGCCCAACTAAGAACAACCCCCCAAAAATATGACAAACCCAAATATTTCAGCCATATAGGCCAATAGAACTAGCTCCAACTTAATAACAAATAATACAGTCAACCCACAATGAGACTCCCATGAATAAAAGAGCAACGGATGAAGTTTAAATCAAGGTACCAAAAATTCCAATCATATCTCAACATGCAAACTACAATACACCAGGAAGTTTGGACTGCTTAGAATCCATAATAAAAAGTTGTGAATCATAAAACTGAGATAAAATGAAACCACACTTATCAGGATAAGACATAAGTAGAACAAGGCTAAGGAATGATAAATCCAAAAAATAACTAAATTCTAACATAAGGTAATCCCATTTTTTCTAACCTAATCATAACTTTTAGTAAATTAGGGAAATTTTTATCAGTGAAGTTAGTAAGATAATTAAAATTGCAACTTAAATTTGCAAGACAATCTACACAAGAATTACCTTTCCTATAAACTTAAGTAATAGTAAAGTTAACTAAAATTAATAGTCAATTAATTTCTCTAATAAGGTAAAAAAGATCTGAGTTTCAAATACAGTCTTTTTTCTTCATAAGATAATGGATACTAGAAGTGGCATCAACCTAAATCCAAATATTAGTAATTCCAAGTGAAATACATAATTTAAGACCATTAAAAATAGTAGAGAGCTCAGCCATCACCACCAAACAGTTCTTCAATAGTGTGGCAAAAGCCATAACAATGTTTCCTTGCTCATCCCTAATAATGCCATCACACCCAAAAGAGAAAATTTTAATAGTCCCATCAACATTTAATTTTTAAATATTAAATGGAGGTTTGATCCACTGAACCAACTTTTGTTCAACCAAAGTTTTTCTATAATGCAGAGATATACCAAAATTATGAGAGAAAAAAAGTAAATTTTTAAATTTTTGGAAGTTAAAAGTTCGGTAGAGAAAAGATTGCACACTTTATCTTTAATGTTCCTAATAATGTGGTGGTAAACCATATTACAATTATTAAAAATATAATTATTTCTAGGAAGCCATAAAAACCATAAAATTAAAGACGGAATGACATTTCTTCTATGCCCTTTAGAGTTAATGAACCATGAATCAAGCAAAGTGTTAATAAAAATATGCACTAAACTAATTTAACTTGAAAATATCATCAAAGTATGACAAAATTTTGACAACAATCAAACAAAAAATAAGTACATGATGTATGTTCTCTTCATGAAAGTAGCATTGACACTTATAAGTTAAATAAAATATCTTTTTTCTCAAATTTTCATCTCTAGGAATATATTTATGCGTGATTCTCCAAACAAAAATATAAATATTTATAGGAATACACTTATGCCAAATCATGGAGCAAACTTTCTTAACACAAAGCTTTTCCCTGAACTCTTGCCAAGCATTTTTTAAGGTAAACATACCTTGGTTAGATAACTCTCATAATAATAATTCCTAAAAATCAATATTAATAGCAAGATTGAAAATTTTAGCAATAACATTTCAGGAATGATGTCTACCAGTTTATTATAATCCTGAATGTTGTTAGTGATAAAGGAATCAGCATTAGTAGTTGTCGTGAAGGAAGAATAAATAAAGGAATCTATGAACAAACCTTCAAGCCATTAATATTGCCAAAAGAAGAGGTTAGCAGTACCTAGACACCATTTAACATGAGGTTCATCACTCTACTTGATATTACAAAGCCTTTTCCACACCCTAAAGGAACCATTATTATAATAGCATGTAGTAGGATGCTTTCTAGCATAATGCTTATCAATCTTGAACTTGGCCCATAGAGAAAGTTTGGAACAAAAATTAAACCACAATTTATAAGAGAAATCATGAGATAAATCCCACATATTCTTATAGCACAAGCCTATTCTTTAAGTACACAACAACAGTTGTTCCAGGAGGACAAAATAATTTTTGAATTCACATTAGAGGCACACTAAAAGAACTTATTAAATAATTTCTCAATCCTATTACAAACAGCATGGGTAGGTTGCAATGTTTGAAAAATATACATATGTAAAAAACACAAAACACTTTTGATAAGAGTTATTTTACATCCAAAACTAAGGAAATTAGAATTCCAAGAATAAAGTTTGTTTGCACATTATAAATAAGATCTTCAAAAGAACAAAGCTAGAGAGAGAAGGTTTGAGGAAATCTTTGGACTTTGCGGGATTTTTTTCAAATTTTCATATTAACGCTACTCATGGTGGTATATGTTTGCTGGCCACCTGTGGCCGGTGGTCCTCTAGAAGATCATAGCTCTTCTTTAAGAGATGCAATTGCTCCATAGAGTTTATATTCTTCTTCCCCCCAAGCTTTTGGAGATGAGAATTCAGTGTTTGCTTAAGTTTCAAAACCTAAGATGAAATCTGGTGTGTCATTAGTCATTAATGAAGGTGGTTATTTATGGAAGAAAGAACTATAAAATTTTGGTAAAGGAAAGAGTGTTATGGTGGAAAAGAATGTTAAAGATATTTTCAAATCTGGAATAAATTCAATTATAAGGGTAAATTTGAATTCATCTCCTTCCTCGAGACTAGTGGTAGAAAAAATCATTTCTGAAAGTTTGTTAGGGGTGTTAAGCCTTATAGAACTGGCCCAAGGCTAACCAAGAGGGGGGGGGTTAATTGGTATTTTAAAAAATTCTTTAGGCAAAGCACGAATACAAACCAAATCACCACAAAAAATAAGTGCGGAAGCAGTAAAAAATAAGAACACAAGGGTTTATAGTGGTTTGGTCAACTCGACCTACGTCTACTCCCCGGAGGCGCCCTCCGAGTATTGCACTACAATCGTGACTCTCCTTTAGCCCCCACAGCTAGGCAGAGAAGCCTTTATAAACACCTCTTTTTGCCACACCCGGCAAGGCAGAGAACATTCCTCCTTTTGCTTCCTCCTGAAGCAGGCAGAGAACCTCGATCGCTTGCTAGAACTTACCTCTCCCAACCCTTCCAAGTATAAGAGACTCTATGGAAGAAGAAGTGGAACAATGCTTGGAGCAACCATTGTGAATCCCCTCAAAAGCTCCCCCTCACAACATCCTCTCTCTCTCTCCTTTAGGTTTTCTCTGGTCAAGACAGCAGCCAAGGATATTCAAAAATGTTGAACAAGAGCTCTTAAATAGAAGAGCTTCAAAGGAGCTAATTAATTGCAAGTTGCCAACTATATCGTCCAGGACGATATGGAAATCATCCAGGCCGATTAATACAAAGTTATAAAGACCGGCCAGCACACCGCTCTGAAATTGAGCTAGACGATTGTAAAAATGGTCTGATCGTCCAGGCTGATCTCACGGTCATCCTGACCGATCAGTTCAAATCAGCACAATATCGTCCAGTGCATCGCCCTGGATTGGTGCTTTCTGATCCATATCGTCCAGCACATCGCCCTGAAATTATTTTGGCCGATATTTATCGTCCAAGAGCACTAAAGATTTTAGAATAGATCATCCCAGCCGATCTTGCGATCGTCCAGGACGATATGATCGTATCAATCATCCTTAATTACCTCCTTAATTGTCTGATCAATTAAGGCATAATTGTGAATATCGTCTAGAACGATACGAAATCGTCCTGGCCGATTACCAAAAGTATAGAATACCTTAATTATTTATGGCAGAAATTTTTTTCTATTTTGATCCTATCGTCCTGGTCGATACACGTATCGTCCAGGCCAATTTGCTAATGACGGCTTCCTTAATCAAGAACCCTTGATTAGATTTTATTTTTTAAGCCCGATCGTCCAGGATGATGTAAATATCGTCCTGGCCGATTTGAGTAAAAACTGAAATTCTAAGTCTCTCAAGTGTGTGTGTGTAGGGTTACTTTGCATTAATCACACCAAAGATTACAATTGACTCAAGAGGGGGAAAATAAAATTACAGACTGACTCAACCCTAATTTACCCCATCTTGAGCTGGCTCAGTTTTTTCATCCGATCTTTGATTCCTAAAAAGTCAGTAGTACAAGACAGTTCAAGTCAAGTAAGAGTGTTTGCCAATCATCAAAATATAGTTCATAGACCTGAATTTGCAACAATTTCTATTAATGATAATCCTGAATGTATATCATCGAATTGAATAGCTTCTAATAGTCTAATTGATCCCAACTCAAACAAGGAGCTCATGATAGGGATATAATGAATGTTGATGAAGTGTGCAAGATTTCTAATTTGAAGAAGAAAGATTTAAGATATGATTTGATGAAGGTCAAAATTGTAAATCAAGAGACTTGGGTGATTGTGCGGATGTTCATTCAATTCTAGTTCGTTCTGTTGGTATTTCCCAACAAAATGAAAGTAAAAAAGAAAATATTAAAGTTTATGATTTGGATTTGGGTGATTTCATATATAAGGACAGAAACATGGTTAGGCTGCATGTGTTGAATAAATTGGATAACTCAAATAATGTTTCAAATTCTCTGGTGATCAAAATATTTGGAGGAGAAGCTCCATTAACTATGATTAGGTCAAAACTTAGAAGACAGTGGTCTCAGTTTGGAAAATTCCATCTTACATTACTTGTTAAGGGCTGGGTACTTTGTTCATTTTTTTAACATGAGAACTTGTAATCAGTTTTATTAAATGATCATTGGTTCGTTAAGGGACAATTTATTGGAGTAGATAGAAGGTCTAAAAATTTCTCTCCTTTCTCACTTAAAGGCCTAACGACTGCTATATGGATTAAGTTACCTAATCTCCCCTCTACACTGCTGGGATGAAATCAACATTTGTAGAATTTCTTCTATGGTTGGGAAGCCATACTTGATTGATGGTAACATGTTTAAATGGGGAAGAAGGAAATTTAGAAGAATTTGTGTCCGTGTTAAGTTTTACACTAAAATGCCCTTAAGTGTCTGGGTGGAGGGTAGCTCTGGGAAGTTCTATCAGAAGATAGAATATGAAAGAATTCCTAACTTTGTCTTCAACTATTGGTTGATTGGTCATAATAAATATGATTGTAGAAAGAATAATGTGGATTCCAAGACAATTTCAATTAATAAAGAGAAGATTGTATGTCTTGATATTCCATTTGTGGTTAAGGGTAATCAGGATAAGGTGTTTGAAGAAACCAGTAATGATAGTACTGGTTATGGATAATGGTTGATTGTTAACCTTGGAAGAAAGAAATATAAGAATTCAAGCATCAAAAAGTTCAATAAAAAACATCAGGAGACTACTGTTTGGAGAAAAGCTGAAGTAAAAACATCAAGTGTTACAGAGGCTTTAGTATTTTCTAATGAAGAACTGGTTCATAAATTTGTCTTGGATGAAAGTTCGTTTGGGATGTTAAGCCCTATGAACTAGTCCCGAGGTTAACCAAGAGAGGGGGGGGGCGAGGCTAACCCAGGGGGGGGGGGGGGGTGAAATGGTATTTTAAAAAATTCTTTAAAACCAAAAGAACGATTATCACAAACTAAAATCACCATGGAAAAACAAATGCAGAAAATTAAAGTGCGGAAGCAATAAAAAGAACACAAGGGTTTAAAGTGGTTCGGTCAACTTGACCTACGTCCACTCCCCGGAGGCGCCTCTGAGTATTGCGCTACCAATGTGACTCTCCTTTAGCCCCCACAGCTAGGCGGAGAAGCCCTCACAAAAACACCTCTTTTTTTCCACACCTAGTAGGCAGAAAACCCAACTCCTTTTGCTTCCTTCTGAAGTAGGAAGAGAATCACGATCACTTGCTGAAACTTACCTCTCCCAACCCTTCCAAGGATAAGAGACTCTATGGAAGAAGAAGTGGAACAATGCTTGGAGCAACCCCTGTGAATCTCCTCACAAGGTCCCCCTCACAAGATCCTCTCTCTCTCTCTCCCGCTCTCTCTCTCTCTCATTTAGGTTTTCTCTGGTCAAGACAGCAGCCAAGGATGTTCAAAAAGGTTGAATAAGAGCTCTTAAATAGAAGAGCTTCAAAGGAGCTCATTAATTGCAAGTTGTCGACTTTATCGTCGAGGACAATATTGAAATTGTCTTTGCCGATTAGTACAAATCTCATAAGATTGGCCAGAGCATCGCCTTCAATGCAGACTAGATGATTGAAATTTTTCTTGATCGTCCTGGACGATCTCACGATCATCCTGGCCGATCAGCTAAAATCAGAGGAAAATCATCCAGAGCATCGCCCTGAATTTGATCTGGCTGATATTTATCGTCTAGAAGCAACTAAGGGTTTTTTAATAGATCGTCCTGGCCGATCCTGCGATCATCTAGGTCGATGTGATCATATCAATTATCCTTAATTTCTTCCTTGATTCCTAGATCAATTTAGGCATAATTATGTAATATCATCCAGGCCGATCTCATGATCGTCCTGGCCGATTTCAAAAAATATAGAATACCTAAATTGATTGTGGCAGCAATTTCTTTCTGTATTGAGCATATCTTCTTGGCCGATACAGGTATCGACCAGGCTGATCAGTTAATTACGGCTGTGTGAACTAAGAAATCCTGATTAGATCTTCTGTTTTGAGCTCGATTATCTAGGACGATATAAATATCGTCCGAAACAATGTGAGTAAAAACACAAGTTCTAAATCTCTTAAGTGTGTGTGTATAGGGTTATTTAACATTAGTCACTTTAAGCAATTACAATTGACTCAAGAAAGAAAAAAGAAAATTACAGAATGACTCAATCCTAATCTACCCAGTCTTGAGCTGATTCTGATTTCCGTCCGATCTTTGAGTCCTGAAAAGTAAGTAGAAAAAGGCAGTCATAATGAAATAAGATTTGTTTGCTATCATAAAAATCATAATCCAAAAAACATGTTTGTAACAATCTCCCCCTTTTTGATGATGGCAAACATATCGATAATCAATTCTAAAATAATAATGCAAAACTAAACAAGCTTTTAAATGTTTGAACAGAATAAGTACAAACATACTACAAGAGCAAGTACAAACATACTACTCCCCCTTTTGACATCTCAAAAGGAGGAGGAAACTAAAAACACAAACTACAGCAACTAAAAACAAAATGCAGAAAAAGAAAGCAATCCATAGAAAACAGAAACTAAAACTACGTAAACGAAGGATCCTGATCATCAGATGGAGGTGGAGGCGGTGGAGCCTACTGAAAGTAGCTAGCTAGCATAGTAAACTGAGCATTGAACAAGGCTATATCCTGGTCATGCTGCTGCTTCTTGTGAGTAATGTAGCTGTTAAAATGGGCTAAGTCCTCTATGCAGTGCTGCTCGTAGCGGGCAATGTCCTCAGAATGTTGCTGCTCTTGTGCAGCAACGTAAGCATAAAAAATTGTCTCCCAACAATCAAATCTCTCCACTAACTGGTCAAACTGTGAGTGCTGGCGAAGAGGAGCAGGATCAGGAATGGGAGCGGGAGCCTCCTCCTCCTCGGCCCCTGAGGTTCCCCATCCCCTGGGTGGAGACGAGTACTGTGAAGGATATTAAAAGAGCTGTTTGAGTAGCAAGGACGCTGAAGGTCATGATGAATAGGATATTGAAGATTGTATTTGGTTTCAAGAATATAGGCTATGAGATGTCCTAAAGCTAGGTTGGGTTTCCTCCTATGTTCTGGATCACGAATAGTTGTTAAATGATCAATGTATCAAAAAATCAAGTCAGTAGCATTAAACTCTCTCCGAGCCATGATGAAAATGGTAGTTAGAGAAAGCAGAGGAGTGATGTAAACTCCATCCCCGACTTTTGGAATAATGGAGGTGCGAAGGACATGCTGAATTGTCCTAGCATCTTTGACTAAAGAGCTAGTCTCTCCAACATGAAAGGGTGTGTTGGTCTGGCGAAGAAATGATTTTCCATGGACCAGTCAAAGTCAGAAACTGAGACAATTATATACAGCTTATCCCCGGTGGTGGATAGTTGCAATAATTCAGCACAGTCCAGATATGTGATATCGACCGGGCGTCGATTCACATAGGAGGTCAGGGCTGTGAAAGTAGAATTTATATGAAGATTTGCATAAAATTCTAACAGAAGTTCTGAGGAAAAAGGGACAACGAGGGTAAGAATGAAACAGAGAGAAGTTTGAGCAAAGAGGTCCATTACCAGATATGAAAGGTGAACAGGATTGATGGTTCTGGAAAGGGTGATGGCACATTCTTTATAGCGACGGTACGTTGCTTGATCCTCTACTTCCCTGAATCGAGGGTCCCGAGTGGCCCTCGAGGAACTTTAAGAAGCCTGTCGGACTCGCTTCCCACCAGCCATAACAAGAAATCAGTAAGTAAAAATGAGATAAGAAGAAGCTTTGAGGTGAAGATAATGGCTGGAATGGCCTGTATTTAAAGAAACGACCATATCATCCAGGCTGATAGCAGAATCGTCCAGGACGATTTGGTTCATTTATTGCGTACAGGTCGATTGGTCAAAAAGGCGGTCCAATTGGTTGGGCCGATCAGATATTGGCCAAGATGATTAGACACAGGCGATCGTCCCGAGGAGTCAAGCCGGACGACCGTTGAAAAAGCAGATCGTCCGGGCTGATTAGGTTTATCGTCCAGGATGATGCACAATAATTGATCGTACTAGTAGAAGTTAAAATGTTTTAAATCTGTGCCACGTGTATCATCCAGGACGAACAGTGGATCGGCCAGGACGATTATCCAATAATGGAACTTCCGGGGTCAATTTTAAGGATTTAAAAGTACTGACATATGGATCGTCTGGGACGATCTAGTGTATCGGCCAGGACGATGACCATAAATGCATTGGTTAGGACAAAAATTGTATCGGCTAATGCAATCAAGATGATTGTAACAGAGTTCGATCGAATCATCCAGGACGATAATGTATCGTCCGGGACGATGAGTTATAGAAGGCTCAGAAAAGTTCAGCAGATGGAATTCTGAAGAGAAATTATCATATCTTCCTGGATGATAGAGGTTTCGGCCAAGACAATGTGACAAGAATTTGAAAATCAAGGAAAGATGGAGATGATGAGAGAAAACCCTTAACAAAAAAAAAATACAACAAAAATAGATAAAAACTAGAAAAAAATGAAGTTTTTGGTTTTTAATTTTTCTATTTTTTTAGCAAAGGAAGCATATGACAAAATTTCCAAATAATTAAATTTTAAAGATTTGAAAGATCAATGAGTTAACAATGTCACAATCTAAAAATGGTATAAAATCCGATCCTGTTTACCCTAGCTCGGACTTCTTTCAGGATAAAAATTGTCTTTTGAAAACAAGAGGTCTAACTCAAAATAAATTGGATAAAAAGAAGATCCGTTCAAAACTTGGTTACAAATAAAATATCTTATAAAATAGTATACCAAAGTAATTTGTATCTATCATGGAATTTGAAATCAAGCCTTTGAAAATATCAAATACCCCATGAGTCCTTCTATGTTTTAAAGTTTTGAAAAGAGAGGATAGCTTGCATTTAGTGGGCTCATTTTATTCCTCTTGTCATTTTGATTGGCTATTTGAGCATCTTTGATTTTTGATACACTTTCGTGTATATACTTTTCTTTTCAATTTGGCGTAATTGGTCATTTTATTTTTATTTTTATATTTATTTTTGTAAGCTAAAAACTCTTTAACAAACCCTTAAAAAGGTTCTTAGTTGTAATTATATCTTCTAGATATTAGAGAAGAGGAACTCTCTCTCTAACATAGGGAAAAACAAACCACAAAATGAAAATCAAAATCATTTGATAAGTGCAACGGCAAGATTTCAATTAACTTGAAAGATATATAAGAACTTTGGATCATATATATAAGATAGACTATTGTAGCAAGCTAAAAAGGATCTTAATTTCAAAAACAATTTGTTAAAAAGAGATAGACTTTTTGTTTAGAAAATAAAACTATATCACCAAAAGAGGTTAGAGGGAGGGAAACCAACAACGGTGTTTCTCCCCTTTAACTGATTTAAACATGCTAATCATTGGCCATAAATCTCTAAAGTTTAAGAACAAGGAAAAATCATCATAAAGAAAACAAAAGTAAAAAACGACTAGAACAAAAAAATGATCACAAAAACAAAACATAATAATAATCAACATGCAATTCATGAATTTGTTAAGAAGTAAGTTTAAGCAGTTATGAGCTGTGAGCCTCCATTTTTCCAAGTATCCTATGCTCTCATGAGGTCTTTGGTGAGGGCAATCCTGTAAGAATCAACAATTGTCAGACTTAGGAACCCAAATAGGTTTGGGTCCCTTCTCATGAAAAGTAGAATGTAATACATGTGTGCTATGCTGTGAATTATGCAATTTTGGTCTCCACACTCAATGTGTACTACGGTGAACAGTACAAGTGTGTGAGATGTGTCCTAGCAAGCCACATGAAAAGCATCAAACACCAGGAAAAGGATTTCTTAAATGGTTTGGATTGTAATGCATCTTCCTAGGTCTTGGGTTTAGATCAGAAGTAGGTGTCACCTAATTTCTCTTAATTGAGTACAATTCATATTTAAGCCTCAAGTTAGTATCTTTCAAAGCATTATTATCAATCCTCAAGTTGCGCTCTATTTCTTTAGATTTCTTTAAATCACATTTGAGTGAGGTGTGTGAAACTTTTATTGCATCATGTGCCAATTGATTCGAATCAAACGTAGAATGATCTTTGAGAATAATTTCATGCTCTTTTTGTAAATTTAAAAGTTCCAACTTCAAACCAATATGAGTTTTCTTAAGTTTTTTGTATGATGCATGAATTTTCTCACAAATTTCGAACAATTCATCATAAGTTGGTTTACATACCTCTTCTTCATCACTTTGATCAATATGATCTTCCGCCATTAAGAACAAGTTTGTTGTTTCATCTTCAGGTTCAGTCTCCGATGAATCAGTTGCAGAATCCGCCCAAAATGCCTTTTGAAGTCTCTTTTTGTCCTTCCTGAGCTTGGTTTTTCCTCACCCTTTTCTTTGCATGTGTGATCTTGAACTGTAGGACAATCCGCTCTGACATGTCCAGGCTTCCTGCATTCAAAGAAAACAATATCAGAAGATCTTTTAGAATATTTATTATCCTTACCTTTTCTCCAACTTTGATGATGCTTGTGCTTCTTCCTTAGAAAGCTTTTGAATTGCCTTGTGATCAAGGCAATATCATCGCTCTCAAACCCGAAAGAATCAGAATTCCTATGGTTAGCCTTCAGTGGCACTATTTTCTCCTTCTTTTTCTCACCTGCATCAAGATTTCTTTGATTCACTCCTTACTCGTAAGCAATGAGTGAGCCAAGTAAGTTATCAATCGAATAGGTGTTTAAATCCTTAGATTCAGTTATACCAGTTATTTTAGCATCAAAAGAAGAACGCAAGCATCTTAAGATCTTGTTTACTTTTTCATAATTTGAAATTTTTCTTCCTAAGGCATGCAAAGAAGTTACAATTTGAGTAAACCTTGTATACATATCAGAAATCAATTCATAAGGTTTCATACAAAAAAGTTCATAGCCATGCAAGAGAATATTCAAACGAAATTGTTTCACTTCATTTATTCCGTCATAAGTAATGCATAACTTATCCCAAATTTATTCTCCAGTAGAGCAAGTAGAAACACGCATGTAATCTTCAGACTTTAAAGCACAGCAAAAATAGTTCAAACACTTCGCATTCAATTGAGCTAAATCTCTTTCATCTGTAGTCCATTCAGTAAAAGAGACTTTAGTTTTAATTTCATTAACTTCATGAGTAGGTGGAGAATATCCTTCTTTAATAAGGATCCACATGTGATAGTCAATTGATTGCAAAAAAGTAGCCATGCGAGTTTTCCAAAAATTAGAAGGAAGGTTGTCAAATAAGGGAGGTCGTGTAATAGAATATCCTTCAGTTGTATTATGATTCCCAAAGTTAGCCATGGATCAAAATTCAAAAAGTTTTCAAACTTAGTTTTTATAAATCTCGCTCTGATACCACTTGAAAGTTCATTAGGGATGTTAAGCCCTATGAACTAGTCTCGAGGCTAACTAAGAGGGGGGTGAATTGATATTTTAAAAAATTCTTTAAAAATAAAAGAACGATTATCACAAACTAAAATCACCACGAAAAAACAAATGCGGAAAATTAAAGTGCGAAAGCAGTAAAAAGAACATAAGGGTTTATAGTGGTTCAGTCAACTTGACCTACGTCCACTCCCCGGAGGCACCCTCTGAGTATTGCACTACCAACGTGACTCTCCTTTAGCCCCCACAGCTAGGCGGAGAAGCCCTCACAAAAACACCTCTTTTTTGCCACACCCGACAACGCAAAGAACCCAACTTTTTTGCTTCCTCCCGATGTAGGCAGAGAACTACGATCACATGCTGAAACTTACCTCACCCAACCCTTCCAAGGATAAGAGACTCTAGGGAAGAAGAAGTGGAACAATGCTTGGAGCAACCCTTGTAAATCTCCTCACAAGCTCTCCCTCACAAGATCCTTTCTCTCTCTCTCCCTCTCTCTCTCTCTCTCCTTTAGGTTTTCTCAGGTCAAGATAGTAGCCAAGGATGTTAAAAAATATTGAACAAGAGCTCTTAAATAGAAGAGTTTCAAAGGAGCTCATTAATTACAAGTTGCCAACTTTATCTTCCAGGACGACATTGAAATCGTCCTGGCCGATCAATACAAATCTCATAAGATAGGCCAGAGCATCGCCCCGAATGCAAACTGGACGATTGAATTTTTTTTTGATCATCTCGGACGATCTCACGATTGTCCTGGCCGATCAATTCAAATCAGAGGAAAATTGTCTAGAGCATTGCCCTGAATTTGAGCTGGCCGATATTTATCGTTCAGAGGAAACTAAAGGTTTTTGAATAGATCGACCTGGCCGATCCTGCGATAGTCCAGGATGATGTGATCGTATCAATTATCCTTAATTACTTCCTTGATTCCTGGATCAATTTAGGCATAATTGTGTAATATCGTCTAGGCCGATCTCATGATTGTCCTGGCCGATTTCCAAAAATACAAAATACCTAAATTAATCATGGCGCCAATTTCTTTTTGTATTGAGCATATCGTCCTGACCGATATAGGTATCATCCTGGCCGATCAATTAATTACGGCTGCCTTAATAAAGAAATCCTGATTAGATCTTCTGTTTTGAGCTCGATCGTCTAGGACGATATAAATATCATCCGGGACGAAAAACACAGGTTCTAAATCTCTCAAGTGTGTGTCTAGGGTTAATTAACATCAGTCACTTTAAGTAATTATAATTGACTCAAGAAAGAAAAAAGAAAATTGCAGACTGACTCAATCCTAATCTACCCAGTCCTGAGCTGATTCTGATTTCCGTCCGATCTTTGAGTCCTGAAAAGTCAGTAGAAAAAGGTAGTCGCAGTGAAATAAGATTTCTTTGCTATCATCAAAATCATAATCCAAAAAACATGTTTGTAACATCGGATACAACTGATGGCATCTCAAATCAGGTTGAAATTTCTAGCTCTTTTTAGGAGGCATTTCCTTTTGTGGGAAATAATTCCATCATTCCTATAAATGATAACAAGGTTGAAGAAGGAGAAATGGTATAGGATAAGCTGGAAGAAGTATTGATTTCTGAAGAACCTGCTTCTATTGGAAATTTAGAGACCTTGCATTCGAATGGGGATTCTAGCATGGAAGGAAAGGAGATTGGATTCATTTAGGTTAAAAAGAAAAAAATCTAAATGATTAAAGGAACATGGGCCTATTAGTTTAAAAATAAGGAACAGAATATTGGAAATGGAGCTAAGAGGTACATTGGGGGTCTCTTCCCCTCTCTTACGTTAATGTCTTCTATAACATTTTGGAACTATAGAGGAGACAGAAAGAAAGGTGCTTCTCTATACCTTAAAGAATTTATTAAAATGTATGGTGTTTTCTTTTTGGGTTTGGTAGACACAAAATTATCAACCATTGAAATAAAAGAGCTTAAATTGCTGATTGGTCATGGTTGGAATTATTTATTGTGCCTTCAGATGGGTTGCAAGAGGCATTATTATTTTATGGAATTCTAATTTGGCTGATTTCCAAGTTGTTGATTCTTCTTCTTAATGTGTTATTGGTGATTTGAAAACCAACAATAAAGGGAATTGGTGGATTGCTTCTGTGCATGGAAACAAGGTTATGTATAAAAGGAGGGAGCATTGGGAGATGTTGGAATTGCATTCTTCTGTCAATTTTCTAATGGTGGTGAGATGGGACTTCAATTGTCTGACTTCAAAGGAGGACAATATAGGTAGAAAAAAAATTCAGTTTTCCCAAGGGCCTAAAGAAATGAAAGCCTTTTTTTCTAACAACGACTACCATGAGGTAGGTTTTATAGGTCCAAAATTTACTTGGTGCAACAACAAAACTTTAGGGGCTTGTATTCTTGAAAGATTGGGCAAGTGATTTCTTAATTCAATTGATTTAAATTTTTCTCATCAATTGGTTGTTATGCATTTGGCTAGAATATCTTCTAACCATAGTCCAATTATTCTTAATTATAAGGATTTTAATCCGACGACTAAGAGAATCATAAGATTTGAGAATGTGTGGGCCTCAAATCTGGCATCCTTAGATTTGGGGAAAAAGGAATGGAATAAGGTGTATCTTGGTAGCTCTTCTCATGTTCTGAAAATCAAATTCAAAAAAAACATTGAAATATCTATTTTTTATGAATAAGGCAAAACACAAAGATTTGAAACTCTTAAAAGATCACTTATTGGAAGAGATCATGAAGCTTCAATCAAAAGAATCAGACTTTGGATTTCTGATGGAAGAAGAATGTTGGGTGCTGAAAAATAAAGTAAATGAATTAAACTCAGCAATGGCTCGGTTGCATGATTGGTGGAAAAAAAGAGCTAAAGTAAAATGGTTAGTTGAGGGTGATTGCAACACAAAGTATTTTCACTCTTATGCTAGTGCCAGAAGAAATTTAAACAACATTGTTAAAATAAAAGATGAGATTGGTGTTTTGTTGGAAGATCATAAGCAAATAGAAGAAGTGTTACTTCATTTGTTCAATTAAAAATGGAAACATAGGAGCTGTGTCTCGGATGGGTGGCTTTGCCGATGAATAGCTTGAATGATGCTGACAGAAGTGTGCTAGATAGGGATTTCTCAGTGGATGAAATAGAGCTAGTTCTTGAACAAACTTAAGGCAATATTACACCAGGACATGATGGGATATCATATTCATTTATCAAAGCTTATTGTAACATCATTAAAGTTGATTTTTTGAATGCCATAAATCAATTTATTTGTCTTGGTGAGTTGGACAAAGTTTGGAAAGACACCTTAATAGTTCTCATTCCTAAAATGAGAAACCCATTGGTTCCTTCTAATTATAAGCCAATAAGCTTGTGTAATTCTATCTATATGTTGGAGGCTAAGGTGATCTTGAATAGGCTTTTAACTGTTATCCCTAAATTGATCTTAATTGAATAGGTGGCATTTATCAAGGGAAGATCTTTTTCTAATAATGTGCTAATTGCTTAAGAAATTTTCCACAAATTAAGGTATTCTAAATCATCTGAAGGCCTTGTTTCATTTAAAATCTATATGGATCAAGCGTATGTATCCATGAGTTGGTCCACTCTTAGAATAGTTTTGGATTATTTATGCTTTCCTTCAAAATTCTCAAATCTAATTTTGGAGTGTGTGGAAGACCCAAGGTTTTTATTGACTATTAATGGTAATTTATCAAATTGAATAGAAGCTAGGAGTGGATTCCATCAAGGTTGTCCTTTATCTCTTCCTTTATTCATTCTTTGTTCTCAACTTCTTTCTATTGCATTTGCTCAAATTTCTATTAGGATTAAAATTAGTCCAGGTGGCCCAAGGATATCATATTTACTATATGCAGATGATGTGATGATATTCTCTGAAGCTAATAATAAGGCGGCAAGGGAAATCAAGGGAATTCTTAGTGATTTCTGTAACCTAATTGGTCAATGCATTAATTTTAATGAATGAGCCTTTTTTTTTTTGCAAATTTTTTAATAAAAGGAGTAGAAAGGTCTTAGATGTGTAAATAAAACTCAGGAATGGCATTTGAAGTTATGCAATTGCAACAAGATGAGCCAAGCTTTTGCAAGTGGATCAAATGAGCTAAATTAATCTCTCTGGGAGAAGTTTTCTGGTGTAGGTTACTAAAAAATGCAATTCGTACTTGTCATTTTTTATCATATAGAACATTATAAAGTAATGAAATTTGTCCTAGATGCTAGAATGGATTTGAAGATGTGGAACATGTAACTATCAAATGAGTCAAAGTGAGAGAAGTTTTCTTACTCTTAAATAAATGGGGGTTTGGTACACCTTTGTTTGATAACTTTGAAAGTTCTTGCAGATGGCTTGAGTACATTATTTGTCATAATTGTATGCTTCTCAATTTATTTTGCAATGCGATATTCTTTTCTTGGAAGGCTAGAAACATATTCATCATTGCTGCCAATGTAGTGAGCTACTCTTCAACATCTAAGATGTCTTATAATTTTAACTTGGAAATTGGGACGCAAACTAGTCGATTAGGCTGTCTAATATTTGGCATCCCCCTCCACCCGATTGGTTGAAAATTAATGTTGACGCTTCTATTGGCTCATCATATAAAGCTGGTATAGGAGGAGTATTCTGTGATTTCAAAGGAAGGTTTTTGATGGCTTTTAGAAGATCATGTATCCATTGGGACATTTATCAATTGGAAATCTTCGTTATCAAATCTTTGAAAGAGGTGATTAGAGATTGGATGTTCAAATATAAAGGTGTTATCATTGAAAGTGACAATTTTAATGTTATTAGAATTCTTCAACATGCAATGGCTTACGTGTTCAAGGAGTTTGGAAGACTTCAAATTCTTCAAGGAGTTCAATTATGTGATTTTTTAATGCTTAGATAGAAGTAGTAATAAGTTAGCTGACATGTGTGATAATTTTGCACTTATTAGTAATTACATTTGGGAAGATTTTTGCTTGAATAAGATTCCTCCTTTTTTTCTTTAATTTGTTAAAGGAGGAATCAACTTTGTAGTTACCTTATGTTATTTGATTATTAATGCAAGTTATTGCTTTTTTTTAAAAAAAATGATCTTCAAAAAGAAAGAAGTTTCATACACTTGTAAAGAGGAATCCCAAGGTATTTAAGAGGCAAGGAGCCTTATGAGAAACCAGTACTATACTTAATGGAAAGCATCCAATCATGAGAAATCTTATTATAAACAATAAAATAGTTCTTATTTTTACTAATACAAAGACCACTACAACATTCAAATTTATTTAAAAAATTCATGATTATATTAACCATGTTAAGAGAAGCATTAGAAAAAATGATAACATTACCAGCAAAATATAAATGAGAAATAGGAAGCCAAATCAAAGTTTTATAAAAAGTTTATAGGATAATTATCATAAAGATTGGAAATGTCTATAGTTAAATATTCCATAGTAGTAATAAAGAGAGATGAAGAGATAGGATTCCCTTGTCTCAACCCATGAGAGGACTTAAAGAAACCATTACTTTGACCAATAATAATAATAGAAAAAAGGGATTTTTGAATAGGTTGTTTAATATGGTTAACAAAAATAGTATTAAAGCAAAATAAACTCAAAATAAGGTTAAGAAAGTCCGAGTTAATGTTATCATAGGCTTTGGTGATGTCTAATTTAAAAATAATGTTTGCCACAGGCACCCTAACATCTAAATCATACACAAGTTCTTTATCTAATAAAATGTTATCAGAAATAGATCTACCTTTGATAAAACCAATTTGTTTAGAAGTGGTAATTCATGGAAGTAAAGGAGAAAGGAAGTTCATAAGAAACATAGAGATCAACTTACTTAAAAAGGGACAGTGACTTATAGATCTAAAATCATTCCATGTACAAGCTCTATTATTTTTTTTAAAATAAGCATAATGGAGGTGGAAAAGAAGAGCTCAGGCACAATATTACTAGAAAAGAAGTCTAAAATAGCATTAAAAAGATCAATACTAACAATGTCCCAAGTTTTTTTGAAAGAATTTATTGTTGTAGCCATCCGAACCAACAACCAACTCAGTAATCAAAGCAAACACCATCTTTTTCACTTCCCCCAAAGTAGGAGAATTAGTAAGGGCCAAATTATCATCCTGGTTAATGATGTGAGAAAGAAAGTTTGGCTTACTAATAAGAGCAAGAATGAAATTTTTATTAAACTAACTTTTAAAGAGTTCCAAACTAGAGTAAGACATTTCCTCAACATCTTCAGTGAAAGAGCCATCTAGAAAGTTAATTTTATGAATCCAGTTTCAACCTTTATTCCTCTTAACTAAAGTATGAAAGTTCTTAGTGTTATTATCCCCATCAGTAAGATGCGTTGAAGATACTTTTATGTTTCCAATAAGCTTCCTCTTGGGCTTGTAAGTGAAAAAATGAGTTTTTGGTTTGTTGCAATTGAGTAAAATTATCATCAGGAGTATGTTGAATGATATGCTCCAAGGAGTTAACTTTCTCCTACAAATAAGTAAAGTTAGAGAAAATATTTTTTAAAATTTTTTTATTCTACCAATTATTTTTTTTATTTTAAACATTTCAACTTCATCAATAGTCTATTCATCTCAATAATTGAGCTGCCTAGATGAAGAGGAGATTACTAGTTATCTTTGACCACAATAATGAAGGAAGAATCAAGAAGCCATATATTCTAAAATCTAAGGTTTAAAGAAGAGGTAGGTAAATTAAATGTAAGAAAATAAGCAATGGAGATTAGTCAGATAAGGTTCTACTAAAGTTTTTAACATGTATTGAGGAAAAACAATTAACCCAACTATCATTTAAAAGAAAATGATCCAACCCTTGCTTGAGATTATCACAATTCCATGTAAAATTAATACTAGTGTAACAAATATAAATGAGGTTATAATCCATGATCATATTATTAATATATTCCATATATTAGTAAAGCCTAGAGCTGCCAAGTCCTTTAGTAAGGGAAGAAATACCATTGAAATCCCCACCCACTAATAAGGGAGAATTAATAGTATCAATAAATTGGCTACCACAAAGTTCTTCTAGTAATCAGAAAAGAAGCAACATATGTTGCATATCTGATTTTCAGAAATAGAATTTTGATGATTGTAAACACTTTTGTTTTACTACGACTGGCTTGCCAACTAATATCTCAGGTCCACAAGATCAAGACTGTAATTTGAACCAGCTCAAAATTTGGTAGATTAGGTCTGCGTTAGTTTGTAATATGTTTTTTCCCTTTCTTGAGTCTATTTGTAATCTTTGTGGTGCCTGATGCTAAGTAACCCTGCACACACACACATGAGTTAATTTTTTCTATCTGACTTAGAGTTTTTTATTTTGCTAAAATCATCCAAGACAATCTAAAAATCATCCTCGATGATCAATCAAAAATAGAAACTCTAATTAGGGCATCCTGGTTAAGGCAACCATTATTAAGCAGATTATCCTGGATGATATTTGTATCGGCCGGGATGATATGCTTAAATTAGAAGGAATCAGCTGCCAGATCTATTTAGGAAGTTTAAATTTTTAATTATCATCCAGGACATCATCCTGGACGATGGGGTTCAATTATGCCTAAATTAATCTAGTGATTAAGGAAAGTAATTAAGGATGATTATTAAGAACATATCATCCTGGACGATCGCAGGATCAGCTAGGATGATCAGTTCAAAAACCTTAATTGCTCCTAGATGACAAAAATTGTACCTCATCTATTCAGAGCGATATTCAGGATGATATTCTCTGATTTGTACTAATCGTACAGAATGATATATTATCATCCTGGATGATAGGAACAAAAAATCTTCTAATCATCCCAAGTCATCTTGACTGATTGAGCTTAATTTGTGCTGAATGTACAGGACGATTGAAATATTTTCCTGGATGATAAAGTCGGTTCTTGAAAATCTATATAAAGGACTCATGTTTTCTCAAGCTTAATGATCCTTTGCTACTATCTTCACCTGGGAGAGCTTACAGGACAGGGAGAGAGAGGGAGGAACTTGTGAGGGGAGCTTGTGAGGGATTTCACAAGGGTTGCTCCAATCAAGGTTCCAAGGTATCTTCTATGATCGTCATTCCTCATTCTTGGAGGCTCAAGGGAGGTCTTCTTTAGCAATTGATTGAGGTTCTCTACTTTCTTTAGAAGGAAGAAAAAGGAGTTGGGTTCTCTGCCCGCTTTAAGAGGAAGAAAAGGAGTAAGTTCTCTACCGCATCGGGGTTAGTGGAAAGGAGTTTTTGTAAGGGCTTCTCTGCCTAACTGTGGGGGGTAAAGAAGAGACACTAAGTTAGTGCAATACTCAGAGGGTTCCTCTGAGGAGTGAACGTAGGTCAAGGTTTGACTAAACCAATATATATTCGGTGTGTTATTTCTTTGTTTTTACTCACGCATTTAATTTCTGCACTCATTATTTTTGTGGTGGATTGTGTTTTAGTTAAAGTTTGTGTTTTGCTCGAAAAGTTCTGTATTACCAATTCACCCCCCCCCCTCTTGGTTAGCATTAGGACTACTTCATATGGGCTTAGCATCCCTAACAAACTTTCAAGTGGTATCAGAGCGGGATTCATAAAAATAAGTTTTTAAAAGCTTTTTGAATTTTGGTCCATGGCTAATTTTGTTAATTTTAATACTGTGGAAGGGTATTCTATTACCCAACCACTTTTGTTTGATAATATTCTGTTTGATTTTTGGAAAAGTCGTATGTCAACATTTTTACAATTTATCGACTATCGTATGTGGATGCTTGTTAAAGAAGGTTATACACCACATTCTTGTTAACTTAATGGCATTAAAACTAAATTTACTTTTACTGAATGAACTTTTGATGAAAGAGATTTAGCACAACTTAATGCAAAATGCAAGAACTATTTTTTCTATGCTTTGAAATCTAAACATTATATGCGTGTTTCAACTTATGTAACTAGTAAAGAGATTTATGATCGATTGTGTATTACATTCAAAGGAACCAATGAACTTAAATAATCTCAATTGAATATTCTTTTGTATGACTTTATAAACTTTTTTGTATGAACCTTCTGAATCGATTTCTGATATGTATACAAGATTTACTCAAATTGTCACATCTTTGTATGCTTTAAAAAGAGAACTAACTAATTATAAAAAGGTTAAAAAAAATTTAAGATGCCTGCCTTCTTCTATTGATGCCAAAATTATTATAATTACTGGATCTAAAGATTTAAATACTTATTCGATTGATAACTTACTTGGTTCATTCATTGCTTACGAGCAAGGGGTGAACCAAAGAAATCTTGATGTAGATAAGAAGAAGGTGGAAACTGTGTCACTAAAGGCCAACAACACGAACACTGATTCTTCTGGATCTGAGAATGATGATGTTGCCTTCATCACTAGGCAATTCAAAAGTTTTTTAAGGAAGAATCAAAGAGACCATCAGAAGTGAAAAAAAGGTAAGTATAGCAAAAATTATAAAAGTTCCTCTGATGTTGTTTGATTTGAATTCAGGAAGCATAGACATGTTAAAGCTGACTGTCCTACTCTTAAGGAGCAACCAAACAAGGAGAAGGATGAGGAGAAACACAATTACAGGAAGGACAAGAAGCGATCCCAAAAAGCTTTCTAGGCGGATTCTGCATCTGACTCCTCTGAGACTGAAGCATAAGAGGAAACCACAAACTTATGTTTAATGGATGATAATCAACATGAAAAATCTAATCAAGAAGAAGTATGTGAGCTAACCTATGATCAATTAGTTGAAATTTGTGAAAAAATTCATGCATCATATAGAAAACTTAAGAAAATGCATACTAGTTTAAAATTGGAATTTTTAAATTTGAAAAAAGAGCATGAAAGCCATTTAAAAGATAACTTTCAAATTGATAGCAATCACATGGCTTTACTTGATGAATTTGATGCATTAAATAAAAAGCATACTGAATTATCTGATGCATAAAATTCCTTAAAATTCTCTCATGCTAATTTAGAAAATGAATGCAAAAGATTAGAAAATCTAGAAAAGATTAAAAACAACAAACCACCAGTGCATGCATTTCATAACTTTAAAAGGAAGCACCACTACCCGAATAGATTAAGAAGTCCTTTTCCTGGTGTAAGATGTTTTTCATGCGGCATACTAAGACACATCTCACACACTTGCACCATTCACCATAGTACACATTGGGTGTGGAGACCTAAATTGCATGATTCGCAATATAACACACATGCATTGCATTCTTCTTTTCATAAGACCTAAATCTAACATTTGATTTTTTGTAGGCTTGCTCTCACAAAAGGCCTCATGAGAGCATGTGATACCTGGACAGTGGATGCTCACGATGCATGACTGGAGATGCTAATAAATTTTTTTTGCTGGAGGCCAGGGCTTGAGGCAAGGTCACTCTTGGAGACAACACCACAAGGAAATTGGTGGGTGCATGTATAATTGGAAACTTCTAGAACCTTTTGATTGAAAATGTTTTGCTTGTAGATGGACTGAAACACAACATGCTCGGCATTAGTCAGCTTTGCGATAAAGGCTTCATCATAAAATTCATGTCAAACACATGCATCATAAGTTTAAATAATAATAGTGTTTTCCATGGAAAGTAGATCAACAATATTTACATGCTTGGTTTAAATAATATTGAATGTGTTGTTTCATTTTGCTTAAAAACAACTATTAATGATTCTTGGTTGTGGCACAGGAGATTATGTCATGCCAGTATGAAAACCCTTAGGAAAGTGACCTACAAAGACCTAGTTAGAGGTGTCCCCAAGCTTAAGTTTTAAAAAGATAACCTTTGTGATGCCTGCCAATTAGGAAAACAAGTCCACTCCACTTTTCACTCCACTAAGGACATTAGCACCTCTAGACTTTTAGAAGTCCTTCAAATAGAATTATTTGGACCCATTAGCACTGCCAGCTTAGGAGGAAAAGTATATAGATTTATGACTGTCGATGACTACTCTAGGTTTACTTGGATTAGATTTTTGTCCCATAAGAATGAGTCTTTTGATGAGTTTAGAGCCTTCTTCACTTGGATTCCAAAAAGGCTAGGTTTTGAGATCTTGACTATCCATAGTGACCATGAGGGAGAGTTTGAAAATGAGATAATTGGAAACTTTTGTGAGGATAAGGGGATTAGTCACAACTTCTTAGCTCCTAGGACCCCTCAGCAGAATGGGGTAGCTGAAAGAAAGAACCATACCTTAGTTGAGGCCGCTAGAGCATGCTTGCTAAGTATTCACTTCCCAAAATACTTTTGAGCTGAAGTGTCAAATAGAGCTTATTATGTGTTGAATAGGGTGAATGTTAGAGCCAAACTTGATAAGACACCATATGAGATCCTTAAGGGTAGGACAACAAATCTTTCCCACCTTTATGTCTTTGGTTGTAAGGTTTTTATTCATAATAATGGGAATTCACACTTAGGAAAATTTGACCCAAAATCTGATGAAGGAGTGTTCTTGGGATATTCTAGTGTGGCGAAATCCTTTAGGGTGTTCAATAAGAGGACTTTGGTGGTAGATGAGACTACCCATGTAGTGTTTGATGAATCTGATTCTAAGAAGAGTAGAGTTAAGGATGAAGATGAAATTGGAGAGAGTGAAAATTTGGAGAAGAAGGTAGAAACCCAAGGAGTAGGTGAGATTACCCAAGGAGTAGAAAATACAAATATGGAAGGAAGCGTTGAGCCTTCGCACACCTTTCCTAGAGATTAGAGATATTCTTTAAATCACCCAAAAGAACTGATCATAGGAGATCGTTATGAAGGTGTTAGGACTAGGCATGGACTTAGAAAGGATGTGAACCATTCTGCCTTTATCTTAATGATTGAACCCACCAACATCAATCAAGCCCTTTCTGATGAGTTTTGGATTTTAGCCATGCAAGAGGAGTTAAACCAATTTGTTAGGAATGATGTTTAGGAGCTTATAGAAAGACCAAAGGGACAAAGTGTAGTTGGAACCAAATGGTTCTTCAAGAATAAAATGAATGATTCTGGTGTGGTGGTTAGGAATAAGGCAAGATTAGTGGCTAAGGGGTACAACTAAATAGAAGTGATTGATTTTGATGAGATCTTTGCCCTTGTAGCTAGATTGGAAGCCATTAGAGTGCTATTAGCTTTTTCCTATTATAAGAGATTTAAGCTTTTTCAAATGGACGTTAAGAGTTCCTTTTTTAAAATGGGTTAATAAAAGATGATGTGTTTATAGAGCATCCCTCAGGTTTTGAGAGTTACCAATTTCCAAATCATATCTTCAAATTAAAAAAGGTATTATATGGATTAAAATAGCCACCCAGAGCTTGGTACAAGAGGCTTAGCATATTATTATTGGAGAGGAAGTTTGTTAAGGGGAGCGTAGACACCACCCTTTTCCATAGGAAAGTAGAAGATGATTTACTCATTGTTCAGATATATGTTGATGATATAGTTTTTAGATCTTCAGATAAAAGATTATGTGTTAAATTTTAAAAAATAATGAGTAAGGAGTTTGAGATGAGTATGATGGGGGAATTATCCTACTTTTTGGGGTTTAGCGTAAGATAATTAGAAGATGGAACCTTTCTAAGTTAATCAAAATACATAAAGGGAATCTTGAAGAAATATGAAATGGATAAAGCTAAGCCAATTAATACTCACATGACCTCAGGTGTTCAGTTGAACAAAGACCCAAATGTAAAATTATTTGATCCGAAGAAGTACAGAGGGATGATTGGATCTTTACTTTACCTGACTGCTAGCCGACCTGATATTATGTTTAGTGTTTGTCTCTATGCTAGATTTCAAGCTGATTCCAAAGAATCCCATCTGACTGCTGTTAAGAGAATTCTTATATACCTTTAGGAACCCAAAACCTAGGAATCTGGCACCCTAAGCACAACACTTCTTTTGAGATTATTGGATATTATGGTTCTAACTTTTCTGGATGTAAGGTGGATAGAAAAAGTACTTCAGGGATTTGCCAATTCATAGGATAATCTTTAGTCTCCCGGTCTAGTAAAAAGCAAAAATCAGTTGCACTTTCCACTATTGAAGCTGAGTATATTGCTTTAGGAAGTTGCATGGCCCAAGTCCTTTGGTTGAAATAGCAAGTTCTGGATTTAGGATTACTTGTAGGCATAATTCCAATCCTTTGTGACAACACTAGTGCCATCTGCATTTGTAAGAATCCTATCCAACATTCAAGGACTAAGTACATTGATATAAGACATCACTTCGTTAGAGACCATGTGACCAAGGGAGACATTGAGTTACACCATGTGACAACTGAGAATCAACTGGCTGACATCTTTACTAAACCACTGGCCTTCGACACTTTTAGTACTTTAAGGACCATATTGGGTGTGATTGACATAAATGCATGAACTTGATTCCTACTATTTTTTTTATTTGTTGTTTAGTATTTCACTTCTTTTTTTTTTGTTTTTGTTGCTTTATTTTTTGTATGCTTTAAATTTTTCTTATAATCATCGCTGAAATTGATATTTTATGCATTGTTTTTATTTTTTGAAAATTTATAGTCGATATTTTACATCTCTTTATCAGTTAAAAAGGGAAACACCGTTCATTGTTTCCTTTTCTCTAACTTCCTTTAGTGGTGTAATTTTCTTTTCCAAAAAAAATTCTATCTCAAATCAACAACTGGACTATGCAATTGAAATCTTTTCAATCTTGCTACAGTAATCTATCTTATTTATATAATATTCAAAGTCTTTATTTTACCTTCAAATTTTTTGAATTATTGTCGTTGCATTTATCATAAGATTTTTTTATTTTATTTTATGATTCATTCTTCGTTATATTAAAGAGTTAGTTTTTCTTCTCTAATATCAGGAAGATATAATCACAACTAAGAGTTTTTAAGAATTTTGGAAAAAGGGACCTAGCTTGCAAAATTAAATAAAAAAAGTGACCAATGATGCCAAAATAAAAAAATACACAATGTCGCTAAATTCAAAAAAAAAATATGGCCAAGGATGCCAAAATCAAAAGATGCACAATGAGCGCAAATTAAATTGACAAGAGATATAAAATGAGCCCATCAAAAGATAGCTCCTTCCCTTTCAAAAATTTTAAATCTTAAAAGAATTTATGTGTCACTTGATAATTTTTCAAAGGCTTAATTTTGGAATTCTTGATGGTAACTAATTACTTTGATATATTATGTTATTAAATATTTGTCTGAAACCAAGTTTTGAATGGATTTCTTTACTTACTCCCCACGGCCAAAGTGAAGAGGGAGAAGCTCCACAATTCAAGGAAGGATTTGGAAAGAGAGTTTGAAGATTTTGGGTGTAAAGATTGGAGATGGTAGAATGTGGCCGTTCATCTATGGATGATCGGAACACCAAATCCATTTCATCTACCGTGAGTCCAATTATGTTGGATTCAAAAGGTAGATTCTCCTTCAAACACATCTCCCCTCAAAATCTTCGTGTTTTAGAAGCTCCTCTTGTTATCAAAGAGGGGTGAATGTTGGCTAAACATAAGTCATTGCCGGATTCAAGTAAAGGAAAAGTGGTAATTTTGGTTTCTAACAAGTTACCTAAATCTCCCTTACCGTTTTCTCTTTTGGAGCAAATGACAAAGAAGCTTCTTCTTCAACGAGCAGTTTTGTTGATATTTTGAAGAATGACAAGGATATTGACAAGGCTAATGTCAATTTCAATAATCCAATTAATTCTTCAAATTTTTATAATTCTAATGTGTGGATTAAAAAACCACACATTAAAATTAATTTGAAAAAAAAAATCCTTATGAGGTTGAAGATTTAAACATTGTTAAACTGGATATGGATAATGAAATATCCAATATTCATGTTTTGAGTAAATCTTTGGTTGTTAAAATTCTTGGGAAAAATTTGTCTTTCTCAAAATGTGCCATTGAGTTAAGAAAACAGTGGAAGAAATATGGAGGATTCCATTTAACCATTCTTGGCTTAGATTGGCTACTTTGTTCCTTTCAATCTTATGAAGGCATGGAAGAAGTCCTTAATGGAGGTCCATGTTTTGTAGGGGGTTTTGCAGTTCGGTTAGACAAATGGTCTCCTAACTTCTCTCCTAATTCATTGGAAGGTGTTTCATCTCCGATATCGGTTCGTCTTCCTCACCTTCCCCTACACTGTTGGGATGATTCCAATATCACTAGAATTGTGTCTAGAATTGGGACTCCATTACTTTTAGATGGTAATATGTTTAGGTGGGGAAGAAGATAATTTGCTAGAGCCTGTATTCGAGTTAATTTGAACTCAAAACTCCCATCTGGAATATGGGTTGAAGGGTTGCATGGTAGATTTTTTCAAAAGTTTGAATACAAAAATCTATCATCACTTTGTTTCAAATGTGGGAGGATAGGGCATATTGATTCAGTTTGTCCTAATGTTGAAGACATCCCTTCCATCTCAAATCATACTGATAATCCTTATGGTCGTTGGATGCAAGTTAAATTCGAAAACAAGAAGAAATCAGCAAGAAATCATTTGAAAGCCAAGTTTTTTTTCAGCAGCAGAAAAATCTGTAATGGGTTGTAGAAGAGAAGATACTGTTCTTGCTGAACCAGATGAAATTGTACAAATAATGGCAGATGGAAACAAGCTCAATCTGATGTCCGATCCAGTGGTAATTGTAGGTTTCAAAAGCCAAATTGAAGAAATGGCTAGATTCAAGGAAGGAGATGAAGGGGAGGTTAACCAGGAATTGAATTTCAAATTAGACCAGCTTGCTTCTCAGAATTCATTTTTTGAATCTAATTCGTTAAATGCATTGTCTGATGTGGATAATATGGTGGCTGATGTGTTAGATGAATCCAGTAAGATGGGAACCGTAATTGTTGAAAAATTGGACTTCCAAAATTCAAATTTTGAAAGTTCAGAAAAATAGTTTCAAGCTGAATTTTTGGTTACTACAAAAGCTGTTCAAAATTCAAATGATATTTTGATTAATCCAAGGTTGTTGAGACTCAAGTTCCGGCTTTCTCTCCAACTTACCCAGCTCTCAAATTTAAAATTCCACAAATTTTGGAGGTTGTAAAGGAGGCTGAACATATTTCGGCTTTTTGTCTCCTACAAAAGCTACCAAATCTACTACAGGTGCTGAAGTTTCTCCCTCAACAACTTTGGTGGCTGCTCCTCATTTAAATGGTATTCTCACTACTTCTACATTCCCTGGTTTAAAAAATAGCTTAAACATTTCAAGAGACACTTCTCCTCATTCAGCAATAAGTTTGAATTTTAAAAAAACTTTTCTTAAGAAAGGGAAAAACTTTCCTAACAAGAAGAATGAGTCCCCCGGATCAAATCACATTTTTTTCAAAGAACTTCAAGAATTGGGTCCGGTGAAAGAACTACCTAGAAGGAAGATGGCTAATCATAAAGAGAAGAACGGATTGAGAGGTTTTTCTTCCCTTTTATCTCACTAAAAATGCAAAATAGTTCTCACGTGGATAACAAAATAGCAGAGATATTCTTGAAAATGGAGCATTTGATCATAAAGTTTGGCATATTAATACCAAACTTTTGGAATTTATTATTGAATTGTAATTTTCTTTTTAGCTTTTGTTTCCTTTTTTTTCTTTTTATTTGTTATTTTAAACTTTGTCTAAATGATTATGGGATCTTTACTAACTCTTATTTTCTAACTGGATGGGAACTCTGGGATACTAATCAACCCTCGGGTTGTTTTATATTTTTGTATCCACTGCATCTCAACAGTTTAAAATTGGAAATAGTGGATTTCATTTCATTTTTATTAAGTTTAAATTAACAAATTTAGTTTTAATAAGGTCCCTTTTTCTTATTAAAAAAGGGATCATTAGCATATTTTTCCTAGTTTGTATTAGGTTGTCTACTCTTTTATTTTAATCCAATTTATGCATTTCTTCAAAAAAAAAAGAATGGAATTCTTTTTCTTATCCAATTAATTTTTCTGATTTAGATCTTTGTTATCAAAAGAAAGTTTTGCCTTGGGAGAAGTCCGAGGTAAGGATAACTGGATCGGTTGTGTTACCAATTTTTTAGATTCTAACGAAGTTAATTCATTGACTTACAAATCTTTAAAACCAACCACATGAAACTATGTCATATTTCATGCTTGATTAAAAAAATTTTTTGTTGTTTATTTTTATCATTTCCACTTAATTTCTACTTTATGTCTATTTTCCTCCTTTTCTAGATGTCAAAAGGGGGAGTAGTGTGTTATGTTCTAAAATTTGAATCTATTATTTGCACTACTTCAATTCATTATTTTTGTACTTCTTCCAGTTCACTATCGTCATTGCTTAGATTTTTGTGTGTTTGCCATCATCAAAAAGGGGGATATTATTATGTATCTGATTTTTAGAAAAAGAATTTTGATGATTACAAACACTTTTGTTTTACTATGACTGGCTTCCCAACAAACATTTCAAGTCCACAGAATCAAGTCTGTAATTTGAACCAGCTCAAGATTAGGTAGATTACGTCTGAGTAAGCTTGTAATGTATTTGTTCCCTTTCTTGAGTTTATTTGTAATCTTTGTGGTGCCTAATGCTAAGTAACTCTGTACACACACACTTGAGTAAATTTTTTCTGTCTGACTTAGAGTTTTCTAATTTTGTTAACATCATACAGGATGATCCGAAAATCATCCTAAACGATTGATAAAAAAATGGAAACCCTAATTAGGGCATCCTGGTTAAGGCCGCCGTTATTAAGCAGATCGTCCTGGATGATATTTCTATCGGCTGGGACGATACGCTCAAATAAAAAAGAATCAGCCACCAGATCTATTTAGGAAGCTATAATTTTTAATTATCATCCAAGACATTGTCTAGGATGATGGGGTTCAGTTATGCCTTAATTGATCTGGTGATTAAGGAAAGTAATTAAGGCTGATTGATACGATCATATCGTCCTGGACGATCTAAGGATTGGCTAGGACGATCAGTTCAAAAACCTTGATTGCTCCTGGATGACAAAAATTGTTCATCATATGTTCATAGAGATGTTCAGGATGATATTCCCTGATTTGTACTAATCGTACAAGATGATATATTATCGTTCTAGACAATAGGAACAAAAAATCTTCTAATCATCCCAAGTCATCCTAGCTAATTGGGCTTAATTTATACTGATCATACAAGATGATAGAAATATCATCCTGGATGATAAAGCCAGTTCTTCAAAATTTACATAAAGGACTCGTGTTTCTTAAGCTCAAGGATCCTTTGCTACTGTCTTGGCCTAGCAGAGCCTAGAGGAGATGGAGAGAGAGGGAGAGAGAGGGAGGAACTTGTGAGGGGGAACTTGTGAGGGATTTCACAAGGGTTGCTCCAGTCAAGGTTCCAAGGCATCTTCTCTGATCATCATTCCTTATTCTTGGAGGTTCAAGGGAGGTCTTCTTCAACAATTGATTGAGGTTCTCTGCCTTCTTCAGGAGGAAGCAAAAGGAGTTGGGCTCTATACCCGCTTCAGGAGGAAGTAAAAGGAGTCGTTTCTCTGCCGCATCGGGGTTGGTGGAAGGGAGTTTTTGTAAGGGCTTCTCAGCCAAGATGTTGGGGCTAAAGGAGAGACACTAAGTTAGTGCAATACTCAGAGGGTGCCTCTGAGGAGTGGATGTAGGTCAAGGTTTGATCGAACCACTGTAAATCTGGTGTGTTCTTTCTTTGTTTTTACTCATGCATTTAATTTCCGCACTCATTATTTTTATGGGGGATTATGTTTTGGTTTAAGTTCGTGATTTGCTTGAAAATTTTTATAATTCCAATTCACACCCCCCCCCTCTTGGTTAGCCTCGGGACTAGTTCATAAGGGCTTAACATCCCTAACAAACTTTCAACAAAGACAAAAGGAGAAAAACATTTATAATGTAGAATTTTATACTTAAATGAACCACTTGGGTAAAATAAACCACATTAATAATCACCATATGAACCTTCTAAAGAACCCTAATTTTGTTTAAAACATTAGGCACACCTTAATTAAAGCCCAAATACACAGCAGTAATATAAAACTTACTAAGAGAAATAATAGGTTATATCAAAATAAGCAAGAAAAATTTACTCTAATTCTAATAGAAGGACTATCAATTCCCCTAACATTCTAAATAAAAGACTTAAACATAAGAATGTAATTGAGATGTTTGTGATCTGGTGGTTCTAGGTGATTGCAACACAATGTTTTTACTTTGCTTAATCTTCCTAGAATGAACTAAAGAGAAGTCAAAAATCTCATCACTCCCATCTTTATTACCATTGTCTGAAAGTTCACGACCATTAGGAGATTCAATGTTTTGAGACAAAGTATGGCGATTCTAAATGACTATCTCGATTCATTGTGCAATCCCCATTTTAACCTTGTACAAATTCACCTTCTTCCAAGTTATGCTTTATAGTGTCCTGCACATGATTTATATTATTAGAAATAACATGGTGACCAACATTATTGTTATTAAAAGCATGATCAATTTTATATAAATTCAAGTTAGTAGAGCAAGGAGCTTTAGAATAAGTTGAAGTGTTGTTATGCTCAACAGCCATAACATCCATTTGTTCCACACTATTGATAGCCACCCTTTGATCCTCCATATTATCGATACTAATGGAAACTTAGTTTTAAGATTCAATAAGACCAACCAGAGAATCATAAACTTCATCTCCCTCAAAACCAACCTTCTTATGCATAACAGAGTCATGAGTTTCATTCCCAATGATGTTTGGAGCATTAGAGATGTTCTATTGTTGCAAGTTAGGCTCCTGATGGTTTTCCTGCATAGGGTTAGTCAAACTTTTCCCTTCAGATTCTTTAGGTGTTTCATTAATCTTATGTAAATAATGATGTAAATTAAATCATTCAGTATTACAATGTCCATTCATTTTATAGTAAGTATGAAATAATGATAAATTTTCATAATCAACTTTTTATTTGTATCCATTAAGCTCAGAAAAAACCCATATTTCTATGGGATGTTTCTTGGAAATGTCCATTTCAACCAAAACCCTAGCTATAGATGGACATGTAAGGGATGCAGTCACTTGATCCATCTATAATAATCTAACAAAAATTGAAGCTAAAGAAAACAAAATATAGGAATTAAAGAAATGAAGCCTTAGATTAGGTATGAAATCCAAACCATAGCTATCAGAGATTCGTCACAAACATCAAAATTAGGTGTCCATTTAAGTAATCACATCAACCTTGAATATAGTACGTTCTTCTAGAAAAAATTTGGCTATACTCTAAATCATTCGAAAGTTTAATTGCAACATCGAGTTGATCAATCAAACCCACAATGAAAGATCCCACTATTTTGATATTAAAAAAAACTTCTAGAAAACATCCAGATTAGGCCAAAATAAAAAAAAACTTACCCACGAGAGTAAAAGCTAAGGGAGCAGTATTATGCGAGATAACATTGTCGTCAAAGATCAATGTCAGTAACCGCTTGAAGGAAATATGAATGAAATCCACCATAGATGAAAAAAATCTTAAAATAAGAACATTATTGAAAAAATGAGATTGATCATCCACATTTGAGGTGAGCATAGGGTACGATTATAAGGGCATCGTTATTGCCCAAAACCCATAGGAAAGCGAAGAAATGATCAAAACAAAAGCATAAAACCTCATGATAGAGCAGAAAACAAAACAAAATGTAGAGAAAATAGTAAATTATATCGACAAAAAAGAGGAAATGATCATTGAAAAGAAAACCCTAAAATCGCCTTAGAATTGCTAGAGCAAGAAAATAGACGTTGTAATTTTATAACCTATGATCTTTCCAATCTATCTTAATCTTTTCATGGTAGATTTAAGTTTCATAATTATTGTGTTTTGGTATATTGTGTTGATTTTAAGGGTTAGGAAAATTTTGATTTTAAACCCACACAACTTAGTGACACAAAAGGACAAAAATTAAGGACAAAATAATAGGAATTAATATATGCACCGGATGGGGGTGAGACTCAAAGCATATAAACATAGTGACACTACCTACGTTTGGATAAGAGTCCACACTTTAAAAAAGAAAAGAGGAGATTAAATCAGGAAATTGATTATCTTAAAATCACCCCCTTAATTAACCTTGAACTTTAATAATTAGAATAAATTCAAATTAAGGCATAAAAAAACAAATAATATAACAAACTGATCAAAATTATATCACCAACCTAAGAAAATTAATTGCTCGTTGACTGGGCCTCAATTTTAGGCATAATATAATTTTTAGTAATAATTCATATTTAATTATTTAAAATAATTAAAAATGTATAAAAATTCTTAAACACTCGTAAACACTCCCATGAGTCATATATGACCTTTGGGATTGATTTCAAAAAGTTTGGAAACAATTTGGATAAAAACTATTAAAACCTTCTTAATTAACCAATTTAAAAATTCAATTAAATACTAAATTTCAAAATTCATAAGTAATTTAAGAAAATTCTAAATTAACAAAACTCAAATCAATTCAGCTGCATTTTTGGTCTAGCATTTTCTAAAAATGTTATACAACCAGAAATAGGTCAATGTCAAAAACTTGACATTTTAATCAACCGTAGTTCCAATTTTGGTCAAAACTTCAAAAATTTATAACATAATTTAGAAAAATCCAATTATAATAAACTTAGAGTCTAATTTCTCACATTAAGGTCTAGTATTTAGAAATAATAATAAATTTCCAAGATTCACTTTAATTTAAAAAGTCAACTTTGACCCCTTAATTAATGCATTTAAATAATTGAAGAAAAATCTTAAAATTCAATAATTGACTTAAAACTCTAGAAAACATTAACTGAAGTATTAAAATCAATAATCAATAAATCTTAATAAAAAAATTATTATTTTTTAAGCTTCAACCGATTCAACCTGTTAATCTACATTGGTTACGACTCGTTAATCCAAGCCTATGAGGCTATTAACTTAGCCCTAAGGAAGGTGAAATAAACTTCATGGCCCTTGTGTAAACAATGGTAATAATCATTGAACACTTAAAATACACTTTATTATTGAATTCAAAACATTAATTCTTAAACTTGAATTAAAACCCATAAGCCTTCAATAAATCAAAACATTAGACAACTTCAACAAATTATTCAACATAGGATAAATCCAAGCCACACAGCCTACTCAACATAATTCAGATGATTTTTTTGATAACCAACTCTAGATCTAGGCAATGATGTATTTACTTTTATGTTGTTGTGTGCCAGATTTTTGTGGTTTTTGTTGTATGCTGGTTGTAAAATGAATTGATTTATGTGATTGATTATCTATTTATTTAATGTAATCTATGAATTGATGTGATAGGCTAGATTACTACTAGGTTAGGAATGATCTGAATGCTCACATAATTTTCTGCAGGTGTCCATGCTCATAAATGAATATAACAAATAAGGCTAGATTTTAATTTAAAATGAAATATTTTTTTAGGTGCTAAGCATTATTAGCCACCTTATAATTCAAAGAACATTGCTTAGCATAGATGTGAATTTAATTTGACTAATTTGATATATATATTTGCTTGGGATATTTTGATTATAATTGCTTAGGATAACCATGCAGGATGTCTAGAATTTTTCTTTATATTTTTTATGTAATGCAATTTGATTTAAGTCTAGAGTTATGAAAGTGATCTTTTAGTTGGGATACCCCATCTAACTTGGATTCCAAAGCAGAGGTAACTCCCCCTTATGGGAGAGTTCTCTTCCATTTGGAGGTCCAAGTTATGATGATTTTAACATCCAAAGAGAATAGAAAATACCCCTTCTTGTGAGGAGTTCTTTTAATTTGGATATCTGAACCTGACAAATTTAAGGAGCTCACAGAAGGAGAGAAGTTAAAGAAGTGAACAGAAAAATTATCCTACTCAAAGACAATTGTGTCAGTTCTATGACTAGAATCTTAGTTATTGTAAGTGGTAAATGGCCACTGTTAATTTCTATTGACCCAGGGTTATAAATTAAGTGGCATTTACAATGTGGATATTTAAATTTATTTAATTGATTTATGTAAATTTCTTATGCTTTAGAATTTGTCTACTATTTCTAGGTTTCTTTTCTTGCATGTGATGTTTTGTTTTAGCCTAGATAAGTTTGGATGCTCATGAGGGTACGATTAAAATTTATTTACTTTAATTAATTAAATTTTTTAAGCTCACATAGAAACTTTAAGGACTTAAGAAGCAAGCTCGATATCACCAAAAGTTCTTATATATGCATATTATTACTTCTCCTCCTTGTTAGGCAACTCTTCGCTTGTGGGTTCTTGTAGACCACCTGACCTATTATGATGTTGTTTTGTCAAGGGGATGTTGTGTAATCTCCAAGATAAAATTATATTAATCCCTTTTAAAATTGTTTTAAATTCATTTTATGCATTCAAGTCAATTACTATGCATTACATTGCAATCAAAATAAAAAGAGTAAAAAAATTCTTATTTCATTTTTTAAGAATTAATCACTATACATAAGTTAAGAGACCAATTAAGATATTCTCTAAATATTTGCCCCAATTCCTAAAAACATAATTAATGATAACCCTACCCATCTTTAATAAAATATTGAATACAAGCTTTAAAGTGCCAATGTGGTTAGCTAGCTCCCCAATCTAGGCTGAGGTAAGTCTAGAATTACATAATATTATCAAGGTTCACGATATACTTATTATGTGCCCAAATTAGACAAATCATTTGGGGCATATAAAAAATCATAAGTCCCTATCTTCGAGAATATAATCCTACCTTTTTAATAAATGTCAACTCATAAAAAAATATCCTAAGTCAAAATTTAAAGCCCAATACATAAGATAGGTCGGGGTATTTTTCAGGTGTTCCAGAATCCCGAAACACCTCCCACCTTTTGTCCATTTGTCTTTAGAATAACTTTTCAAATTTGATCTAATCTTGATTGAAAATTCAAACCTCACATCCTTTGATATCACTTTTAAAAAAAATTTAAAATAAAAGTTTTATCATTATTTTAATCTAGAATATTCATAGGAAATTTAATTTTTCTATGATGTAATTAACTACGAGGGTTTGCACTCATAGGAGAATTAGACCTTAGATTTATTTTAACAATATATTTTTCAAAATTTAATGAATTTTTCTTTGTAAAAATAAAAATTAACTACGATCATTATAAACATGTTTAGATGGTCAACAATAGGTGATATCTTCTTCCCTCAAAAAGATTTATTATTTATCGTTGTGATTTTGAATATGAAAATAAGGATATTTCATCAACACCATAATTGTTAGATACTTGGTTAAATGTCATTTTGACCCTTCGGGGTTAGAAGTAGTTCTTCCTCAAATTTGGCTATCATAATCATGATGAAACTTTCAGTTTCATTATCTGAACAAATTAGGGAATGATGTATTCGCCTCCTGAGGTGATATATTATTCATAATGATGTATTCAATTTTAGAACTATAATTCCAGAAATTAAATTCTCCCAAAGAAAATGAACTTTTCAAAACCACTTTTTCAACCAATCAGATGCTTGATAAGAAAATGATGTAACACTCTAATACCAAACATTACAATGCTAATTTAATTTTTACACATTTTATAAATGCTTGGAATTATATGATATAATTATTTTAGTCACAATAATAATTAGTAAATTTATAATAAGGAAAAAAATAGAATTTTTTATAAATAATTATTAAAAATAAGTACACAAAACATAAAATAATAATAACCACATTGCACATAAATAACATAATGAAGAATTCTTTACTCTAATTGAATTTGGTTGCCTCCCAAGCAACACTAAGTTTATAGTCTACATTTATGCTTTGCCTAGACTTTCATTTTGGCTACACCTAAAAATTGCATTTATATTAAGAAAAGAAATAAAAGGAATTACTAATGTGTAATAAAGGAACAAATCCCTATCACTATTATCCCTCAACACCTTCATGAAGATGAGGGGATGTTACAATTATTTACATCTATCCAAAAACATTATGAAGAACAAACAAAGAAGCACTAAAATTTGTAGCCTTATTGCAATCTCTATCCGTGTCTTGGAAAACAACTTGAGTAAACTGGTTGAGAAAGATCAAGTAAGTATGAATGAAATCCTTTGGTGTATTCTTCTGATCTCCCATCATATCTCTAGTCTATCTGATGATCTTCTGGTTGTTAATTTGAATGATGACTCCTTTAACATCAAACATCCAATCCTTTACAACTCCCTTAAGATTGAGGATAACTATAAGCTCAGCAACATGAACATCTAATGCTTCATTTTAGTGCCTTTGGCTATAATAAACAATCCAACATGATTTTTTATTACCATAAAAAACATAGCTCTAATATTTTCTAAAGTGGTCGCATCTATATTCACTTTGATCTAATTAGGAGGGGGGGGGGGGTTATTACTTTAGAATTTTTTATGAATTAGCCCATGAGGCTGGTAGTGATCTCAATTCTCTATAATTAGATTTAGGTGAGAAGTTGACATTGTAGATAAAACATTAGCTGCTAGTATGACAAGTGAAACAAATGACTCACCATTCTTCATTACATTTCATGCTCCCAAAGTCAGATAGACCACACTGCATGTTATTTTCCTTGCTACGACATTATGCTTAACTTCCTTCCTCAAACATTTTACAAGCTCCTAAAATGAATGATAATTAACGAAAAGAATACCCCATTTATTCAATCACTTTAGCACTTCCATCACCATCTTACAGTTAATAATCACATGCCTTACATATTCCTCCTCTCCACAACACCAAGGGCAGTTCTTATCATCATTTAAATTTTGTAGTGCAACCAGCAATTTATTTGAAAACATCATCTAAGAAATGTCATCCAAAAGTTCCATTCTCTAGGATGAAGCTTCAATATCCTTTGCCAATAGATCTAAGAAGTCATTCTAGCAAATCCAACTTCAAATTCTATAATAGCTATTAATTTACTAATATTCTACCTAATAAGTTCAGATCTATCCTATGGTACCTTATTATCGACCCTGATATTCAAAATTCTTTGCACCAAGTCCTCTCCAAAGGCTTGATGCAATTCACCAATCGTCCACTGCCTATTTGCATTTAGAAAAATCTATAACATGATATTTTTCAATCTTACAACTATTGACTTGTGTTGGCCATTATGTAAGAGAGATATCTTGCATCAAATTATCATGTAACATATCCAATAGAGCTCCATTTGAAATCTTCTATATAATATTGGGTCTTATAGCTTTATCACCATTAATCAAAATCTTCCAAGATGGAGAAGTTCCCTTCGTAATAAACCCATTCCATATGTCTTCTCCATACTTGACCCTTAGCATCCTATTAAGTATAAGAGTGCTAACCATAATCTGTATTGTGCTTTTTAATAAAGTCCCATGTTAATCTTTCTCTAATAGGTCCTAACCATTTAGTATAAGAGTGAAAACCCAAACCATCTAATTTCAATGGTTTATAAACCTCCTCCTATTCAATATAATGAGTTCGTCTATATGTGGTGTCTCTGCCATAGAAATTATCTGGCAAACATTTCAATTTTAGCAAGAATCCCTTTATGAATGAGGGAATATGTCATCACAAACATTGGAAGTGAAAGAAATAATTTTATGATTAATAATTCTCTACCAGCTAATAATAAATACCTCCTTCCCCGTATATTAAATTTCTCCCTAGCACTCCTCATCAGCTTTCCATAATCTGTAGCAATAGGCTTCTTCATGGCCATATGCACACCTAAGTACTCAAATATAGTAGCCTGACAAAATCCCATAATTTTTTGCCTTACTTCTCTTCTTTAATTAAATTCTAACTTTGCTAAACATCATGATAAATTTCTATTTATTGACTTTCTATCCAATCCACAGACAATAAGCATGAAAATTCTTTTTAATCTTTAAAGTAGCCTTCTTAGAAACTTCAACAAATAATAATATATCATCAACAAATAACTAGTGTGAAATATTCTCTGAATTTCTATTAATACTGTCCCCTACTTGTTTTCTCATCTACATAAAAGATTTAGATAAAAACTTAATAAAAAAATACTAAACAAAAAAGGTAAAAGAGGACACCCTTGATGAAATCCATGACATGCTTCAATCCAAGGGGTTCTATCTACATTTATAAGGAAATAAAACTTGGGGTTCATAGCATTGAAAAACCAGCTTAATCATCTTTTGATGGAACTCCTTCAATTCCATAACATACGATCAGTATGCTCCAACTCATGCTTTCATATTCCTGCTCCATAAAAATTTTGAGAGACATTAAACCAACTTGGGTTGTTGAATGTTTGAACTCATTTATCATCTCTTGTGCAAGGAGGTAATGATTAAAAATGGCTTTACTAGGAAAAAAGCCCCATACTCTTCAAAAATCAATTTATGGACAACAAAATTGATTACTAACATTAAACTTTATTAACAATTTTATTAATGTATTGACAAAGGCTAATTAACCTATACTTTGAAAGTTCATTAACATGCAAGCTCTTGGGAATACGTATAACAAGGGTTTCCTTCCAACTACAAGGCATCTGATTAGTTATAAAAAAAAAATCCTTAAATGTATTATTCACTTCCATTTTATAATATCCCAAAAAAATTTGATGATTGTAGCAATAATCTCATCGCCTCCTAGAGCTCTATTATTCCTAAAAGCTTTATAACTTTCACAATTTCTTCATCTTTGACTTCATCTACCTTTTTGTCTTTGAACCTTGGATCAATACTTTGCTCCTTAAACTCAAACTAATTCATTAAGAAGATATTTACATATTTCCATTTATTTGAGAAAAATTTCCAAAACTTTACTTTAATGTGATCATGATATTCAACTACATCTCTATTAGCCATCATAATTTTGCTAATTTGGTTTCCCCTCCTAGAAGTTCCCACAATATAAAAGAAAAATGTGTTGGCATCACCCTCATTTTTCTACCTCATATTAGCACTTTGTTTCCACAACATTGTTAATTTACCCAAAGTCAAGCTTAGCATTTGTATTCTTTTTTAGTAGACAACCTACTGTAATAAGCTAGAGTTAGCAATTCTACTATCTAAGTCATTCTTCACCTCATACAAATGTTTTGTCTTATCTCTACTACAATGGAAGAGATCTTTAAGTGTTCTACAACACTTCCTATCTAGAATTTCATAATGTGTTCCAGCATCTAATTTATTCCAAGTCTTCCATACCAATTTCCAAGTGGTAGGAAATGTGGTCTAGATGCCTTCAAACTTTAGCACCTTTACATTTTTTTCCTGTGACAGTCTTAGTCAACTTTAATAAAAGTGGGTAGTATTATGCGGCTAGCCTGACCAAGTGCTACATCATAGCAAAGGAACTAACCTACAAGGAAATAGAATTCTCCCATGCCTTATCCAATCTGCTTGACTTTTTATGAATCCCACTTTTGTTGTTACATCAAGTGTATTTAGTGCCTTCAAAACAAAGATCATGGAGATCATTGGTATTCATGAAATTATCCAATTCATGTTGAAAAAAGTTTTTTCTAAAACAAATTTTTTTCAAACTTTCCATTATAATCCTTTTTCTTTGAGTTCTCATCATTTAAAAATATGGGATGCTTAGTTCCTAACTTTTATCTCATTTTATTCCTCATCTTTTCTTTGATCAAATCTTCTCTTCAATTTCCATTGTGGTGAATATGAACAACAATAGGATCATTCCTCTTCATACTTTCCTTCTTATTTGAACTTCTATTAAAAAATTTTCGTCTGATCATTTTGAATGTTACTAAAGTCCAAGCATCATAATCCTCCTCTACATTTTTCTACTCAGCATTTTATTGAATTTCTTATTTTTCTCACACACTTTGCTGTTGCAAATTATGTTTGTCTGCTGTCACATTGCTATCAGAATTTCTTTTATTTCTATTCTCTTATTATTTAATTTTCAAAACATCATTAGATTGTCTTCCCTCTATTTTATTGTTGGTAATTCTATCACTTTCAATAGTAAAAATTAGTCTCATTTGAGGAATAATAGTCTTTCACATATCCTGAATAGTTTGCTATCCTACACCTACAAATATAACATTTTTTTACTTTCTCTTTTTACAAAGCAGTAGGACAATTCTCCTTTTTGTGTCTAGCAATGCTACAATTTGAGCAATGCATAGTTATTCTCTCATAAGAAAAAGCTTAAGAAAATCTACCTTCTAATCAATTTACCCAAACTTTAGATACAAGTTCTTTCCCAATTCAATTACTCTCTTCTTCCCCAACAATTTGTTTGAGCATCCACACAAATAGGTTGTCTCGACATACTAGCAATTCTCAAAATATTCCTTGAATCCCATTAATGCAAAGGGAGGTGAGGTAGTCTAATCAAAATAGTAGAAGACAAACCTTTTGTGGATTTAGGAGAAAAAGGAAGTCGTCTATCTATCAAGCCCAATCACACAACCACATAGAAACCATGGTCGTACCCATAATATAGCTTCTCTAGCTTCATAAGAGAAGAATAGAAAAATAAAGCAATCTATCCCAGTAGTGGAAAGTTTAAACACAACAAACTTTTCTATAGCCTTTTAGTTTAAGATTTAAAATATAGAAGGGTAATCTCTTACCAATAATCTTTCCTACCAGAGCACTTTTAAGCTGTTTTGAGTTTTCTTGAGTAACTTCAACATGAAGTTGTATTAGTATTTCCATCGATCACATAATCAACTAAGTTCAGGTTGACCCACCTTTAAGTGTCCATCCTCTTCCAAGCATTATGATTATTCTCAGTAATATGAATATCCTTAAACCCAAAAATTGAATGGGTTTCAACCCTTTTACTATTCACACTTCTTTAGAAATAAAACTCAAATTACCTTGTTTAGGATATCTAGATATTTCACTTGTAATATCATTTAGACCCAAATTTTTTACACTGGTAGGTAATTCAGAAGCTTCCTCTTTTATGAATCCTTCAACATGATTAAACTCTTCCACTGCATCATCAATTGCATTAAAAACATGATTATTAATATATACCATTCCTTTTAGAAGATCATCACCTACACTGCTCCATTTTTCATTCAGCCCCTTTCCACCCATAACTAGAACATTCTGTATTTGTCTTCCTTCTTCATTATCAAGATTCATCTGCTCAAAATCTAATTTTCCTTTCTCTGCTCATGTAATTCATTGGTTGAAGAGACCTCCCTAGCAAATTTAAAAATTTTGCATTCATGCTTTTTAAAAATTTCACTTCTTGATTTATCTGTTGATGTCGATTCATCCCAACTTCCTCTTCCAAGATCATCAACAATGATGATCCAATCTCTCCATTTGGTAATTAACCATCACTTCTTCCACCAGATCTAGCCACCAATGGGTTCTTTAGTTTTTCAAATATCACCATTTCATTTATAGCTGGGCTCTCCTCCCTTTTCAATACCACCTTTTTAAGAACCACCTCTAGAAGTTCCATTCCCTTTCTTTTTACCACAACTTAATCAATCTCCACCTTCCCCACTAGAGTAAGGAGGTGACCATCAGCCACCCCCCATTATTCCATATGCTCTCTATCTAAATAATAATGACATAAAAGAGAGGGAAAATGAAAAACTCTCTAACTATACTATTACTATATCATTTTTATTTTGGCCACACAGCGTCACAACTAATCCTCAAATGCTCCAAACTATAATGTTTCCATTTCTTAATTAGGATTGATTTTTTTGGTTCTAGGTATGGAAATTGCTAATTCCCCAAATATATTATCTAAATTTCTAATGACAGCAACTTGGCTCTCCAATTGATTTCCAATGTGACGTAATAAATCCTCCAAAGTTTTCTTCCTATCTTTGAATTAATTATTTTGTTTAAAGACTTGTGAATAAGAAGGTCTGAGATTTACTAAAGTTTTTTTATTGTTATTCCAATGTATTACATAATTGGGTTGATTGGCATTCCACTGATTTCCACCATCATTACTATTTCAACTAAAATTATGATTGTTTCCCTAACTAGGATTATAAATATTTTAATAATGATTTTTAGGTATTTCAATTACATTCACATTCATAGTCCCTTAAACACTAGACTCACCAATAGAATTTAATTCATCATCTTTTAAATTCATAGGTGCTAACTCTATAATTTTTTAACTTTTTAAATATAGTTGCTACATGAGTAATCAAAATTTATAAATCAACTAACTCATACACATTAGGTTCTCTCTGAGGATTCACCCTATCCAAATACCATTGGAAGTTATTTGTTTCTATCTTTTCTATGAAGGCATAACCCTCATCAAAAGCTTAGACATCAAAGATCCTCCTATTGTCGCATCAATTATTGACCTAAGGGATCCCACAAGAACATTATAAAAATTTTAAAACTCCAACAAATTAAAAAAATCATGATGAGGGTACTTTATAAGCATCTCCCTGAATATTTCTGAATTCTCATAAATTGAATCTCCATCAAATTGGGAAAATGAAGTAATATTATTCATAAGCTTAGTAATTTAAGATGATGGGAAACATTTTACTATGAACTTAAATTCCAATACATTCTAAGTGGTTATGAAGTCTAATGATGGCTTTATTTAGTTTATGATTTTTGGGATATAACTCCAATAAAAAATAATGTACATGTGCCACTCAAATAATAAAGGGTTCTGAGAGAGTGTCAATCCCACAAAAAAATTTTAGGCTACACACAAATGTTCTAGTATCGTTTACTCAAACTATACTATTTATCCTAGAAAATGAAATCAAGGGTAATCTCTATATCTATTGAGAAATGTAAGAACAAATAAAGATGCTGGTAAATAAAGTTTTTTTAATTATTGATATTTAATTTGCTAAGTTTTTCTGAGCAGGCTACTTTATATTTATAGTGAATTAGAGCATATACATCTTTAGATCTCTATTGAGCTTATAAACATATAAAGGAAGGTTTTATTCCTTTTTATAATTATTAAATTTCTATAGACCCTAGATACTAAATGTATAATGTCTAGGCATGCAAGCATTCCATTTGAATTCTACTTATTATTATAACAGTCCACCATCAAGCCAATGTATCAGACTAGATGTTAATTTTATATATGGCCACAATATAAAATTAATGAATAGTGGGAGATATTGAAAACAACTTAAAACATAAGATTCTACTTTTGGAATTACAAAGGTTTTCACATCATTATTCCAAAATTGTGAGTTTAACAGGCTATTGAATAAAAATTAAACAACTCAAATTCTATTACTTGGTCAATAAAAAAGGTCTATGTAGAGAAGATGATGAAAATTTCACCTAAAATAAATAATCCCAAATTGATCATGTGGATGGACCCTTTCTAAATCAAATCTTCCATTAAAACTTTTCTCTTCTCCTCTCAAATTGATTATTTCTTTACTACAATATTGGCCATCCACTCTAAATGATGTATATCATTACTCTTTAGTCTCTCTCAGACTGTCCTCTTGACTTCTCTAAAAACCTCACACATAAAAAGATATGAAACTATTTATATTTAATTAAAAAATGGATTCAAGCACCATGCCGCATGATAAGGTGGCGCACTTCACACTGCTTGAATTGCTCTATTATGACGTTGGGCTGACCCAGCTTTGCTATTGATTTATTTATTAGACTGGCATGACTTTTAGCTGATTCAGTGTGACACTTATTTTCCTTAAGTATTCCATCATGTTGTTATAAAAGATGAGCATTGTGGCACACATTTATGTCATCAACACTTTGATGCTTATGATTTTAATGCTCCAACATAATATTATTTGAAAATTTTCTTAAATATTAATGTTATGATGTTGATATTTGGCACTACGATGCTGCGTGGCATAGAGATGCTATCCTTTGATCAATTTGGGAACTAACTTCGATGAAGTTTTCTTGACTCTTACACTGTAATGTGTAGAACAAGCACAAGGGCATTGAAGACGCAATGTTGATAGTCATGGTGTTACAATGCTAGTTCTAAACTTTGAAACTTTTACCCTGTTTCCTTAGATATTCCTACAGAACATCAACTAGAATACACATCTTTCATGGAATTTAATCAAATAACATAAAAAATAATTTTTAGGTAATGAATTCCCCCCAACGTAAGCTCTTTCTTCTCCTCAAGCAATTATGTTTACACATTTGATTAGCTTTATTATTCTAAATAAAAATGTTGTAATTTAAAACTAATTAAAATTTAAGACTATACTCTACCATTTATATGTAAATTATAATGATCAAGGTGTAGCAATTTTAATTTAAACAATTTTGAACAATCATCCTAATAAATCACCCTTATTATTATCCAAATTGAACTTTTATTTTATAAGTGTAAGTACAAGATTGACTTCTAATCTTAGACATTGTGCCTTGCTTAAGTTTTAAATTCATTTGTAAACCTTCAACATATTATATTACTTACACTCCCCTATTTGACTTGAGTATTATAATCCTTTAGGACTGCACCTGCATCAGACACAAATTTTTTATGTTTGACATACTCATTTTTCATTTCCCTTCTTTCTTTTGATCTTTTTTATTTTGCATGTGCTTCTTTTTAAGCATATATGAGTACAAAAGTAATGATTTCAAATTTAATATTGACAACCCTAAATTGAAATAATGTAAGGATTTTGATAAGTATACAAATTCCATATTAGAGTTTATAATTATTTTCATAACTCAATCTAAGCACTCCCTCTTTCTAAAACTTATTATTCAATCTTATAATGAATAGTATATGCCTAAGTGAATAGCATTTAAGTTATAAATTAGGAATTTTTTTAACTCAATTTACCACCTATACGTTTTCATTATTCTTAGCTATTAAAGTGTAATATATGGAGGATAATTCAATAGGTGCACAAACTAACAAATCTAAATTAATGAAAATTTAAATAAATAAAAGCAATTAACAAACAAAATAAAGCTCATAATAAAAAAATTGAGAAAAACTAAGTACTGTAAAAGAAATTGATCATATATACAACATCATAGAACAAATTGAGGTTAGCTCCCATTAGTACTAAGTATTTTTTAGTTATAGGTAGACTATGCCAATGATTTTTCATTTTGGATGAGTAACAACACTACTATTCCTCAACTACTCCATGCTATGATCATTTTCTTTTCTTTTTGGTTTAGCTTTAATGATACTCGATAAGGTGCCATGGAGCCAACAGATAAAGGAAATGGCAAACTGCACTAATTGATTTTCCAACTTTTTAATAGAAGCAGCTTGACTCTACAATTAATTTCCCATCTGAATCACCAAGTCCTCCAAAGGTTTCTTACTACCTATGAATTGATTTTTTTGATTAAAGCCATGGGATAAGAAGGTCTAGTGTTCACTAATGGATATTGAGGATTATTCTAATTTCCTTCAGGGTTTCATTGGCATGCATTGCACTGATTTGGGTGGTTCACCCAACCTAGATGATAAGTATTAGAATATGAATTATTTTGTCTTCAAATTACATTTACATTCTCAATCCCTTGAGCTATAGACTCACCAACAACATTCAAATCATTTTCCTCCAAATGCACATATGATCTATATCCCGTACTGGCTCTAAGATTCTTATCTAACAAATTCAACAAATCAACTACTTGAGTAGTCAAAGTTGATAAAGTATCTAACACATAGAGACTATTTACTCTCATAGGATTCAAAATATCAAAAGGCCACTGGATGTTACTTATTACATTATCCTCTATCAAGGCATAAGCTTCATTGAAAAGCTTTAACATTAAAGTAACTATAGCTGCTACTTCAATTATTAATCTATGGGATCCTAAAAGCCCATTATAAAAAGTATGAATCACAAACGAATCTATCAAATCATGATGAGGGAACTTCAAAAGCATCTCCTTAAATCTTTCCCAACTCTCTTAAATTTACTATCTATCAAATTGGGAAAAGAAAGTTATGTCATTCCTATATTTAAAAGTCTCAGACAATGGGAAATATTTTGCTAGGAACTTATGGGGGGGGGGGAATTCATTAAGGAGCCTACTCGTTAATCTAAAAAAGAAGGGTTACAAGGTCCTTAAAGAGGACCTTCAGCTCACTACTGCTTTGAGAGAGCTACAAAAAATTCAAAGAAAAGCCTAAGAGCTGATGGTCCCCTATACAATGAAGTACAAAATTATCTAATAACATTCAAAGGTTGGAAGTAAACAGCACCCAAAAAAGGTGGGCCAAAAGGTAGACTTTCAGGACGCACTTCTTGCAAAAATTAATCAACTTCTCCATAATAACCTCAGTCCAAAGGACCTACAAGAAATAAGGACTATAAAGGTAGAAAATGTATAAGCAAATAGGGAAATAACAAAGAGGATTCTAACTATATAAAATCTAATTCTAATTAGACTTGTAAAATTTTGTAGGTGAAGACAACTCCTTCATCAACATTGAAGAAAGATCTGTAAAAAGCCAAAGTGAGCTTCCATTACCAAAAAAATTAATTATAATACCAAATGCTCAAATAATAACTATAAATTAGATCAAAATCATAATCCTGGAAGATAATCCAGCCTACAACAACACCATCAAGAGTAGAAACCCCAGGAAACCAAAAAATAATACCCTAGGTGAATAACAATTTAGTAGCAGGCCTCCACATCAAACAAAAGACATCAATCCAAAAGACTACCAGCTAGACATCCCTATTCAACCAAATAAGGTTGTTGACTTAAAGGCATTTAAATATAATCTGATCCATCTTCAATAAAGACAAATAATGAAATCATTTGTGGTTGTTATTGACATCAGCCGTAAGAAAAAAAACTTGGGATTGTCAGAACCTATAGCAATAAACCCCAGGAGAAAGCAAAGAAACCCACCAACATAATAGATAAGTCTCATAATGATCACACGTAGGCAAAATGATCCTATCAATGAATCTGTAGAAATTGCCAAGATAACTATTCACTAAACACCACAAACAATCAAGCATGAAATAAAAGTTGGAAGTATTCCACTGAAAGATAAACCAAAATTTCTCAGCATCGGCAAAACTCAACTAGAAAACCCAAAAAAATGAAGTGATTTAGAGGGGCAAGGCTCAAGAGTGTAGTATGAGTAATTCCAACATGAATTAATCCTAAATTCCACTCAAATCTAATCCCCTTCTCATCCGAGAAAAAGCAACGCATGAAATAAGCATAGGAAATAGAAAAGATGATGAACACACAACTGTAATCCTGATTCTAGAACCCCAAAGCCAGAAGAAACTGTAACACTGAATTGAAACCCGAGTTGTTACCACAAACAGCAGACCGCACAACCCAAAATAGAATTAGAGATAAGTGTTCCACCAAGGGAGAAGAGAGCAACACTTAGGGGTTAAATCAGTGATATAAACATTCCAATCATTACCAAAATCTGACTAGCCCCTATAGTTAAAAAACATCAGTAAAAGGGGAAGTTGATAGAAGAACAATAACAAAAAAAGAACCCAACACAAAAAGTGGATCATCAAATTATCAATTAACCAATTATCCAAGTTCCATTTCATAATTAAAGGATAAATAAGACTACAACACACATTAAACCAACAATGCCTCAAATGATCAAAGAAGTACACACAGTAAAAACCAATATCTACCAAGGAAAATAAGAAAGTGCAAAAAGTAAGCTTAGAGAAATTAAAATAAAATCGAAATTACTTAGACAAACGAACATAAGGGAGTCCCATACAATCCAATCTAACAAAACCTTTAATATCCTTGGGTAAAGAATGTTTCATGAATTCCATGTAGCCAACTAAATTGCACCCCATTTTAGCATGGGAATCAGCAACAACATTTCCCTCACACTAAATGTGAGATATATAAAAGTAATAAAAGAGAGCCAGTGATTTATATCTCTTAAGATTTTTATTCATTATTTTTTTTTTTTTGGGGGGGGGGGGGAACCCATGGAGGTTAGGATACTTATAAAAAAGTATCATTTTGAAGTAGAGGCTTGGATACTTATAAAAAAGATTAGCATGACCTCTAGATAGGTACTTAGGAATAATAATAAAGAGAGCATGGGAAATAGGATCCCCTTATTTCAGACCATGAGAAGCCTTAAAAAAACCATGGCTCTTACCATTCATAATGATAAAAAAATAAGGGCATTCAATGTAGTTCTTAATGAGGTTTATGAAATTTAAATCAAAACCAATTAAATTCAAGATATTATAAATAAAATTCCAATTAATATTATCATAAGCTTTAGAAATATTCAATTTCAGAATCATATTACCACCTCTAACATTTACATCCAAGTCCTGACAAAACTCTTGCACCAAAAGCATATTGTCTAGAATAGCACGCCCTTTAACAAAGCCCATTTGAAAAGGGGAAATAAGCTTAGGCAAAAAAATAGTTAACCGATTCATCAAAATTTTAGAAAGAAGTTTTTAAAAGAAAGTATGCAAATAAATAGGTCTAAAGTCTTGCCAAGAACTCACACAATTGTTCTTGGGAATAAGCATAATAGAAGTAGAAGTAAAAAACTTAGGAATAGGATTGCCATTAAAGAAATCAGTGGCGGTAGAGAAAATATCATTATAAGTAATAGGCCAAGGTTTTTAAAAAAACTTCATCATGAAACAATCCGAACCAGCCACAAAATCACCATTCCTACCAAAAATAGTATCCTTAACCTCCTCAAGAGAAGGAGATTTAGACAAGCCGATATTATCATCAAGAGAAATAAGATTAGGATGATAGACAGATTATCAATAATAGAAGAATGAAAGGTATTAATAAGTTGATTTTGAAAATAATGAATAGCCAAATTAGCCACTTTAGCATCATCCTCAGAAACAGAGCCATCATCATGATTAACTTTTTGAATGCAATTAATAACAAATTTCTTTTTAACCAAGGCATGAATGTATTTAGTATTATTATCACCTTCAACCAAATGTTTAATTGCCACTTTTTGCTTCCAAAAAATTTGTTCCTAAGCTTGTAATTTATAAAACTCACCCTTAGCCTCTTTCAAAAAATAGAAGTTAGTATATAAAGGAGCCAACTAACACAGACTCTCATAAGAATTCACCTTATCTTCCATATTTAAAATGATAGAAAAAAGATTTTTAAAAACATTATGATTCCACCAATTTAAAACTTGCTTAAGTCTTTTACGCTTAAGCCAAAGTATATTCATACCAAAGATATAACTATCAGTAAACACAGGGGCCTGACAATTATTCTTAACAAAAAATAGGAAAGATTCACGAAGCAAGCACATGTTTTGAAATCTAAATTGAGATGGATAACATCTAGCTCTATTCTTAATTTTAATAAGAAGTGGAGAATGATCAAAAAAGGTATGACTAAGATGCTTAACATTAGTATTCTCAAAAGAATTAAGCCAAACATCATTAAATAAAACCCTATCTAACCTTTTCCACAAATGCCCATGATGCCAAGTGAAATTATTGCCAGAAAAAATAATATCATCAAGGTTGCAATCCATAATCATTCCATTTAAATCGTCCATCGACTGATAGATAGGAAGATATCCCCCTATGCGCTCAGATGGGTTAGTTATAGTATCAAACTCTCCTCCAACAAGCCAACGAAGATTGCAAATACTATGAAAATGAATGATTTGATCCCATAAAATCTTTTTAGTATAACGAGAGGAGGAATCATAGACAAACGAAGCACAATGTTGGAAACTGGAACATTCAATATTACACTGCAAAACATGAGTAAAATCCCCAATGAAATCTATTCTAATAAAATCTTTCTAAAAAAACACAAATTTTATTGGCCACATTCAACTTAGGATGTTTGAAACCTAAAAATTTAGTAATACCAAGTAACTTATCAGCTGAAATAAGAGGCTCAAGCAAGATAATAATAGACAGATTATAAATACGACATAAATTTTTAACTCTAACCATAGAAGAAGGGTATCCTATATCCCTAATAATCCAAATAATAGCATTAAACATAAGAAATAATGATTAAGAAGTATGTAAACGTGTGTTTCTAAGTGACTGTAAAATGACATTCCTTGGTTTTCTACCTCTCTTACCACGACCCTTGGTATAGCTCAGATCACTATAATATCTAGATCATATCTAGCAAAACATTTAGCCAACATATCCACCTCCGGGTCGGTAAAATCATCACTAAGATAATTATCAATTAAAGGAGGCTTAATTTCATTTATCATGCCTGAATGCCCCCAAGAAAGAGGCAACTGACCTTCCAAAAAGAAAACACCCTCTTCCATAGTGGTTTCACTGTTCACAAAAACTCCACTAATTTCCCTCACTTTCTCAATTTTGATAATAGAAACCTCTCAACTCGGGGCTATTGATCCTCTAGCATCATAGGCTCAGCTCTTTCAGGAATCAGCTCATTAACCTGCACATTTATAATATGAGATTGAGGCTGATTAGAATTGTTAGTTTCAACATCAATAACAACCATATCAGACAAAGTTTGCTTTGAAACAAAAGGATTAGAGGAAGAAGAAAGTATGGCAATGCTATTATAAATGGTAGGTAACATATGTTTCTCCCCTTTGGAGAGATCAGAACACAATATAGTATTTGGTTTGAGATCCACACTTTGATCACTAAGAAATTCACCACATCATTACCCTAAGCTATCTCACCACTAGCCTCTGCAATATTATGGTTTAATTCAACATTAACATTGTCATTTGAGATACCCTCCTTCACCTTGGTCTGCCTGGCAATTTCTTTCTCCTTTTTTAGATATCGATGCAATTTAAATCACTCACTCAAACACGCCCGTGCATTTTACAATGTTTGTAAAAGATAGGAAAGTTTTCAAATTCAACATTATGAAAATAACCATTTAATTCAGATCCTAACAATATCTCAGTAGGATGCTTTTTTGAAATATCTAACTCAACTAAGACACGAGCCATCGATAGACAAAATATTGAGGCCGTCACCTGGTCCATTTGTAATGTGTTGAGTCTATTAATTAGGTTGTTAAGCCTAAGTTAATGTCCCAAAGGCTACCAAGAGGGGGGGTGAATTGGTAGTTTAAAAAATTTTAAGCCCTCTTATTAAATTATGTTGAACCGAAATAAAAATTGTTTCTTTTAAGTTTTGTAGAAAATGTTTTTCAACCACAGAGTTTTTAAGACTAAGAATTAAAATGCGGAAACGTAAAAACAGTAAAGTAAATAACACCAGATTTATAGTGGTTCGGTCTAAAACCAGACCTACATCCACTAACCAGAGGCACCCTCTGAGTATTGCACTAATACCAATAGTGACTCTCCTTTTGCACCCACAACAAGGCGGAGAAGCCTTTACAACACACTCTTTTCACCACTCCCCAGTGCGGCAGAGAACCGTCGTCCTTTTATATAATCCCCAGTGTTGGCAGAGAACCGTCCGTCCTTTCACACAATCCACAGTGTTGGTAGAGAACCGTCATCCTTTCACACTCTCCTAGTGTAGGCAGAGAACCCTTCGGATATTCACACTCTCCAAGTGTAGGAAGCGAACCCTTCGTCTGTTCACACTCTCTAAGTGTCGGCAGAGAACCGGATCTCTTTGACAGATCTTCTCACAAGAATCTAGAAGGAAGAAAGAAAAGAGTGAATTAATCCCAATTCACAAGTAGAGACTCTTACCTTTGAAATCCAAGTGAAGCCTTCTCGCTCCAATGGTTGGAATCCTCCCTTGAATGCTCTCTTCCACTCTCTCCTTGGCTATTCTCTCAAGAGGCACGAAGATCAAATGACAAAAAGATTGGGTGGCAGTCTAATTTGGACTATTAATACAAAAGACAAGAAAAACTGCCCAAAAACTGACAAGTTTTCAATTCTGTAGCAGTGGATCGTCTCGTACGATCATGGAACGTCCTGGACGATTTTACTTAAACGATTTGAAACCACCCTATTTATATATGTGTACAAAATGTCTTCGTACAGCTGATCGTCCCGTACGTACTAGGTTCGTCCGTTACGAACGGTTATTACAAAGGTCGGTTCTATAAACTTCTGAAAACCGTTCTAAGTCGGTTAATCGTTTGGACGAAAATTTATTCATCTGGACGAAATTTTTACAGATGACCGATCGTCCTGGATGATTATTAATTTCGTCTGGACGAAAATTTTCTAGAGGACCAATCGCCATGGACGATAATTTAATTTTGTCTGGAGGAAAATTTTCCAGAGACCAGATCGTCCTGGACGATTATTAATTTCGTCTGGACGAAAATTTTCCAGAGGATCAATCGCCATTGACGATAATTTAATTTCGTCTGGACAAAAAATTTATAGAGAAACAATCGTCCTGGACGATTGTAAAATTCGTCCTGGACGAATAGGACTTAGAAAAAATTTTTAAGCAAGTTCCTATTCGTTCCATGTGCTCAATAGGAGATAACTGTCTGATCGTCCCGTACGAACGTATATCGTCCAGTACGATCTGTATAAATTTTTTATGATCTCCTTATGTATGTGTGTAAGTTTTTATTCACTCAATTACAATCACTCCCTTTCAATTTAATTTCAAAGAAATGCAAACTTCAAATTTTACAAAGTATTTCATTCTGAATTTGATTTGAAGTCTTCGTAGTCTGGAGTTCATTTTTCCTGAAATGTTAGTACACACAAGATCAAATACAAATCTTCTAAAATTGTTAGGAGATAACTACACATTTGAACAATAATGTTTGGAATCATCAAACTACATAAGTTGCAAAAATATAAAGCATTCAAATAGCAACTATCTTAACATAATGGTCTACCAAGAATAGAAGCAAGACCGAAAAGAATTTGCAAATTAAAGAAATGAAACCTCAGATTGGGGAAAGAAACCTAAAAATGAGCAATCAGGGACTCTTCAAGGACATCGAAATCTGGTGTCCATTTAAGCGGTCTCATTTGACAAGCCGGGTTATAATAAGATCTTCTCAAAAAAATATGGCTATAATCCAAGTAAATGCCCAGTTGAATTGCCACATGATGGAGATCAAGCAAACTAATATGAAAGGAACCCGTAAGCCTTAGATTAATGAAGAACTTGCGAATAATATTAAGATTAGGTCACCTAAGGACAAATTTTCCAATTAAAGTAAGAGCAAAGGGGGAAACCAACTAAGATACATCTAAATCATAACACATTAAAGTGGGATAGCCCTTAAATGAAGTATGAATGAACTAAAGTTAGGAAGAAGTAGAGGAAGAACCAGCAAAAACATCCTTAAAGGAATAAGATTTTCCATTAGGAACCACAACTATTAGAGGGAAAGATGATGACGGGGTTGTCATCCCCCAAACCAGCAAAAATTGAGAACAAAAATAAAAACAAATGCAGGAAAAGATAAAAAAATAGAGAAAGATTGAAAAAGGAAAGAAATAAGATGAGAAAATCCACAGTAAACCACGATAGAAGAAGCCCAACGCAAGAGCACATGGGAAAACCCTAGTCACCAAAATATCACCCGAAGCACCAGAGTAGAGACATTACGAGCATAAAAAAAGATTTTCTTATATATCTTAACATGTTAAAATTAGCAGGATTAAAAATAGAATTTTTATTAATATAATGAATTAAAAGCATAGCATCCACTTTAATCCAAGCATTAGTGATACATAAAGAAATGCATAGAGCAAGGAATCTAATCATATTTTGGCTTTGTCCCTTAAAGAAAATGGAAACAAGTTAAGTCAAATAGCATCATCACTAATTTTATTATTCTTGAATGTTGCATCAATTGTTAATAAACTAGCAAAATATAAGTAAATTTTTTAATAGGAGTTCCCTAAAATTGAGAGTTCTATATCATTTGGATAGTGACAATTTTTAGCTCAAAAGTAATAGCATATATTGCAGGTCAATGATACTCTGATGAATTTCATCTATTAAGAGGTCATGATACTCCCTAAGAGGTTTACGATGGTCTTGAACTATAATTTGTTCAACTATTCATAGTGCTTAAATCTTTTTAGATTTTTTAATTTTTCAAGGGTCTTTTCAAATTTTAAGTCAAATAATTAAGGCTCTTTATTATCTGTACTACGCATACACCAACAACGCATGAATTTGAAGAAAAAGAAATTAAAAAAAAACATAGGAGTTAAATTTTAAGAAAAAAATTTAAAGAATAAAATTTTATGAATAATCACTAATTTATAATTCACAAATAACAATAAAAAAATAAGATACAAGTAGAATTAAATATACAACTTTTGGATGATATAGAACATTAATAAAAGCACAAGTATATTCGTTGATAATGACAACAAAAACTTGATGGACGCTATGTTTAGTTTATGTTTTCTAGGAATAACCCAATTAAAAATAAAAGTTTACGTGTTGATCAAGTAATAAAGTTTATAAGAGAGTTTCAATCCCATAAGAAAATTTTGTGCTGCACACAAATGTTTTATTACCATTTACTCTAACTATAGTATTTACCCTACAAAATAAAATTACGGCCAACCTCTATCTCTAATTAGAAATGCAAGAAATCATAAAGATATTGGTAAATAAAGTTTTTTGGACCAATAATAGTGAATGTACTCAGTTTTCCTAAGTATACTCCTCTACATTAGTTAGAAATTAGAGCATATGCATTCTTAGATCTTGATAAAGCATATAAAGAAATAAAGAGAGATTTATGTCATTCCTATTATTACTAAATCTCTATTGACCCTAGAATACTAAACATCCTATATTTAGGCATATAAGAATTTTTCCTTAATTTCCCTAATTATTCCAAGATTATTCCATCATGGTAATATATCACACTTGACATTAATTTCATACATGGACACTGCATAAACTAAATGAAGAGAAGGAGATATTGAAAATAACCATTCAAGCTTTAAAGTACAAGAGTCTACATTAGGTGTTACAAATGTTTTCACATCTTCAGACAAAATTTATGAGTTTATCTAGCCATTGAATAAAAATTGAACAACAGAAATTCCATTACTTTTCCATAGAAAGAAAGTCCAAGTATAGAAGATAAAGATAATTATTTCCTTACCATAATTTTGGCCATCCAATTTAAATGATGTAAGTCAATATTCCCTAGTCTCTCTCAGACTCTCCTCTAGACTCCTCTAAAATGCTCTCATAAAAAAAGATAGAAAATCTATTTATACTTAATACAAAAATAGACTTAGGTGTCATGACGCTCGATATGGTAGTACTATGGCATTTGAATATGACCTATAACCATGTTGCTACTTGAGCTTCTCCACTACAGTGTATAGATAACCTGACATGGCTATTGGTTGAATCAGTGTGCCGTTTGGCTTACTCACCGTGGTGCTTATTATTCTTAAAATTTATATTTTGTCATTATTAAAGAAGTGCACCATACAACTCACTTGTGTTATTAATGTTATGGCACTTTTAATGTTGGGGCTATGTAATTGAGTTATTTATAATTTTCATTACATTCTAGTACCATAATATTAATTTTTTGCACAAAGGTGCTATGTGGCATAGTGGTACTACCCTTTGATTTATTAAGGCACTAATTTTAGTGAAATATTTCAAAGACTCTAGCATTGTAATGTCCAAAATTAGCTTTAGGGCATTAAACATACTATAACACTGATAATTATGATGCTTCAACATTTGTTTTGAACTTAGTTAATTTTGCTCTATTTATGTAGCATTTTGGTAGAACATCAACTAAAATACATTTATTTATTAAAATTTAATAAAAATTAAATACAACATAATTTCCACTTAAGAGAGCCCAGGGGTATCGAACTCAACCACAACTTAGCTTTATCAATTATAAAAATTGAAATAGAGGAAGTCTAAAAGCACCATCACTGACACCATTATACTTCAATGTTGTGCAAATTTCTAAGATACTAAGTGTAGATTCATATCATCAACAAGAGTTCCCCAAAACTGAGAATTCGATACTATTTGGATAACGACTAATTTTAGTTCAAAGCTATTATCATGGATTAGTAGGTAGGTATGTAATTTGATGAACTCTATCTACTAAGTGATTGGCATACTCCCAAAGAGGTCACGGATGGTCCTAATCTTAATTTAGTTTGGCCATTCCTACAACAAAAGTCTTTTTATTTTATTTTATTTTATTTTGAATTTTTAAATGAAAATTTCTATTTTTAGAACAAATAATAAGGGTCCCTTACAAAATCTACTATGCATGCATCAGTAGAAAATAAAAACTAAAATGCAATAAAGTAAACTAAAAATAAAAATTTAAAACAAAAGCAAATAGTTATAGATTCATAACTTCCCAAAAGAATAATAATAATAAAATATGATACAAATTAAGTAGAATTAATTTTGATATTTTTTGAAAATTTAGAACAATTCCGAAAGTGCACACTGCATCCCATGCAATGGTGCAAAAATCATGATGGGGTTGTGTTTGTTTAGTGTTAGTAGAAGAGCATTTATACTTTACTAGTGAAAAAATTATATGATAATGAAATTGCTTACCACTACACATTCATATGATAATTACGCTCAACTAACATAAGTATACATACTGATCAAGTAATAAAATGTTAGAAGAAGAGTGTCAAACCCACGAGAAAATACATGAACCATAATTAACTTTAATACTATCTATCAAAACTACTAAATTTATCCTAAAAAAGGAAACACATGGGTAATTACTAAATCTACTAAGAAAAATAAAAAATAGTTGAAATATCAAAAAATAAAGAAATTTTGGACTAATAATGTTGAATAAATATATTTTCTCCTAAGTTGACTTATCTATAATCATTGTGAATTTGAGCTTATGCACTTTTAGATCTCTATTGATCTTGTATAGGTGTAAGGAAAGATTTTTGACCTCTCAATAATTATTATATATCCATAGATCCTATAATCCTAATTATCCTATGTCTAGATATGAAAGCATTCCATTTTTATACTCCTTATTATAAAAACATTCCTCCATTGAAACAATGAATCTACCTAGATTTTAAATTAATGTATGGCCATGGTAAGAATTAAATTAAGCATGGGATATATTGAAACAATAATTTACATTTATATTCAAGAGTCTACATTAAGATTTAAATATATTTCTACATCATCAGTCCAAAACAAGCATTTGGTATTCCCAAAAAATTAAGTTGATCAAAACATTTTCCATTACTTGCTTAAGAAATAAGTATAAAAAGAAAGATGTAAAAAATAGTACAAATAATAAGTAATCCTAAATAGATCTTATAGATGGACTCATCCTGGAGTGATTCTCCCCTTATATCTTCACTCTCCACACTCCTTTCCACTTCTATGTGTGGTTTTGTTATTTACAAGGATGATTAGTCACTCCATTATGTATCACTCATTATACTCTAGTTCCAACCTTATAAAAGAAATAAAATAATATATTTCTACTTATATAAATTTGACTCTGGCATAATAGCGCTTGATAAGGTAGTTCTATAGTATTATAATTTAAATTAGCACCTCACCACTACTAAATGTTCTTTACTGTGGCATTGGGTTTACCTAGCATGCTTATTATATAAAATATTACTAGCTCATCGAAAGGCTTTCAAAGAAACTTAAAATTTATTACTTAGAATGTTTTAACATTTACATGTTTATGCACATTATGAAAGAAAAAAAGGGGATGAACCTTTTTGATCTAACTATTTGTAGGATCAAAGACTATCTCAAAATGGATCACTCATATTTTTAATAAGTATTGTAGGAGAAATCATCCCAATAACATACTAACTTTTCTTAACAAAGTGATAAGTTACCTTTATCTCAACTTAGATAACCACCATTTCTTTCCAAAGTTATGACATGGAGTCTCTTCCAATTGCCTTTAGTGAGCTCCATATTCTCTAACCCAGTACTTCATACATATTAAGTATCTCCTCTATTAAGCTGACATACATAGAAAGACTCTGAACACTGAGTAGCACTTGTGCATTAATATCAATCCCTATGGTGTTAATTGAAATGGAGAAAGTAGGTTCATTAATAGTTACATAGGAAAGACTGTAAGAGGTTCTCTAGCTGAAGAAGGCACCAAAACTTTTATAATATTCTCACTCTTTAAAGGCTTAATGATGTCAAATATAGACTTGATTTTTATTACTTGTGGCACAAACTACTACATAGTGATTGTTGCTATTGAGGTGACTCCTATGGTTAGTAGTAAAGGTATAATAAAATAAAAGGTACACCTTTCGCTCACCTTGCTTGGTTTTTGTTGAGACTCGTTCAATATGAATTAGGATGTAAGCCTAAGTGATTGTCGCAAGGCTAACCAAGATGGGGGTGAATTGGTAATTTAAAAATTATACTTCTACTCTTGGATTTGTAGAAAACCTTTTTAATTATTAATGCAAGTTAAATTTAAAGTTTAAAAATAAACTTTTCAATCGGAGTAAAAAACTTGCAATTAAATTAAATGCGGAAAAAAAAATAGAAAGAGCACACCAGATTTATAGTGGTTCGGTCAAACCTTGACCTACGTCCACTCCCCGGAGGCACCCTCCGAGTATTGCACTAATACCACAAAGTGACTCTCCTTTTGCCCCGATCACAAGGCGGAGAAGCCTGTACAAAATCACTTTCACCTTCCCCGGTGCAGCGGAGTAGCCGGGTTCTTTGACACCAAAGAGATCTTCTTCTAGCCAAAACTTCCCTCAAGATGACACTTGAATCCGATGGTACTGAGGCGCAAGTTTGCCGGAGCAATCGTGTGAATATCCCCTCCACACTCCCTTGAAATCCCCTTCAAGGATCTTCTCCCTCTCAAACTCCACCCTTACCACTCTCCCTTTCAAGTTCTCTCTTCTAGTTTTCTCCAAAAGAACGAAGACACAATGACTGTCAAAGATACACTTTGTCGTCCTTTTACACTTTCGAAGTGTCGGCAGAGAATCAGACCGATGTTGTTGAACTTCACTTGAGAGCCTTCAGAGGAAATGGGCAGAAACAAAGAGATCTTCTTCTTCAAGTAACCTTGTGAATCCCTCACAAACACCTCACTTGATCTCTCACTCTTCACTCTTACAATCTCTCCCAAACACTCACACTCAATGATCCCTCTCAAGAGAAAAAAACTCCAAAGGCACTTGTAATAGTTTCTAGGACTCCTTATAAAGAAAGGACATGAAAAATCGTCCAAAAAACTGCTAATTTCAAGTTTTTATGCGCGGTGGATCGTTCTGTACGAACCTGAGTTAGTACAGACGAATTGTGTAAAAAATTGTCCCGTACGAACCATTTGTGCATCAGTACGAACTAATTTCATCCTGGGATGAAATAGGTTCGTCCTGGGATGAAAAATTTCATCCGGTACGAACAGTTATATCAAAGGTCGGTTCCGAAAACTGCAGAACGTTGCCAAAAACTGCCATAGACGGTTCCCATCATCCTGGGATGAACTGGACTTCATCTGGACGAAATTTTTATAGAGAGAAAATCATCCTAGGATGAAAATGTTTCGTCTTAGACGATCAAGACTACAAAAAATTTTCCAATTCAGTTCTTGTCCTTTCCATTTCTCTTACTAGGAGAAAACTGATCTGATCGTCCCGTACGAACAATGTTTGTCCTGTACGATCACCACAAAACTTTCTCAAGACCTCCTTTAGTGTGTGTGAATTTATTCACTCAATTATAATCACTCCCTCTCAAATTTAATTCAAATAAAAAGTACAATCTTCAAAATTACAAAGTATTTCATACTGAATTTGATTTGAAGTCTTCGTAGTCTAGAGTTTGATTTTCCTGAAATATTAGTTCACACAAGAGCAAAAACAAATCTTCCAAAAAATGTTAGAAGATAACAACACATAAAACAATAATATTTGGAATAATCAAAACTATACAAGTTGCAAGAATGTAAAACATGCAAATACCAACTTTCCTAACAGTTTTCTTAATAACTCACTAAGGAGAGACACACCTTTGGAACTTATGAAAAGTGTTGGCCGACTGACAAGGTTAATGCTCTAAGAAAATTGCAAATAATTCCTCTTACAATCACCTTGACTAAGATCTAGTTCAACCACTACACTTCTCGTCACCATTTTGGTTGATGACATCATTTAAATAGCCACTACATCAATATTACCTAATAATGAGTGGAACATCATCCAAGTTAAAGAAGACAACTACTCTCATAGGGCTTTATATAATAAATGTCTAAACAATACATAGTATAACAATCAATGGTTGCTTATTCGTGTCAACTTTTATTGATGCTAAGGTTGCAATTATAGTTGGCCTATAATGTATTTTTTTAGTGAGAGAGTGTTCACTTTTCTAGCAAGAGAGTGCAATTTTAAAATTTTCTTTCCTATTGGTTTCAACTTTTTTTTTGGGTGGATGATCGCCGTCCATCAACAGGAGGTTCTCAGAGGTTTTCCACTAGGGATTTCAGTCCTAAAGTTACTGACTCTAAGGTTTTTCCTCGTTTAAATTCTAAGATGAGATTTTTCTCTTCAGCAAATGTTTTTAATGGATGTTACGGAGGTTCTTCGGTTAGATTTGGCTTTTTTAAGGCAAAACCTTTGGTTATTAATGATGGTGGTTCTACTTTGATTAAGAAGATTACCTCCATGATAGGAAATGGTAAAGAATTGGTTGTTAAAAATGATTTTAAAAGCCCAAAAGTTTTAGATGCTCGTCCTTCTAGAAAGACAGTATGTGGGCTTAACTTTGACTCAGGTGGCTCCTTTTCTATGGGGTAGAAGATTCAAATTAATAAGTTTGGGAGCTTGGACACAAATTCTAAAATTGAGGCTTTAGAAAACTTGGGAAATTCTATTTTGGATATCCAAACTGAGATTCCTAGAAGGTGTGCTAAGGTTATTTCATCAGTTAATGACTCGGTGATCGCAAGTGCTGTTCTTCATAGAGTTATCCATATTAAAGATAACTATAATATGGTTCATTTCAGTGTTTCAGAAGAACTTAACTCAGTTGCTAATGCAATAAACACAACATGTGTCCCTAATTCAAAAGATTTAGTTTGGAATGATATGCCTAATGTTTGGATAAAAAAGCATAATATAATGATTGGTAAACGGGATTATGGGAATTGTTTTTTTTTATATTGTATAATTGTGAAGATGAATGAGGACATTAGAAAAGTGAATATTAAGAAGTTACATAATGCTCTTGTTGTGAAGGTATTTACTGATAATGTTCCTTTCCATTTGAATAGTTTTGAATTACGAAGGCGAAGGAGTCAGTTTGGTAATATCCACATAACTATGTTGGGTTTGGGATGGATTCTATGTGCTTTTATTGAATATAAGGTGTTTGAGTCAAATTTATCTCAAGAACCAACATATTTTAATGGTCACATCGTTAGCATTGATAAATGGTCATCAAGTTTTTGAGCGTCAACCTTATAGGGTTTGTCAGCTCCGGAATTGATTAGAATGCTGAGTTTACCATTACAAAATTGGGTTGAAGTTAATATTTGTAGAATTGCTTCACAAGTGGGAAAACCTTTTATGTTGGATGGCAATATGTGTGGGTAGGAGAGGGGAGAGTTTGCTCGAGTTTTATTCATATCATATTGGATAATCAACTTCCTTTGGGTGTATGGGTTGAAGGGAGCTCTGGTAGATTCTTCCAAAAGCTTGAGTATGAAAGTATTTCAAATTTCTGTTTCAAATGCAAAAAGAATTAGCACTTAAGCAATAGGTGTGAAGCTTCATCAGTTGTAAAGGAGCAAGTTGGTGAAGCCCCTTTGGATGAGTTTCTTTTGGTTAAAGTGTGAGTTCATGTTGCTGGCTCTAAGTTGGACATTAATGCAGATGGTCCAATTAATACAAGGTATTCTACCCGAAATATGGAAATGTCCTGTAAGATGGAGCAATGAGGAGGACGGGTTCTTCTCCTTGGAAGATTATCTGAGATGGAGGTAAATCTGTAAGGTCCATTATTAGATGGAATGTTGGAAATGGTGTAGATATTGATGTATTTAATGATACATGGATTTTGGACAAGAGTATTATAAAATGGCCAACTTTTGTTGTTCCTCATGATAAGAACAATTTTCCAGTTTCAAACTATGTCAGTGATGGAAGATGGAATGTGGAATCTATTAGCAATAAAATGGGGGGGGGGGGTAAATTTGTTAAAAAAATTTCTCAAATTAAGATTAACTCTGAAATAGAAGAAGACAAGATGGAGCTGCTGTATCGGTTAAATAGAAAATCAATTTCTTCAATGGTCCTTGATAGTTCGGTGAATCAAACTGATCATAAGAAGTTTTGGAGTTGGATTATAAAAGGCAAATTGAACCCAAGAGTAGAGACTTTTTGGTGGAGAATTTTTAATGATGGTCTTCCTACTAACTAGTTTTTGGAATATAGAAGATTACAAAGGTGTAGCCAATGCTCGAGAAGTTGTATAGAAATGGAAGATAGAGATCATGTTGCTGCTAGGTGTATAAAGCTGAAGGAAGTTACATCAAATTGGTAAATGGGGTTTTCAAGTTCCTAATTTTGAATCCTTGATGGATTGCTATAGTTGGATGTCTAAACAAACTTCTTTCATGATCAATTTGTATTTTAATGTGGTATTTTTTTACTTGGAAATCAAGGAATATGTTGATTCATAATGGGAGAGAAGATAGCTCGTTGATTATTGGTGCTAATGCAGTGAGTTACTCCTCATTTTTTGCTCATAAAACTAGTAAATTCTCGGGTATATGGGATGTTAATCAGTCTTCAATGCTGTCCAATATGCATTGGTATCCCCCTCCACCTAATTGGCTAAAAGTGAATGTGGATGCAGCCTTATTACCTTCTTATAAAGCTGGAATTGGAGGGGTATTTCATGACCACAAAGGGAGATTCCTCTTGGCCTTTGGTAAACCGTATGTTTATTGGGATATATCTACTTTGGAGCTATTAGCTTCGAAATCAATCTAGGAGGTGATCAAAGATTGGATGTTCAAATACATAGGAATTATAATAGGAGATAATGCTAATGTTATGAAGTTCTTGCAAAAAAACCAAACAAAATGGAGCTTCAAGGTATGAAGATGTTCATTTATTTAAAGGGTTTGATCAAATTATTTTAAATTGTGTTGATAGAAGGTGTAATAAGTAAGCAGATTTATGTGCTAACTATGGTATTATGAGTTTTTTTATTTGGGATGATGTCATTAAGAATAAGGTTCCTCCTCTTTTTATGTCATTTTTAAAGGAGGAATCTTTTGTAATGAGTCCTTAGTTTGTTCTTCTTTTCTTTTTTAATGCAATTTGATGCATTTCTTCAAAAAAAAAAAAAAAATCTAATCGAAGGTATTATTATGTGCCTTAGAACCATGTCAATTATGGTAAGGGTGGTGTGAAAACTCTTTAAGAAAGAGGAGGGTTCCTATTATAGATTGTGTTGTTAATGGTAACAGGGTCTTTAGTGTCCATTTAATTGAAACAATGAGGACTGGTGTTAATAATGGTGATCTCAAGGAATTGGTTATTCCAAATCAGGTTGTTAACGGGTTGGATGTTTATGTGGTAAATTCAATTATTGAGGACATGGGGGAGGAAAAATCTGCTTGTTATTCTTCTATCATTGTTGATGATCCTAAGAAGAAAAATGCATGTAGGTTAGCTTTATCTCCTCCTCTTAGGGAGTCTAATAAATTTGGCTTTCTTGCTGAAGTTGGTGAGGAGGTTAATGCTTCTGTGTCTTATTTTAAAAAGGGGGAAGTGGGTGTTGTACCTAATAGGTCTGGGTTGTATGTTGAGGGTTCTCTTGGAGTGTTGGGTAGTAGTAGATTGGGTTCAAGGGGAGTTGTTTCTGGTGAAGGAGGTGGATATGGTGTGGTAGTTAGCTGTGGTTAGGGATTTAATTATGGTGAGGGAGTTTCTTCTTCTATTAAAAGGAAGTTGGCTAAAGAACTTAAAGGGTTAGGACCAATTAAGATTCTTCCTAAAAATAGGAAATTTTATGTTGGAAGAAAGATGATTTGGGGGTGGTTTCTCCTTCTATTGGTTAAATGTTAAACATCACCTTTTGAAATTATAGAGGAGCTAGGAAAAATAAGCTTCACTATACCTTAAGAAGTTTGTGAAGGAGTATGACATAATTTTTGTTGGGTTACTGGAGGCTAAATTAACTTCCATTGATAAAAAGGAAATTAATGTTCTAATTTATGTGGATTGGGATTTTTTATGTTCCTTCTAACGGGTTATTCGATGGGATTTTGGTGTTGTGGAAGTCTAGTTTGGCTTATTTTACCTTATTAGATTCTTCGTCCCGATGTATCATTGGTGACCTTAATATCTTTAATAAAGGCGTTGGCGTGTTTCTACTGTATATGTAAGAAAAGATGTATATAAGAAGAGAGAGCTTTGGATGAAGATTGAGTTTTATTCCTCCAAAAATTCTCATTCTGTGGTGGGTGGAGATTTAAATTTTTTGTTAGAAAAATATGATAAAAGAGGAGGGAAAATAATTATTTTTTCTCTAGGTTCAAAGAAAATGAAGGATTTTCTCACTAATAATGATTACCATGTTGTTGGATTCATTAGACATAGATTTATTCTGTGTAATAATAATGTTGGTGGAGCTCAAATCTTGGAAAGAATAGACACATTTTTCTTGAACTCTTCTACAGTTTATTCCACTCAATTGGTGGTGGTGCATCATCTTGCTAGGGTGCCTTCAAATCATTGGCCCATTGTGGTCAAGTTGCTGAAAAATTTTCCTGAAGCCAAGAAGATTATGAGATTTGAAGATTGTTGGGCTTCTTATTATGCTTCTACGACTGTGGTTTCAAATTCTTGGGCTAAGAAGACTATTTAATGTTTCTTCTAAAGTTCTTATCATCAAATTTAAGAGAACCTTAAGAGATTTATTTTTTTTTGAGTGAAGCCAAACTTCAAGAACTTAATACATTGAAAGATTCTCGTAAGAAGGAAATATTGGAGTTGCAAATAGAGGAAGACATTAAGGGTGTGCTCTTGGATCAGAAGGTTGTGCTCCTTAAAACTAAGGTGAATGAACTTAATAGTACATTAGCCCGGTTAAGCACTTGGTGGTGGGGGATTTGAACTCCAAGTTCTTTCTTTCTTGTTCTAATGCTAGAAGGAATTCCAATTTGATCCATAAGGTTAATAATGGAATTTGGATGATTGTGGAAGATATAGATTAGATTGAAGAGTTCTTTGTTGATTATTTCAGAAACAAATGGCATCCTAGGGGATGCTCTTTGGTTGATTGGTCCTCACCTATGACTATGCTAAATGAAGATTATCGAATCTTTCTAGAGGTGGATCTTTCTTTGGACGAGGTTATGGGAGTGGTGATCCAACTCAGGGGATTTAGAACTAAATGTAATGATGGTATTACTTATTCCTTCATTAAATTTTATTGGAAAGCTTTTCAATAGGATGTTTGGAATGTTATGAATAATTTCTTTTCTACTAGTGTGATGGATGATAGTTGGAAGGAGACATTAATTGTGCTTTTTCCTTAATTGGATGATCGTTTGGTCCCAGCTAATTTTAGGCCTATAAGCTTGTGCGGAATGATTTATAAAATTGTGGCTAAAATTCTACTAAATAGAATGTATGGTATGATTCCTAAACTTATTTAAAAAAGAATAGATAACTTTTTTAAAGGGGAATTTTATATTAGAACATGTTCTAATAGCTCAAGAAATTTTTCACAAATTCAAATTTTCCAAATCTTCGAAAGGTTTGGATTCTCTTAAGATTGATATGGTGCAGGCTTATGATAGTATGAGGTGGTCCACTTTAGAGTAAATTTTGGTTTATTTTGGCTTTCCAATTAAGTTTTTAAGTCTTATTATGTATTTTGTGGTAGATTCAAGATTCTCAGTTTCAATCAATAGGAAGTATTTTGATTGGATCAAGGCTAGGTGCGAGTTCCGACAAGGTTGCCCGTTATCCCCTATTCTTTTTATTCTTTGCTCACAATTGTTATCTAATGCATGGGCTCATAAGAAGGATAGCAATGGAATCAAAATTCTTTTAGATATTCCCAGAATTTCACATTTGTTATATGCTAATAATAATATCATCTTTTATGAGGCTAAGATTAAAATAGTAAAGGAGCTAATGAGGATCCTTTTAAATTTTTGTAGGTGGACTGGCCAAAGTATTAATTACCAAAAATTTGTGGTTATTTTTGGGAAATATATGAAGAAGAGTAAAAGAAAAGCTATAGCTCGGTTGGTTGGACTTAGATTTGGGGGTGAAGATTGCATTAAGGAGATTAGTCAATACATATTTTACTTATCTTCTGGAGAAGACTATGGGAATGATGAATGCTTTGGGAATTAAATTTATTTCCTAAGAAGAGAAACTTGCTCTTCTTGAGTCAGTATTTTTGTCAATTCCTATCTTTCAATGCACTCATTTCCTTTTTCCTAAGGGAATTCTTCTTAAAATTGAAAAATTGTGCAGGGATTTTATTTGAAATAAGGATAATAGGAAAAATGGCTTACATTATGTGAGTTGGGAGGTGTTGTGTAATCATGTTAACTTGGGAGGCCGGGGGCTTCATTCTTCTTCAAGTAAGGAGGGTCCTTTAAGGAAGAATCTGGCTTGGAATCTCGTAAATGGTTTAAGTTCTTTTCTATATAGAATTTTGGAATCAAAATATGGTTAATATAATTGGAATTCTGAAGTTAAGAAGGGTTCATCTACTCAATGAAAAATCATATTGAATGGAGCTAAGGCACTTGCTCCCATTGTAAGTTGGAAGGTTGATGATTGTAATTAAATCAAAGTTCCCAATAATGTTTGGATATTGGATAAATGCATTAATAGATGGTGAACATTTGTCTCTGCCAATTGGAGTGTTGACTTAATTTTGGATAGATTCATTTCAAATGGAAGCTAGAATAAGGAGCTGGGGAATTATTTTTGTGTGGACTCGGTTAGAATAATCTATGACATTTAGACTTTTCTTAAATTACCTAATGATCAAATGGAGTTGATTCATATAAGTTGGGTAGAACTATTTCTGATTTGGCTTTATGAGACTTTGATTGCAAGTTTAGTGAAATCATTACTGGAAGTGGATAAAGGAGGTTAAGCTCATTCCATATGTGTAGAGCTTTTGGTGGCATTTATTCAATGAGGCTATTCCAACATTTAATTTCTTTGTTTAGAGGAGATTGGAGGCTAATAATTCTTGTCTGAGAGGTTGCTTGAAGGTAGAGAATATTGATCATGTGGTAGTGAGATGTTCAAAATTTTTCCAGGTAACTTAAATTCTGAACAAGTAGGGGTTTACACTACCTATTTTCAGCTCTTTAAATGAATGTTTCTTATGGTTGGAGAGATGTGCTGCTAAGAATTCTTTCTTAAGCTTTATTGCATTGTCATTTTTCAATCATGGAAATCTAGATGTAAATTGGTTCAAGGTAATAATGAGGACAACAGTTTATATATTATAGCCAGCTCAATTAGTAGTACATCTATTTTTGGATGTGGACTTGCTAAATTAGGATTCTTGGGTGTTAACCAGCCTTTTTTTTTTTTATTTCAACCTAATATGTTGTTTATGAATATTTGGCACCCTCATCCACCTGATTGGATAAAAGTGAATATGGATACTTCTCTTCTTTAAACATATAAGGACTCTATTGGTGTGTTTTTCAGTGATCACAAATGGAGGTTTTTATTGGATTTTTGATTCAATAGATTGCATTGGAATATAGCAAGGCTGGAGTTCATAGTAAATTATTCACTAAAGCTAATTATTTATGATTGGTTGTTAAATGATGAAGGGATCATTATTGAAGGTGATAATGTTAATAACATAAAGTTCCTTCAAAGCTTGATGAAGAAACCACTGGTGTGCTGATGGATGACGACAACTAATTTGTTGATAATTTTATGCTTTTTATTTTTACTTGTGTAAATAGGGATTATAATAAGTTGGTAAATCTTTGTGCTAACATTTCTCATAGTAATAACTTTGTTTGGGATGACTTTAGTATGGATAATATTCCTCCTCCTTTTTTTAGCTTGTTAAATGAGGAATGTGATTGTCTAGGTAGTTTGTAATTATTTCTTCATTATTAATGCTATTACTTTTGTATCTTTCAAACAAAAAAGCTAGCCCAGGGACATCATACACTCACCTTCATAGCAACATTCTTATACTCTGGTGAACCATACATCTTCTCCTCCTCCTCCTCCAATTTATGCTTATAAGGTAAAGCACCTTTAATTTTTTAAGGCTTGACATTACTAACTCTACAAGGTCAACATCTTCCTTTCTTAACAAGTTACTCATATTAAAGAATTAAGTATGAAGAAATCATGCCCCTCAAGCCACTATTTTTGGGAGATAGAAGTGAGTGGGGATAAATCTGGGTTATAACAAGGAATTTGCATACTACTTGAGACTATAGTAATCACAGAGCAGTACCTTGTACTTTTAATCTCTTTTTATTATTCAAATAAGCAATAAAAACACACTTACAATTCACTTATCCTTTTTATAACTCACCATTCAAATGGTTAAATAAGCTAGGAAACTAAATAGATAATCATACAAGTTCTTTATAGTATTTCACAAGTAGCTAATAGGTTGTAGTTAAATAACTCATCCAAAGCAATAATATTTCAAATTAAATGGCACTCACTAACAGGAAAGTGGCTTGATCCAACATATAAGTATAAATTATGCATTTTCTTATGTGTTATAATTTTAGTGAAAATATGTTATTTTAATTTTATTGTGCACAAAAAGTAAGAAAAGGCATAGAATTTAAAGTCTAATATAGTGTCGCAGCATCGTACAAAACAACACCGCAACTCCAGCAAATTCAATGAAGGAGCACCACAATGTTCACAAGGCAACATCTATTATAATCCGAAATCCCGAGGCTACAATTTTAAAGATAAAAAATATTATTAATTGGATTTTTATTTCTCTTACTTTTATATATTGCTTATATATTTTTTGTGTACTAATATTTTAGGTACATCATACACTGTACAAGAAACTTTAGTGCCTATTTTTAGGTAGAAAATGATGACAAAGAGGTTGTAATCTTTATTTCAAATATTTTTAAATTTCATCAGTCATAATCTTGTAAAAAGTGTGTTATGCTGGTGACCATGCACACACACGGAGGAGTGAGAAAATTATTTTTAAAATTTTAGAACTAATTATATTGTATGATCAAAATTGTATTTTACAATCAAATGTTTTTGAAACAATTAAAAATGGCTAAATTTTAATTACTTTTCTTTGAACTAATTCTATTGTACGATCAGTGCAAATAGAAACCCTAGATACTAAATAAAATTAAGTATGTTTTTAATTTTTTTTATCTTTGAACTGATCATACTATACAATCCTATTTGTTTAGTATGATATTTATAACATACTTAATTAAATTCTTGTGATTTTCCAAACAAAGCAAGGGTTTGTTATTATAGTTGATCGTGTTGTACAATTTTTAGATTGAACTATATGAAGCATGTTCATCCCGATAATCATCTTGGATGAAACCTTGATTTTTGAACTAATCAAACTGTACGATGTTATTCATTAAGATGATAGTCAGAGATATTTTTCAATCATCCCAGCAATCATCTTATATGATAATATAAATACATAAATAATTATGTTGTATGATCTAGTATACATATTTTGAATAGCTCATCCTTTGGTTGTTCCATCATATTGTATGATATATAATTATAAAACTAATCATAATGTATGATCTTAGATCATACTGTAGAAATAGTTATAGTTCAATTGAAATTTTAGGTTTTTCGGAGATCTTATTTAAAAAAATTTCCTATTTGGTTCAAAAGAGATACTTTGGTTATTGAAGGTATTCTTAGAGAGAGCAAAGAGAGATTTTGGAGAGTGGAGAAGGAGAAGGTGAGGTTTTTGAGAGGGAGAAGTAGTGTGGGATTTTTATATGGTTTCTCCAATCAAGCTTGCGCCTTAATTCTTCTAGAAGGCTCTATGGATCTTCTTAAGATGCTTTGGGAAGAATAGCTTCAAAGTCAAAGTCATATATTCTTTGCATTCACGAAAAGGGTGAAAAGGACTCTATGGTTCTGTACCTTCACTGAGAGTGTTAAAAAGGATTGCAAGGAACTCTACCTTCACCAAGAGGATGAAAAATCTTTCAAGTTTGTTGCCTTCACCAAGATGGTGCATAGAGCTTCTAGGGTTCTTTGCTTCTCTATGATGGTGAAAAAGATTTCAATTCCACACTGCACTAGGTTGGTGAAAGTTATTCCTATAAGGGCTTCGATGCCTTGCTATTGGGACAAAAGGAGAGACACTAAGAGATAATACAATACCCGGAGTAGAGGACTCATGGGTGTGAACATTGGTCATTATTTGATCAAACTGTTAAATAGTTCTGATGTGTTCATTTTAACTTTTTTTCTCTTTTTATTTCTGCGATTTATTCTCCAAAAAATTGTACGTTAAACTTTTTTTAGTTGATGTTATATTGATTTGATTGAATTATCATCACTAGTATTGTTATTATTGTTTTGTTACCTTTCCTCTAGATTAGGTAATAAAGTTTTTTTTTTTTTTTTAGTTATAAAAACAATTAAAGAAATATTTTTTTTAATAAAACATATTTAAATAACTAATTAACCCCCCTCCTTCCCTCGTGTATATATGAAATGTTCAATAAGGTTTATCATCCTCCACTGAACTTTTAATTGACATCAGAGTAGGTATCATTAGCAACATTTTAGAAAACCTTGATAAAATAATCCACAACACACTTTGGAAATAGTAACACTATTGAGGGTTATTTAATAACTCATCCACCATGTTTTGACACTATTTCATTTAATTTTTTTAAAAATTCGCTTCTCTACTTTCTTGCAATATATATATTTTTTCATGTGGCATATGATTCAAGAAAAATCCTATGCACCTTTTAGATTCATTAATGGATTCAAAGCAGAGACACCCTTTACTAAATGGAGTAGATAGCATAGGGACATAGCTATATTGAATGCAAAATATCTATCATGATTTTTTTTCTTTGATATAAAGATTATATATGTGTTCTATATGTACCACTGCTAAGGACATTTGGGATAGACTATGTATTACATATGAAGGTAGTAGTGAAGTCGAAAAATCTTGGTTGAATGTTTTATCATACTATTATAAACTTTTTTTCATGAAACCTAGTGAAACTATCTCCAATATGCACACTAGGTTTACTCAAATAGTGACAACCTTGTATGTTCTTGTAGAGAACTTTAAAACTCTAAAAAAGTTAACAAGATTTTGTATTGTCTACCTAGTAACTAAGATGCCAAAATCACTGTGATATGTGAATCTAAACATATAAACATCTATTCAATTATTAATATACTTGCCTCACTTATTTCCTACAAGCAAAGTTAGATTCAAAGACTTTTGGATGGAGGTGACTACAAGAAGGAGAATGCTATGGCGTTAAAATCTAATGAATCTAAAAGTTATAGCTCTGCAGTAGATGCAGACAATGACATAACATTGATGATCTGATAATTCAAGAGCTTTCAAAAGATAAAGCAAAGAAGTCATCAACATTGGAATGAAGGTAAAAATAATAAAAATAAGAAGGTTTCCTCTAATGTTATATTTTTAATGTAGGAAATATGATTACCTAAAGTCATAATGCCCCAACTTAAAAGCTCACCCAATCAAGGAAAATATAAAGACTAAAAAGGGGTAATAAAGGTTGCAAAAGGCATTTTAGGCAGACTCTTCTTCTAACTCATCATAAATGAAAAATAGAAGAGGAGGTAATAAAGCTTTGCTTCGTGGAGAATGATACTCTTGATTATTTTGATCAAGAAGAGGTATGTGAGCTTCCATATGATGAATTATTTGAAGTTTTGGAGAAAATTCATGATGTATATAGAAATTTTAAGAAAATAAATGCTATATTGAATTTAAATTTTTTCAGTTACAAAGAGTTCATTGAATTCTTTGGACTAATCAATCTATGTTGGATAAATAATATGTTTACTTACTTGAAGATTTTTATGTTCTAAATAAGAAGCTTATTGAGTTAACCAAAGAGCATGAATCCTTGAAATCTAAGCATATTATGTTAAAGGAATCATATAAATAACTAGAAACACATGCATCTAAATTAGACCTTAGTGAGCATTCATTAAAATGTGAAGTCAAAAGTTTTGAAAGTGCTAATGAGTTCCTCAAAGAAAAAATTCATGCAGTTCAAAAAAATAAAACACCGCCTATACTAGTATAATGGCCAAATCCCAAAACATAGTATGCTTCATCAGATACACCTAAGAAAAAGTACAATACCTAATATAAATTGGTAAACACATTCCCTAGTGTTAGGTACTAATCTTATTGCATTCTAGGTCATATAGCCGACACATACACATTAAATAAATTATATCACAACATAGAATGTATTCCAATCATTCATTAAAGCATAAGATGGAACCCAAACTCACATGGGTTTCCAAATATAACCCTTGATTAATATTGTAGAGGTGAACTTATAAATTCCTAGTGAGAGCATGTGGTACATGGACAACGATTCTTATCACACATGATTGGATATTTGAAACAATTCAACATACTGGAGACTATATTATAAAAGTATGAAAACCCCTAGGAATATCACCTAGAAAGACCTAGTTAGAGGCATACGCATACTAGACTTCTCTAAATACCACCTTTTTGATGCATGCCAATTAGGAAAATAAATCAAAAACTCTTTTTATTCCATTAAGGAAATTATCACTTTGAGACCATTAGAAATTCTTTATATGGACATATTTGGACCTATTTATTGAGTGAGCCTAGGTGGGGAGGCCTTTGTTTGTGTGATTATTGATTAATTTCTTATATTTACCTGGGTTAGATTCCTAGTACATAGTGATTTATTTGAGGAATTTAGGAACTACTCTATTTGGATAAAGAGGAAATTAGGATGTGAAATATCAATTATCCAAAGTGATCGTAGTGGAGAATTAAAAAATGATAAGTTTGAATCAATTAATAAGGACCAAGGTAATTATATCCCCTAGAACCCCTCAACAAAATAAAACCATATTAGAAGCCTCTAGACAGATGTTAACAAAATATTCACTTCCAAGATATTTTTGGGTGGAAGTAGTTAACCTTTGTGATGCCTGCCAACTAGGAAAATAAATAAAAAAATTCTTTTCATTCCATTCAGGACAATATCACTTCGATACCTTTAGAAAATTTTCATATGGACTTATTTTAACATGTTTATATAGTGAGCCTAGGTGGGGAGACCTTTGGATGTATAATTATAGATGGTTTTCTTGGATTCACCTTGGTTAAATTCCTAATAGATAATGATTTATTTGAGGAATTTAAGAACTTATCTACTTGCATACATAGGAAATTAGGATGTGAAATATCGATTATCCTAACGATCATAGTGAAGAATTTGAAAATGATAATTTTGAATCATTTTTTAAGGACCAAGTTATAGAATATAATTGTTTCCCCTAGAACCCCTCTGCAAAAAAGAACCCTATTAGAAGCAGCTAGAGAAATGTTAAAAAAATATTCACATTCATAATATATTTGGATATAAGTAGTTATAATTACATGCTATGTTTTGGATAAGGTAAATACTAGATCCAAACTTATGACTCGCTATGAACTACTTAAAGGTAGAAAACCAAATCATTCTAACTTTCACATCTTTGGATGTAAAATTTTCATTCTAATAAATGGAAAATTTCCACTAGAAAAACTTTTCCCTAAGTCTAATGAAGGAGTTTCCTTTGGTTATTCTTCTATAGTTAAAGCCTATAGAGTTTTTAATAAGTGGATTTTATTGGTAGAGGAGACCACCCATATAATATTTCATGAATCTGATAAATCTCAATGTGTGGTGGTAAGACCGGAAGACCGCAGTTTGGTGAGAGCCGCTTTCTAGGGCGGCATCTGATCACTACCATATTTTAGTTAATCTTTTAAAGAAAAAGTTCAAGACTACAAAAATTACAAGATTTGAAGATTCTTGGGCTTCTTATCATGCCTCATATGCTATTGTGGCTAAAGCTTGGTCTAGAAAAGGCGTGGGTAGCTCTTTTAAAATTCTTAACATCAAGTCTAAAAGGGATTTGAGAACCTTATTATTTTTTAGTAAAGCTAAGCTTGGAGTTCTTAATGCCTTGAAAGATCGTCTCAAAGTGGAAATTTTGGTATTATAATTAGAAGGATCTACAATGGGCACTCTTTTGGTGGAAAAGTTGTTAAGTCTTAGATCCAAGGTAACGGAGCTGAATTGTACATTGGAAAGACTTAATACTTGGTGGAGACAATGCTAAAAAATTAATTAGCTTTCAGAAGGAGATATAAATTCTAGATTATTCCATTCTTATGCAAGTGTAAGAAGAACTGCTAATTGGATTTACAAAATCAAAGATGAGGGGGCAAACATGGTGGAGGTTCAAGAGCAGATTGAAGAGGTTTTTATTGACTACTTCAGCAAAAAATGGAGTCAAAGGGATTGTTCTTTGGAAGATTGGCCAAAACTAGTGTGTATATTGGATGTAGTTGATAGAGATATGCTGGAATCCAAAATCTTCTGGGACGAAATCAATGAAGTGGTTAATCAGCTAGAAGGTTTTAAATCCCTAGGTAATGATGGAACTACTTATTCTTTCATTATGTTTTATTGGAGTATTGTTAAACTTGATGTTTAGAATACTATTAAATATTTCTTATCCTTCGGTGTTATAGATGATAAGTGGAAAGAAACTCTTTTTGAGCTTATTTCTAAGGTGGAAAATCCGTTATTTCAATCTAATTTTAGGCCTATTAGTTTATGTAAAACAATTTATAAAATTGTGGCAAAAATTCCTTTGAATAGACTAGTTAAAGTTATTTCAAAACTGATTTTTGAAGACCAAGCAGCTTTTTTGAAAGGTCATTCAATGTCGGAACATGTGTTATTGGCATAAGTGGTTTTCCATAAATTTAGATTTTCAAAATCTAAAAAAGGCATGATTTCTTTCAAATTGGATATGGAGCAAGCTTAGGATAGTATGGGGTGGACTACATTAAAGCAAGTTCTTCAATATTTTGTTTTTCCCATTAAATTTACAAAATTGATTATAGAATGTGTGGAATTTCTTACTTTTCTATACTAATTAATGGGAATTATTCAAATTGGATCAAATCCCATTGTGGATTTTGGCAAGGATGCCCTCCATATCCATTTCTATTTATTCTTTATTCTTAATGGATCTCTAATGCTTTGAATCAAAGGAAGGATGTTATTGGAGTTAAAATACATGCAAACTTTCATAGGATCTCACACTTTCTTTATGTGGTTGACAATATAATTTTTTTAGAAGCTACTACTAAGATGGTGAAGGAGATTAAAAGTATCTTAATAAATTAATGTAGTTGGACGGGCCAAAAGATCAACAACCAAAAATCTGAAGTTATTTTTGTTAAATCAGTAAAAAATAGAAAAATAAGGTTGCTTACCCATTTGATGGGTTTAAGAAGAGTCAAAGAGATGAAGTATTTGGGAGTGAATATGGCTTTAAAAAGACTTGGAGTTGATGATTTTATCTTTATTCTTCAAAAGTCAATGGTCAAACTTAATGCATGGGGAAAAAAGGTTATTACTTTACTAGGAATGTTCGTTTTTGTTAAATCAATAATTCTAGCTCTTCCTATTTTCCAAAGAACTCATTCTATTGTTCCTAAGAGTATTCTTATATTTGGATAGATTATGCAGAGACTTTATTTGGCATAAACAAAATCGAAAAAATGGTTTGCACTATGTGAATTGGGATGTTCTTTATCTTCCTTATAATTTAGGTGGCAGAGGTCTTCATTTTTGTGAAGATATGGTTGGTCATTTAAGAGCTAAATTGGCTTAGAATCTACTTAGTGGTTCTTCATCTCTTCTTTATAAAATTCTAGAACCTAAGTATGGTTCGTGCAATTGGAACTCTCATACTAAGAAGGGATCTTCTTTGGTTTGGAAAATTATGGGTAGTGGAGCTAAAGCCATTGCACCGGTGGTTAAGTGGAAGGTGAAAGATGGTAAAAGTATCAAAATCCTTAATGATGTATGGAAAATGAATAAATGCATTAACAAGTGGCCTACTTTTACTTCGGTTCAAGTGTTTGAAGATTTGAATGTTGAGAAGCTTATTACTCAAGGTTGCTGGAATGTGCAAGTGTTAATGAATTGTTTTGGTGAATAATTGGTCAAGTTAATCACTCAAATCCATATTTTTCCAAATCTTGCTAAGGATCAATTAGAATTAATCCATTTACAAATAGGTAAAACTATTTCGTCCATGCTTGCTGAAGTTAATATCTCAGGGAATTCAATGATAAATGGAACTTATTGGAAGTGGATTAAGAGGCTGAAGCTTATCTTGAAGATTGAAAACTTTTGGTGGAGAGTATATCATGGAGCTATTCCTACATTTGACTTTCTATTGAGGAGAATATTAGCAAATAATAATAGTTCTCTAAGGGGCTGCACAGAGATTGAAGATTTAATTCATATGATGGCTGCTTGTACTAAATTGACTCAAACTATTCAAGTTATCGATGAGTGGGGTTTCAAAATTCCTGTTTTTGACTCATTACATGTTTGTTGTAACTGGATGGAAGTAAATGCTATGAAAAGTTCTATACTTGTTAAAATCTATTGTATTGTTGTTTATTTGAATTGGAAGTCAAGATGTCAATATGTTTATGATGGAAAAGAAGACTCTAACTTGTTTATAGCAGCTCAAACAATCTCTCTAGCATTGTTTACTGGGAATGTACATCAAATTTTGGGTAACTCGGGTGCTAATCAGCCTCATAGGCTATTCTTGAAGAATTGGCATTCTCTCCACCCGTTTGGCTTAAAATTAATGTGGATGCTTCTCTATTTTAATCATACAAAGCCATTATTGGAGGGATATTCAGAGATTACAAAGTAAGGTTTCTTATGGCTTTTGGTTTTAAAGGATTCCATTGGGATGTATCTAGGTTGTTGCTATTGGCTATACAAGTTTTAAAGGTAATTTTACAAGATTGGATGCTAGAGTTTGATGGTATTATTATTGAAAGTGATAAGGCAAATATCATCAATTTTATTTGGAAATTAAAGAAAGAACCAATCAAAGGGTTAATTTCAAATGGAGGTGAGGAGATAAATTTCCTAAAGAGGTTCAAATAAGTTATTTTTAGTTGTGTTAATAAAGATTATAATAAGTTAGCAAATGAATGTGCTAGCATTGCTCATTGTAATAATTTCCTTTCGGATAGTCTTTGTTTGGATTCCATTCCTTCATCTTTTATTAGATTGGTGAAAAAAGAATGTGATCTTTTATTAGGTTGTAATATCTTTTGCTTTTTAATAATATTCCTTTAGCATTTTCTCAAAAAAAAAGCTAGGTTAGAAATTATTAATGTGTTGTTAGCCTTTGCTTGCATTAGAAGTTTTAAGCTATACCAAGTGGATGTGAAGAGGGCCTTTTTAAATAGGGTAATTAAGGAAGATGAATATGTAGAGAAACCACTTGGATTTGAATATTCATCTTTTCCCAATCATGTCTATATGTTGTAAAAGGTATTGTGTGGATTAAAGTAAGTACCTAAGGCATGACATGAAAGGCTTAGCACTTTTCTCTTAGAAAGATCCTTTGTCAAGGGTAGTGTAAATACCACCTTATCCATTAACAAAGTATGAGAAGATCTACTTATTGTTCAAATATATGTAGGTGAATTATTTGGATCAAAAAATGAAAATCTTTGCAATGAATTTTCAAAAAACATAAGTAGGGACTTTGGAATGAGTGTGATGGGTGAGTAGATGTATTCTCTTGATTTTAGTGTAAAGTAAATAAATGATGGAAACCTTCTAAGCCAAGGTATATTTATGATATTTTAAATTAATATGACTTAAAAATGGCTAGAGCAATTAATACACCCATGAGTTCAACAGCTTAGTTTGACAAAGATGCAAATGAAAAGTTAATTGATCGAAAGAAGTATTAGGGTATAATAGGATCCCTTCTATATTTGGCTGCTAGTAAACCTAACATTATCTTCAGCATTTATCTTAGCTAGATTTCAAGCTGATCCTAAGGAATCACAAATGATAGATGTAAAGAGAATCCTTATATACCTTCTAAGAAATCAAAATCTTGGTATTTAGTACCCTATACATAGATCGTCATTTGAAATCATAGGATATTTAGACTCTAACTTTGTAGGATGTAAGATTGAAAGAAAAGCACCTAAAGAACCTATCAATTCATAGATAAATCCTTAGTTTTTTGATCTAGTAGAAAAAAAAAAGACACTGCAGCTCTATCTACCAATGAGGAAGAATATATTATTGTAAGAAGCTCTGTTCCTTAAGTTTTATAGCTAATGTAATAAATCCTTGACCTTCGACTTTTTGTTGGCACTATTCATATTATATGTGATAATACTTGTGCCATATGAATCTCTAAGAATCCTATCAAACACTCTCAAACTATGCATAGAGACATCATACACCACTTTATTAGAGACCATGCTACTAAGAGAGATTTTGAGTTGAATCATGTAGCAATTGAGAATTAACTGGTTGAAATATTCAACAAAACCTTAAATTTATGTAAAACTCTCCATAAAAAAATAGAAATGCTCTTATGCCAGATCTTAGAAAAAAAAATATTATCAATATTGCCTTTATCTCTAAAAGAATGCGAGTCATTCTTTAAGTGAAAACCACCATGTTTAGATAAATCACATAAAATAATATCTTTTGAAGTAGTATTAATAGGCATATTTAAAATACATTGAATAATACAATCAAGAATCATAATATAAAGCTTATCATAGTCCCAACAATTCTCATTAAAGAAAGAATTAACTTTAACCGACGCAGTAGAAGTAGCATTCAGGATAGAGTTAATAGAATCTTTGCCTAACCATCTATCTTGCCAGAAAAAAAATATTACCTTCACCAAGCCCCCAAGAAATAAAGGGCTCCACCTCCCATTTCACCTTACAAAGCCTTTTCCAAACATTAGAGTCCCCAAGTTTAGGAGAGATATTAGTCAGATGTTTGCCCATACAATATTTAGAAATTATAAAATGAGCCCAAAGATTATGTTTAGTGTGTAAATTGTACAAAAGTTTAAAGGAGAAGGCCTTAGCATGGTTATGTAAATTCTTGCAACCAAGACCAACTTTAGCCAAAATGCTGCAACACTTCTCCCAAGCTGCGCAAGTAAGTTTAGAGGTAGAGGAAGTATCTTTCCAAAAGAACTTGTTAATAAGCTTGTGGATCCTACTGCAAGCAACATGAGTAGGAAAAATAGTTTGAAACATATAAACTGGTAAAGCACAAATAACACTTTTGTTCAGAGTAACTCTACCACAAAACTAAAAAAATTAGAGTCTCAAGATAAGAGCTTATTCTGAATAGAACCAATAAGATCATCAAACAAAAAAGTCTGCCTCCTACTTTTAAAAAGAGGAACACCAACATACTTGATGGGCGAGTTAGAATGAGTAAAACCAGTAGCATCTTTAATAACTAAAATAAGATCAATGGAAAAACTCTTAGAAGTAATAAAATAGCTTTTATTTTTGCTAAAAGAAAGGTAACTAAACATTTCAAAATGATTTAAAAACTCCATAATTTTATGAACTATATTAATAGTCGCATTAGTAAAAATAATAAAATTATTCGCAAAGCATAAATAGGATATATGGAAACATCCTAAAGTTCTAAAGTAGAGACCGGGATTATTCTCAAATAAATTGGAGACATCCCTAGAAAGAAATTCAGTCATAATAATAAAAAGTGCAGGGGAGATAGGATCACCCTACCATAAGCCATGAGAAGATTTGAAGAAACCATGATTAGAACCGTTAATAATGATGGAAAAATAGACATTTTCAATACAATTCCTAATTAGATTAATAAACATAGAGTTAAAACAAAAAAGTTCAAAGATAAAGTAAAAAAAAATTCCAATCAATATTGTCATAAGCCTTAGCAATATCAAGTTTCAAAATCACATTACCCCCTCTAACTTGGACATCCAAATCTTGGCATAATTTTTGGGCCAAAAGAATATAATTCTTGGGCCAAAATCACATTCTTTGACAACTTGATAGCCCTACCTTTCACAAAATCCATCTGATAAGGAGAAATAATTTTAGGTAAACTAGAAGAAAGATGATTCATAATAATTTTAGAAACCAATTTGTTTAAGAAGGTACATATGCTAATAGAACAAAAATCATTCCAAGTGAATATAATTGTTCTTAGGAATAAGCACTAAAGAAGTAGAACTAAAAAACTTAGGGATAGTATTACCAGCAAAAAAATCCAAAATACCAACAAAAATGTCATTATGAATAATATGCCAACATTTTTGAAAAAAAAAAGAGTCATAAAACCATTAGGTCCCACCACAAAATCACTATTCATTCCCAATAAAGTTTCTTTAACCTCCTCAAAAGAGGGAGGCCTAGAAAGAGAAGCATTATCCTCATGGGATAGAAGGTTGGGAATACAAGAGTGATCCATAACCTGAATAGGATTGAAAATTTTATTGAAATGGGTTTGAAAATGAAGCACAACTAAATTAGCAATTTTAACAAGGTCGTCAGAATAAGAACCATCCTCCCTTTGGATGTTGTTGATACTATTCTTAATCCTTTTTCTCTTACTTAAGGCATGGAAATACTTAGTATTATTATCACCCTCAACCAAGTGCATAGTAGCAGCTTTCTAACAACCAGGCCAGGAAAATCCATTCCATCCGGAGAATCAGGAATCTAGAACCACTAAACTTCACAGGCTTGGGGTTTAGTTTGGACTTTATGTTCCATATTTTGCTTCTCTTGAGGAATGTATTTAGGTCATGGAATCTCTTGAAAATTTAAATCCTTTACTTGGTAAATTTTATTTCTCTGTTATTTTTTTCACTTCAAAGAGTAGGAAAAAGATTATACATGGTGGAATAGAGGATAGCGCAGCTTTCATTGTAGCTAATTATATTAGTTTTATTGTTTCTTCCTTTTGTAATAATCTAATTTCAAAAAATTAGGAGTTGTCTCCTTTTTCTTGGCATCCTCCTCATCCAGATTAAATTAAGCATAAAATTAATGCTTCCTTGGTGAGTACATATAAATCAAGATTTGGGGACGTATTCAGAGATCATATATGAAGATTTTCGTTTGCTTTTGGGTTTGATTGTATGCATTGGGGTTATTCATAGTTTGAGTTGCTATGAATACTATCTATGAGGAAAGTTCCTTAAGAGTGGATGTTTGAAGCTAAAGGTATCTTTGTTAAAGGTGATAACTAAGATGTTATCAATTATGTGCAAAGTATATTGAATAAGAAAGCTATCAAAGAGGACATATTAATGCATGATTATTTATCATTCCATAATATTTTAATCAAGTGTTATTTCATTTTTCTAATAGGAAATGTAATATGTTAGCTGATTTTTGTGCTAATTATGCTCTTTCTTTAGTTTTTTGTTGGGATGATATTAGTAGTAATAATAATCCTTCTACCTTTGTTGCATTGTTAATAGTGGAATGTAATTGGAGGTCAATCACTTAGTTGGTTGTATTTTGACTTTTTTATTTAATAAATAGCTTTATGCATTTCTTTAAAAAAATAGAAAGAATAGGATAACTAAAAGTCTGTAATCTTTATTTCTTTTATTTTTAATTTTCTTGAGTCGTAGTCTTGTAAAGGGTGTATGCTATTTTGGCGACCTTGCATACACACAAGTAAGTGAGAAAGTAATTTTTAATTTTTTGAACTAATCATGCTAAAGAATCCAAGTTATATTATACGATAATATGTTTTTAAAATAATATAAAATAGCTAATTTTAATTAATTGTTTTATAAAATAATCATATTATATTGTATGATATGTTCAAAATAGAAACCTTACCGCCTATACAAGTTAACTAATTTTTTAAAATTTTGATCATTTAATAGATTTTACTACAAGATCCCATTTATATCGTACAATATTTGAAAACTTTTTTAATTTAATCACTATGATTAGTCAATCAAATCAAGGGTTAATTAATATAGTCGATTACACTTTTAATTTTCAGATCATACTATACAAATCATATTCATCTCCACAATCATCTTGGATTAAACCTTAATTTTTGAACTAAATGTATTGTACGTTGCTAATCGTCCAGATGATAGTCAGAGATGATTTTCAATTATCCCAACAATCATCCTGTACGATCACATAAAAATAAACTAATCGTACTATACAATTTTTAGTTCATATTATACAATTTGGAATATAGATTTCGAATAGTTCATTCCATGGTTGTTCCCTTACACTATACTACATTTGATTATTGAACTAATAAAATTGTATAATCATCGATCATATTGTATGGTACAAGTATAACTTAATTAAATTTTTTGAGATTTTGGAGACCTTATTTAAAAAGATTTTCTTCTTTGGTTCAAAAAAATTTAATTTAGCTTGTTAAGGTATTTTGAGAGAGAGCAAGGAAATATCTTGGATAGTAGAGATGGAAAATGAGAGGTTTATGAAAGGTAGAGTTAGTGTGAGTGTTTCATATGGACTCCTATCAAGCTTACACCTTTGTTCCCTCTTAGAGCTCTATGGATCTTCTAAGGGTACTTTGGGAAGAATGGCTTAAAGGTTCAATTATGAGGTTCTCTTCCATCATAGTGAGAGTGAAAAAGGATTTCAAGTTTCTCTAGTCCCACTTGGAGGGTGAAATAGGATTGTAAGGTACTCTACCTTCTCCAAGAAGGTAAAAAAGCTTTTAGGTTTGCTACCTTCACCAGGAGGGTGCAAAGAGCTTCTAAGGTTCTCTACCTCACCAAAAGGGTGAATAGAATTATGGTTCTCCACCATAATGGGTTGATGGAAGTGATTATTATAAGGGGTTCTCTGCCTTATTATGGGGGCTAAAGGAGAGACACTAAGAGTTATTGAAATTCCTAAAATGGATGACTCCGGGGAGTGGACATAGGTCATTTTTTGATCGAACCACTATAATATTTTTGTGTGTTCATTCTAATTTTATTTAAGGCTAGTCTGTATTCACAAATTTTACTCTATCTTAGAAAGAAACTAAGATAGGGTTTGTTTTATTATGGGATCTTGACTCCCTATAGGAGCAAGACCCTATAGTTAATTACATCTCATAAGAGAATACTCTCAACTAAATCCAAACTAAATGATTTTAAAATCCATATAAGTTTAAGAAATGCTTGGGCTACTTAGATTTTGATGGACAAGCATTAGAGTATAAAATTTGGAATTGGATTTGGAAATTTATATTTGAATTAAGAAGTAATGTGTAAAGAAGATAGTGTATACAATCTTGATTTACCACTTGCCTAGAGTGAGCTGCTACCTAATAATCCTAATCATAAAAATCACCATGTGTATAAATGCAAGATTTAGTAAGCTCTATCTTAAGAATCATGGAATAGTTATGAATTTAAATAATATACAATACAACATGCTTACAAAAAATAGAAACTACACGAATAATTCATATGATCCATGAATAATAATGTATTAAAGAGCTTATTTTATTAATTTATAAACTTATAAAGTGCAACCCAGGGTCTGTATTAAAATAATAGTAGCCAGACCCCACCAACAACAAACTTGGATTCTAATCCTATGATATACATATAGAATCAAATACAACTACTTATTATTTTCAAGTTCCAAGCCTTCTGTGGAATTCCAAAAAGAATTATCCTCGTCGAAGGTGACATTGTTTTTTAGAACCCCATATATATATATATATATATATATATATATATGTGGAACTACTTAAGTTCCTTCTAGGAAAAGAAACTGACAATCAAATCAAATCAATCCAACAGCTTAACTTTGGGTAAAATTAGTTGTCATAGAAAACCATCTAAGTGTATTAAAGAGGTTATATGGCTTTAATATGTCTCAAAGAAAATTAATGTTTGAATTCAATGAATTTTTAATGTTTATTCACTAAGGCTAAAAGTTGATTTAAGTAAAGTTTCATTGAAGTTTATTTGAACTTTAAATTATTCAAATTTTTAATTTTGAAGTTGTTCGTTTACTTTTAAAGAACTTATAAATTAATAAAACCCAAAATGCAAGGGTTATTAATTTGTAAATCCTAAGGCTTTTAAATGAAACACCCATCACCTATACAGGACAGGTGATCATATGATAACCTTTAAAGAATTATTAAAGATAGAGAAGTGACCTTATAATCCAATACAACATACCCTCCAAACGCAATATAGTATAATGTATGAGGTCGATATATTATTCATTGTTTGAAGATCCCCAGATCCAATGCATCAGTGCCCTCTTGAAAGGAATCGTGCACAACATATATGGGATCTCTTTGTTATTAAATTATATTAAATGCCTCAAAATTAAATGCCAAAAAGGCCCTCCAAAAAATTAATTATACAATTTAATTCATCAAAACAAATTTTAATCAATCAAATTACCAAATAAATTAGCTTTAAATAAATAGAAATAAATTTTAATTTTTTTTTAAATTTCATTACATTTTTTGGAATTTTTAATTAGTTATTAAATTTTTAATTAGTTATGTATAAATTATTAATCAATTATAATAAAAAATTTATTGAAATATTTTATTTTATCTTAAATTATTGATCTTGGAATTTTTTTTATTTTACTTCAATTTTAATAATTTTTATAAATTTATTTATCATATTTAATTATTTTTAATTAAAATTGCATAATTAATGAATTAAAAAATTAATAGAAAAATCATTTAAATTGAATTTATTATTTTTAATTTTATCTTTAATTTATTTTTTTATATTTTTACTTTATTTATTTTTTAATGAATTTTTTAATTAATATTTAATTAACAAAAAAATAAAATATGTATAAAAAACTAATGGAATATTTTTTTAATATTTGTGGATATTATTTAGTGTTGATTAAAGTTAATTTTAAATTTAAAAATTATATTTTATTTAATAGAATTTATTGAAAATAATTCCTTAATGAAAGGTTAATTGAGATTAATCATTATCTGAAGGTCAGTTAATGCCAAATCTTGGTGATTTCAATTATGGGGTATATGACTCTATGTTTTCTATGTTTATATTTCATCCAAAATGGACGTGTGTAATGAATCCTAAAATTTATTCTAAATTCACTAAGATAAAACCTTAATTATTGTCCTTAGTGTCACAAGGTTGTATAGGTTTACAATCAAATTTTCATACCCTTGATAACACAAAATTAATCACATCACATCACATAAAACATAGTGTACTAAAACTAGATAACATGAAATTAGATGAATTCCCAAAGACTTAAATCAAATCATGACTTAAGCATTTGGAAATTTAATTGAGAAACAATCACATATCAAATGGGTTTTATTCAAGATTTGGATAATATTCAAGTTAAATATGAATTCAACAACATTGTAATTATTCTCCAAATAGTCAATAATTCTCCATTCCTTAATAAAGTTTTTTTTTTTTAAATTCTAAAGTATTAAATGTATGCAATAATGTTAAGATTAATTTATAATGTGATTTAAAAATATATGAATTAAATAATGACCCTTATCATAAAAAATTTAATAATTACTAAAGTAAAGCTTAAATAAATTCATGCAAATTAATAGAAGCTCCTAAAATTCTCTAATTCATGCAATTTAAATTTGGGCTCGAGTACACAATTTTTTAGATTGTAATAAGGGAAAATCAATAAAAAATAAGAGTAACATTACTCTCTAAATATTCATCATATAAACTTAAATTAAAGAGGACTTCATTATGAACAAAATGAGGGATTTTATGCTTAATTTGGTAAAAAAAAATGCATTAGCTATGAATTTTTAAAGTTTTGTTGAATTTCTAAATTTTATAACATGATTTAAATTAGTTTTATCAAAATGGTGGCAACGACGGGGCACACATTAATAGATGATTCGTTGATTTAGAATTATAGCAATAGGCCAATCATTAGTATGATTATGTGGCAGTTTAATCATTACCACTAATTAAAGCGGTGGCTTGACATAGAAGGGCATGAAATGCCAATCATTGCACCATCAGTAATTTCATCCAACAAAATTTTTAATGAATAGTTCAGATGGTGTCAGAACCAAATCTATGCAATGAAGCATAATACAGTCTAGATTTGATAAAAAATGATAATATTAGAGCCGTTGATCATAAGATCAGTGACTCTTATCTTTTATAGTTAATAAATATGCTGCTTAAAAACTAAATGACGAAGAATGCTTCAAACATGAAAAATAAATAAACCAAATTAATGAAACTTAAAACTGAGCTTTATTAGAGAAAAATAAATGATGGGTGTTTAATTACATAGTTTGAAATACATTATTCATAAAGTTATTTAAATCTAAAGGTTCTAGAGAAGGGTTTAATTTTTACCATGATCGGTTAGGTCTTAGGAGGTATTTTTAATCCTCTATAAGATGTCAAGAGCTAACATGGTCTAAATCATGAGTTTTGGACCTTAGATGGACTTGTTGCTTGGGTGTTTAGAAGATCGCCACCGATAAGCTTTGACTGTAAGATCTTAGCTTAGGAGATGTTGAGGAGGGTCTGTAGAGCCAAAATGAAATGGAGGAGGTAAGGTTCATGAGAGAATGCTATAGTGTTGAATGAGGTTTCCTTGTTCTTTTTGCTTAATTTAAACCCCTAGGGATGACTTGGATGGTTGTGATTCATTTTGAAGTACTCTAAGATGTGCTACACCTATCTCTAAGTAGTTAGAAGGTAAAGAATAAAAAAGACAAGGTATTACTAGGTGGAAAGTCAAAATTGTCCTCTTTATGCACATGGGTGACATGGAAAATTTAGGACTAATATTTGTCTTAGGTAGCATTTAAGATGGGTTTAAGAACATTCTAGAGTTTTATACAAAGCTAGGGTGATTTATCATGAGCTGGAATGATGTGCATAAGCAGATTTGACCACTTAAGGGTACTTTAGAGATTTGTTGACTAGTTTGACAAGTCAACTTATCAAATAAATTGAGTTGGCATCCAAAGAGACATTATGAGCTTGTAGGATAGTTTAGAAGAAGTGTGAAGACATGGGTTTGATCTTTGATAGAAGTCTTTATGTATGATGTAGTTTAACCACATATGGTGGTTTGACCAAGTCAAACCACACATGATGTGACTTATGGTAAGTTTTTGTTGCAACTTAGTTTTCATAACTATGTTTCAATATCATGTAGGTTTTTAATGATTCCAATATATATTTCTTTCTAACATATATTGGATATTTTTCTTTTATTGTTTATGTGAGCTAACATTTTAGAAAAATTATACTCTAGACTGTTGAAGACTTCAAATCAGATTAGAATAAGATTCATAATAAATGGAGTCTATATTTTTCATTTTATTGCGTCTGAGAGAGTGTGATTGTAATTGGGTAACCACATAGACACACTAGGGGAGTGTTTAAAAATATTTTTTAAAACTAATCATACTGTATAATTTTAATTTATACCGGGCGATCTATATAGTTATTTCCTCCCACGAGCAGTTGAACGAACCACAGGGAAGAAAATTTTCTAAGTAGTATTCATACTATATGAAGAGTCCTTTATATAGACAATGTCCAGAGTATGAAATAGATATGCACAAGTTTGTCCTGACGATTATCAAAATCTTTTTGAATTGATCGTATTGTACAAAGAGACCTTCGTATAGATGATGTCTAGAGTATGAAAAGATTGGGTCTCTTTTTGTTCTGATGATCTCCAAATTTTTTTGAACTGATTGAACCACTATAAATCTTTGTATTCTTTTTATTTCTTTATTTTAATTTTCAGCATTTTGTCCTTGTGGTTGAAAATCTTATTTCAAAAAGATAATCATATTATGAAAATTATTAAATCAAATTTTTATTAAAAATCCAAGAGATTTTTAAATTACCAATTCACTCCCCTATTGGTTATCCTTGGGACAATTGCATAGGTTTAACAACCTATACATACTTTCAGTTTAGATATGCTTGAATAATGCATTAGACTATTTTGAGGATTTAATGGGTTTTATTTAAATGCATGAGTTAAGTAAACCTTGGCTGACATAATTTTACCATGCATGGGCCCAGTAAAATAAGTCAACTGTTGACTAGGACAAAGTGACCAATTAGGTCCATTTCACTAGTAGAGATATTTATATAAAATTGGCAAAGATTAAAAGTGAGCTAGAGCTAAATTTAAATATGATTAATGTTTGATGTTCAATTAAGTTAGCATGATCTAGCTTAATTGACCATCTTGATCAATCATTGACTTATAAGGTCAATGATGCTAGATTTAACGTATGAGGCTCATTGTGATATGGTTTGAACCCTGACTGAGGTCAGAGGTGGCCAATTAACTATGCTAAATAATACATTGAGCCAGTTGATTGCAGTGTGAGGCTCTAATTTTTTTGGTGATTATAGCTTGACTATATATTAGATGTTTGAAGGTTTATTTGATATAGATAACTAAAATTAAATTGACGCTTCATTAAAGGATTTATATGTACTTAAAACTTTGAAAGTTGATTGATTGTAGAATGCAAGATGAGGGTTGAATGTTTTGAATTTGATTGAAGAGATGGATTGAATGATTAATTTAAGCATAGACTAGAATGTAGGGTGATTGGTTATGTAAATGACATGCATGATTGATTGATGATGATAGGCAAGCTTATTTATTGAGTTTTGATTGGATATATGTAGGCTGATTGAAAGTGGGAGATGATTGAAATAATTATGGAATGTGATTGAAATTTAATTAAAGTATGGACATTTTATTAAATGTGCGATTGAATGTTAGAATTGCAGGCTAGATTAATCGAAGATGAGTTCTAGGATGATTACTTAAAATTTGATTAGATATATATAGGATATATGAATGGATGATTGGCTGCAAGCTAGATAATTGATTGAATATAGGATCATGAATTGGCATAAGTCCTTATGACCTTATAAAAATAAGAGGCTAAGAAATGGACCCCCAATAGGCGCGATGAATTCAAAGGTTAAATCACAGAGGATAGCGTTGACTGAAGTGTTCAAAATATTTTAAAAGCTGGAAACTTGATAAAAGATCGATTTTAAATCAAGCAAATATTGCACCTAATTGAGAAATTGATTCTTAGAGAAGAAAATTTAAACCTTAAAGGGGAGATCAATTCTTAAGTAAAGGTGGATACTCAGATAGGAGATTAATTTTAAATGAGTAGATTTGAAATATGAATGATAGATTGATTATCAGAAAGTTAAATATAAACTTTGGCTTGAAGATCTTTTTTTAGATAAATTGAAATACTCAGATGGGAGATCGATTCCCAAAGGAGTGGATTTAGAACCTAATCGAAAGATTGATTATCAGAAAAGTGAGATTAAACTTAGACTAGAAGATATATTTCTAGATAAAGAAAGATACTCATATGGGAGATTGATTATTGAATGAGTGGATTTAAAACATGATTGATAGATCGATTATTAGAGAGGTGAATTTAAAATTTGACTTTTTTTTTGAGGAAAAATGCAATAGCATTAATAATAAAAATAAGAACAAACAAACAACTCAAGACGGTCCTAAAGCATTGCATTCCTCCTTCAAGCAATACAAGAATAAAGGAGGAATGTCATTGTCCAAAAGATATGACCAAATAAAGGAATTAAAGACTCCCAAATTAGCACAAATATCCGCTAATTTGTTACAATTTCTTCTACAAAAAGAAAATAAAACTTGGTTGAAGTTACTAAGAAAAGCCAATCTATCATCTTTTATTTCTTTGATCTTCCACTTCTTCAACCCATTTTGGAGTGCTTTGATAATATTGGAATTATCACCATCAATCATCACACCTTGATATTCAAACATCCAATCTTTCAATATGTTTTTAAGGTAGTAGATTTCCATTAATTCCACTTGGGAAATATCCCAATGCACATACTCAGCTCCAAAAGCTAGTAAAAACCGACCTTTATCATCCCTTACAACGCCACCAACTCCTGCCATATTGTTGCTTTCAGTGCAGCATCTATATTAATCTTAATCCAAACTAGAAAAATAGTTGTACAATAAAGATTAGCTATAAAAGAATTTTGATTTGCATACCTCTTAAGCTCCTCCAAACATGAGTTGAAGTTACTGAATAATGGGACATGGAATCCCCAATTGTTTAGCAAATTTATCACCTTATAAATTTTTTTACAGCTTCCTTCAATATGCCAATTATTTTCTTCTTCCTGATAGCCTCTCGGACATTCTGCATTTCCTCGCAGTTTCCTTTTCATCAGGAAAGCATTTGAAGGAAGAGCTTCATTATAAAGCCTCCACCAAAAGAGTTCAATTCTAGGTCTCAGTTTTAAATTTTTCATCCATGTCCAAAGGTTCTTCTCTGTTTTTCGTTCCAACTTGGCTTCAAATGACAGTGCAGCAATCGATTTTCCAGAATTTTTGTTTTAAGTTCCAATTGATCGATGCAGCAATCTGTTATAATTGGAATTTTTCTGATAAGTTCCACTGGTTGTTCTCCAAAAAAAAACTTGTAAGAGATTTAAGTTCCATCTTCCATCCACAATAAAATTGCATAAACTGTAGTTAGACGGTTCTAACATATTTATGAATGTAGGCCATTTTGAGAAACTTTTGTCAAGGACCCAAGCATCGAGCATCCAGTTAATAGACTGTCCATTGGAAATATTCGATCTCACAATGTTTTTAAGAGAGACAGGTCCTGTTGTAATAATCTTCCAAGTAGTTGAAGTAGCACTCTTCACCGGTTCATTCCAAATATTCATACCACATTTGCTTCTAAGTATCTTGTAGAGCAACGAGTCCTTCTTCATGAGAAAATCCCAAGCAAATTTTGCAAGAAGAGGTCCAACCTTTAAGACTGCTGAATAAATTCCACGACCTCCTTCATCTTTAGGCTTGCAAAGCTGCTCCCATGAAGCATAGTGCAATCCAGCATTACTATTTTTCTTATTCCACAAGAACCCTATACACATCTTGTCTAATTCTTTGAGAATACTTATAGGAACCAGTGTAAGAGATGATAAGAACATTGGGAGAGCTAGGAAAGCAGATTTATCCAGAATTAATTTCCCCTCCAAAGAAATACAATGCTTTCCCCAAGTGTTCAGCTTATTGGCCGCATATTCCAACAAGATTTGAAAATCGGAAGCTATAAGTCTTCTAACCGTAAGCTTTACTCCAAGATACGTTATCTCGTTCACTATTTTATAATTGAGTATTCTACCAATTTTCTTCTTCATCCCAATTCTAGTGTGTTTACCAAAGATAACCATGGATTTTGATTGGTTTACTCTTTGACCTGTCCACTTACAGTATAAGGAAATAATGTTCTTCAAATCCTTAATTATTTTCACATTGGCTTCCGAGAAGATTAATACATCATCAGCATAAAGCAAGTGGGAAATCTTGGGTTCTTTAGGAGCAATAGAAATACCAAAATAATTCCTCTTTTGGTTTATAGCATCCGACAAAATTTGAGAACAAAGGATAAATAAATATGGAGACAAAGGACATCCTTGTCTAAATCCACATTTACCATTGATCCAAACCGATTTCTTCCCATTAATAAGAATGCAATATTTTGGATCACAAATGCATTTCATTAAAAGGTCCCAAAACTTGTTAGGAAAATTTAAATTGGTAAGTACTTGCCTTATTGTAAGCCACCCCATGCTGTCATAGGCTTGCTCCATATCTAACTTGATAGCCAAGAGACCTTTTTTAGCTTTAGAGTATCTGAATTTGTTGAAGACTTCTTGAGCTAGAAGTACATGTTCTGATAGTGATTTACCTCTAATGAATCCAGCTTGTTCCTCAGATATAATTTTATGAATAGCTCCTTCCATTCTATTCAAAAGCATTTTTGCTACAACTTTGTAAATAGTCATGCAAAGACAAATTGGCCTAAAGTTGGAAACCTCATGGGGATTTTTGACTTTAGGAATTAAGACAATTAATGTTTCTTTCCATGAGTGATGCATAATACCGAAGGAAAGGAAATGGCTAACAGCTCTCCAAACATCTTCTTTAATAATTAACCAGAAATCTTTGATAAATGAGCATGTGATACCGTCCAAGCCTGGAGAAATATTTGAACCAGAATTTTTCACCACCTCCTGCATATCTTTCAAAGTGAAATCTATTTCCAGATATTTGCATTCATCATCTCCCAAGGTAGCAACCGGATTTGGCCAGCCTTCCAAAAGACAGTCCCTAAATTTCCATTTATGAGAAAAAAAATCTGTGAAAGTATCCTGGATTTCGGCTAATACTTCAGTAGTTAAACCGTCTTTTTGTTTTGATATAATTGATCCAATTTTGATTCCTTCTGAAGTTTGCAAATGCATGAAAAAAGGAAGAATTGGTATCGCCAAGTTCCATCCACTTTGCCTTAGCACGTTGCCTCCACCAAGAATTGAGCCTAGCCAATGTAACATTGAGTTCATTGACTTTGAACCTAAGCAAATGCAGCTTTTCTGTGGTAAGACCTCTGTCTGCTTCTTCCACTTGGATATCTAAAATTTCCTCCTTCAACTTATCCCTTAATAAGTTCAAATTTTATAACTTTGCTCTACTCTAGAAGAAAAGAGCTCTAAGGGTTCTTTTAAATTTTAAGTTGAGAGAAGTGGCAGGCTCCGGATCACCTTTCTTATTCCATACATTTTTCACCAAAGCAGCAGCACCATAGTAGGAAGCCCATACATCTTCATAGCGAATCTCTCTTCTGAAAGACTCCAAAGGCTTGAAGATTTCTAAAAGGATTGGGCAATGATCCGATGCTAACCTTGAAAGATGTTTAACCTGAGCCAAATGCATAGCATTCAAAGCTGTAGAATTGATAAGACATCTATCCAATTTCTCTAAAATTTGAGCACCTCCATCTTTTTTGTTGCACCAAGTGTATTTGGGTCCCATAGATTTAACTTCATGGAGGTCATTATGAATCATGAAATTCTTCATATCCAAAGCTCCTTGGGACATTATAAATTTCTTTCCTCCTCTTTTTTCTTCCTGAGAAAGCACACAGTTAAAATCTCCTCCAACCATCATATGATCGTCAACAGAGTAGTGTTTCTCCAAACATTCCCATAAATGTTTCCTTATAACCGCTTTTGGGCATGCTTAGACCGATGCCACCTTCCAACAACCCTTATTAAGGATTGTTAAATTACCAATGATTGCTTGTGAAGAGTGTTCTATCACCGAGAATTCTGATATATCCTTCCTCCATAAAACCATCAATCCACCTGAAAGACCTTCAGAAGGTACCACAAAAGATTCCCAATTTTTTCCCAAAAGGTTTAAAATTTGGGATTTCTCTATCGAGTTCAACTTTGTTTCCAACAAGCCTATAAACAATGTATTGTTGTCTTTTACCAATTCTTTGAGATATAGAGCGGCCTCAACTTTCTTGGCCCCTCTACAGTTCCAAAACATCAAGGAAGTCATTGTAAAAGAGTGAGGGTAGCACCCCCAATCTTCTTAACTTTTCCTCCTTCCAACTTCCTATTTTGTACAATGCTGTTTGAAGAACCTAGAAATTTAAGTTCTTTAAGCAGTTTAACCTTTTTTTTACCAGAAGATTCTGTAGAATGATCCTTCTTGGCTTTCTTCTTCATCAGCATCCTTTCATCTGCTGGATTGTCCAAGAGACCAATGTTGTCCCATTCCTTTTCCACAATTTCTCCTTCCTCAGTACAAGTATCTTTCCTTATTGCCTTTAACATAAGATTGTTTTTCTCCATAATCTCACCCTCCACCTTCTTCATGCTATCTGAAATAGAAAAGGGAATACCTGAGTTCACAAGCAATTCTTCCGGAATTGCTAGAGTTTTCAGGCAACCCACCATAGCCTTGTTAGTATCTGGGATTTGGTTACCATCCATGGTAACAAAAGTCTTGGCTGAAATGCATCCATATTTCTCCATTTTCAGATTATCTTGATTCTCCACCACAGCCTCTCCTTGAGCTGATTTCAACTCCAGCTCTTTTATTTTGATAGGTGCATCTTCCTTCTTGTTAATAGTCTTCTGATTAGCATCTCCATTCATTATCTGGATATAATTGTTCCCTGTATCCATATCAGCTTTCTCCGGATTACCCAACTTCTGAACAGGCTGATAAGTTTTTTTGAGAAGAAATTTATTCTTTGCAATATTTCTATTAGAAGCTTCATCAAAAATTTTAAGTTGATTGACTCATCTGCCCTTCTTACGATTTACCATGACCTAAGGTCCGTATGAAGAAGTTTTCAACACCTCATCCTCATTAGCAAAATTACATTCCTTTCCACCTTCATTACTGACCTCATTTATCTTCTGATTCACATAATTGATCTTATTTCAATCCTCTTCTCCATGACCAATCCTCCCACAACGGAAGCAAAAGGAAGAAATTTTTTCGTATTCAACTCTTTGAAAAAAATCTTTCTGAAATACTATCCACCCAGACACCAACCGGAAGCTTCTAGTCAATCTTCACTCCTACACATATTCTAGCAAATTCTCTCCTTCCCCATTGGAATAAGTTACCATCTAACATAAGAAGAGTGCCGATCCTGGAAGTAATAATTGATATATTCTGTTCATCCCAGCACTGTAGAGGAAGGTGTGGCATTCTGATCCAGATTGGTGAAGTTAAACCCTTTAAAGATGATGTTGAGAAATCTGGATTCCATTTTTCCATGCCTATTATGTGATCATTGACGAACCAGGGTCCCCCTGATAGCACTGCCTCCATTGAATCATGATCATTGAATGAGCATAAAAACCACCCTTCACCAATTGTTGTAAAATGGAATTTTCCCAGCTTATTCCATTGTTTTCTAATTTCCCATGCCACCACGTGTGGAGGCAACTCCTTGCCAAATATTTTTATTACCAATGATTTTAGCAATCTATTAGCATATGTCTTTTCAGCTGCTTCACAAAGCTTCACTGCCTTACCATCTTCAGACATGAGTACATCTTCCTCTTTGAAATTTAACTTGATGTAAGGTTTAGTAATTCCATTACTGAATTTTTGTTCAAGGCCTGTCTTCTTAGGCAATACACCAATTACCTTGTCCGCGAATGAAATTTCCTTGTTAATCAAAGATGATTTGAACTGCTATGTATTACTCCCTTCCCTACCAGTCTGTATAGGATTATCAGTGCATCCACCAAAATCAGCTGAAGTACATTTCCTGACTTCCAGTAAGTCCGAATTAGAATCATTCTAAAAATGTCTTTCCACCGGATCTTCTCTGCAGAGATGTGTGGTAGTAATTTTCTCTGAAGATCCAGGTGACTTGATAGGAAAATGAATTTCTCTGTTTACCGAATTTAAGGAATTCGTATTTATCTTGCTGCTAGGGACAGAGATTGCACTTGAATTCCCAAACCGATTCACAAAAATTTTCATTCTTGAAGAGGAAGACTCCTAGACTGGAGAGAAATTTTGAGCTATCGCATCTACCTTTTTACCTTTACCTTCCACTAGAGCTAATTTACCCGGTTTCTCAGTCAACCTTTCTGAAATGACTAGTTCTCCTCTTGATCGACGAAGACGATCGATTTTGACTTGGCATTCCATTGCTGCTTGAAGATGTCGGAGTTCGGAAGACTCCGACGCTGTCAAAGATGTCCGGCGGCCATCTGCCGCCATGGTTTCATCCTTCCGCAAAATGAGGCAGAATTACCGCGAGAGAGAAAATTTGAAAAATAACAAAATTTCTCTCTCTAGAAAACTCAGAGCTTCTCTCTCTAAGTTTCGGATCTCTCCACCTTTTTTCAAGGATACTCACATAGGAGCTCAATTCTTGAATGAGTGGATTTAAAACTTGGTCATTTATCAATTATTAGAAAGGTGAATTTAAATATTAATTAGGAGATTAATTTTGAGACATAGCTGAATACTAAAAAAGGAGATTGATTCTAATACAACACAATTCAGAAGCTAATTGAAATATCAATTATCAGAAAGGTGAATTTAAACTTTGACTAGAAGATGAATTTTTAGATAAAGAAGAATACTAATATAGGAGATCGATTCCCGAATGAGTGGATTTAAAACTTGATCCATAAGTTAATTATCAAAAAGGTGAATTTAAACTTTGAATGGAAATCAATTTCTACACAAAGTAAAATACTTAAATGGGAGATCGATTAATAAATGATTGAATTTAGAACTATGACCTCTGAACTCCACTATGGGTAAGTTTCATAGTTCTTCCATTTGCCTTCAACCTAAATCATTTTAAATTTATACGACTCGAGGTATTGAGCCTATAGATTCTTCTCTTCCAAACATTAAAGCTCCTCTAACTAGAGTTTAGCATTCTATTCTGAGTGATGTTGTAGTTTATGGAGACTCTGAGTGAAGGTATTTAAACTTCCAAAGGGATAACAACCTCTGCACCAAATACTAAAGCATATGGCAAAGATTGAGTTATAGTTCTATATACAGTTTGGTATGCCCATAAAGCTTCAACCAAATTCTCATGCCATTGACTATTATTATCTTCTAAGGTCTTCTTTAAGATCGAATAAAGGTTATATTGAAGGCCTCCACCATTCCATTTGCCTGAGGGTAATAGATTGTAGAGTATATCCAATTGATGTTGTGACGTCTGGAAAAATATTTTATTTTAGTGCTTTTGAATGAAGGAGTGTTTGACGAGATAATCTAATGAGGAACATAAAATAGGTGCACAACATTCTCTTTGAAAACATTTAGAACATGATGAGATTTGACTTCTCTCAAAGGAACTGCTTCTACCTAGTTCAAGAAGTAGTCTATAACTTCTAGTATAAATATGTTATCTTTGGAAGATGTTGGATCTATCAGATAGATGATATATATACCTCAACTTTCAAAGGGCCATGTGGTGATGGTTGTGTTAAGAGAGTTGTTATTTGCATGTTTTACATTCTTGCAACTTGTATAGTTTTGATTATTCCAAATTTTATTGTTTTAAGTATAGTTATCTCCTAACACTTTTTGGAAGATTTATTTTTGCTCTTGTGTGTACTAACATTTCAGGAAAATCGAACTCCAATCTACTGAAGACTTCAAATCAAATTCAACATGAGATATCTTGTATTTTGAAGCTTGTAATTTTTGTATGAATTAAGTTTGAGAGGGAGTGATTGTAATTGAGTGAATAAACACACACACACACACACTTGAGGATATCTTAAAAATTTTGTACTGATCGTACGGGACGAATATTCGTACGGGATGATCAAGTCAGTATCTCCTTGTAAGAGCAATGGAACGAACAGTTTTTGGAGAAATTTTTTTCGAAGTCCTGATCATCCAGGACGAAATTCTTTTCATCCCAGGACGATCTAGGCTCTGTAAAATTTTCATTCAGATGAAATTATAATCGTGCCAGGACGAGTTAGGCTCTATAAAATTTTCGACCAGACGAAATTATAATCGTCCCTGAACGAGTTGGGCTCTGTAAAATTTTCATCCATACAACATTTATAATCGTGCTTGGATGAGTTACTCTCTATAAAAATTTCATCTAGACGAAATCCTGTAGTTATTTGGGAACTGACCTATGAAATAACTGTTCGTCCGGACGAACCTAGTTCGTACGGGACGATGATCATGTATGAATATAGTTCATACCAATATTCATTAGGATGGTTTCTGACACTTTAAGTAAAATCATCCAGGACGTTCCACGATCGTACGGGACGATTCATTTCATGTTGACTTGAAAATTTGCAGTTTTTGGATGATTTTTCTTATCTCTTCTATATATAGTGCAATTTAGACTGCCATCAGATCTTTTTGCTCATTGATCTTCATGCCTATTAAAAGAAGAGTCAAGGAGAGAGTGTGAGAGAGTATTTAAAGAAGGATTCTTACTACTGGAGTGAGAAGGCTTCACTTGGAGTTTAAAGGTAAGAGTCTTTGCTTTTGAATTGTGATTACTTCACTCTTTTATTTCTTCCTTCTAGATTTCTTGTGAGAATATATGTCAAGGTGATCTGGTTCTCTGCTGACACTTAGAGAGTGTGAAAGGATGAAGGGTTCTCTGCCCACACTAGGAGAGTGTGAAAGGATGAAGGGTTCTCTGCGCACACATGGAGAGTGTGAATAGCTGAAGGGTTCTCTGCCCACATTAGGAGAGTGTGAAAGGACGAAGGGTTCTCTGCCTATACTAGGAGAGTGTGAAAGGATAAAGGTTCTCTGTCAGCATTGGGGATAGTATAAAAGGATGACGATTCTCTACCGCACCGGGTAGTGGTAAAAAGAGTTTTGTAAAGGCTTCTCCGCCTTGCTGTGTGTGCAAAAGAAGAGTCACTAGTGGTATTAGTGCAATACTCGAAGGGTGCCTCCGGGGAGTGGATGTAGGTCTGGTTTTGACCGAACCACTATAAACATCATGTTCTTATTTTTTAACTGCCTTTTATTTTTGTGCTTTATCTATTAAAACTGTGGTTGAAAAAATTTTCTATAAAATTCATTAAAGTTTAATTTTGGTTTAAAATACTTAAAAGAGAGATTAATTTTTAATTACCAATTCACCCCCCTCTTGGTTAGCCGTTGGGACATAAGCTTAGGTTTAACAACCTAATTAATAGTGAACGAGTTTCAACAAGTGGTATAAGAGTTTTGTTTCAAAATCATAAGTTTAGACTACTTTTTTATTAACGTAGATGGGTACATTTGGAAATTAAAACACAGCTGAGGGTTACTCTATAACTAGACCTCCATTGTTTGACAATTTATCTTTTGATTTTTGGAAAACTCGCATGTCTACTTTTTACAGTCACTTGATTATCGTATGAGGATCTTAGTCCAGGAAGGATATACAAAACCAACTAGATTAGTTGACGGAGTTAGAGTTGAAACACTTTTTTGTAGACTGGACAGTAGAAGAACGTGACTTAGCACAACTAAACTCCAAATGCTTTAAAATTAGAAGACTACATACAGGTTTCCACTTGCAAAAGTGGAAAGGACATATGGGATAGACTTTGTATAACATATGAGGGGACTAATGAGGTTAAGCAATCTAGACTTAATATCTTATTGCATGATTATGAACTATTTTACATGAAACCAAATGAATCTTATTTCTAATATGTACACAAGATTCACACAAATAGTCACTTCTTTACATGCATTGGGTAGGGAGTTAACAAATGTTGAAATGGTTAATATGATTTTTTGTTGCTTACCTACTACATATGATGCTAAAATTATTGCAATTACAGAGTCTAAGGATTTAAACATTTACTCTATTGATAATCTTCTTGGTTCTTTTATTACTTACGAGCAAGGAGTTAGCAAAAGAAAGGTTGATGCAGGTGAACCACGAAGGGAGAAAAACATAGCACTGAATGTGGAAGAGTTTGAGAGTGAACACTCACAACCTAAGGATGAAGACGATATCGCATTGATAACTAGACAATTCATAAGCTTTCTGAAGAGGAAACAGAAGAGACGTCAATAGTGGAATAGAGGTAAATTCAATAGAAATGCTAAGGTTTCAAATGAAATTATTTGCTATGAGTGCAGGAAACCTGAACATATAAAGACGGATTACCTAAAAATCAAAGACAATCTTAGTAAGGAGAAGGTAGAGGAGAAACCATTTGTGAAGAAGGGTAAGAAGAAGTTCCAACGAGCTTTTTTGGCGGACTCAGCTTCGGACTTGTCAGAAATAGAAAAGGAAGAGAAGTCACTAATCTATGCTTAATGGCCAACAATCTTGATCAGTCAGATCAAGAAGAGGTATGTGACTTAACTTATGATGAACTTTTTGAAGTTTCTGAACAGCTGCATGAATCATATAGAAAGGAAGAAAATGCATGCTAGCCTTAGTTTAGAATTGGAAGAGCTTAAAAAGGAACATGAAATCCTTAGAAAAGATCATGCTTTGATTGATAACAACCACATGAAATTACTTGATGAGTTTGTGACTTGATAAAAAATCATGAGAATTTAAAATATCCTAGCATGCCGAAGACTCGAGAATGATTTAAGACTTTAAGGATGAATTAGAAGAGCAAAATTATATAAATTCAATTATTTAAACGAATGTTGGAAGATATTAATTCATTTTACAAATTAATGATAAAAGCTCTCGAGGATAATAGGATACCTCCTAAACTTGAAGATTTTACTAATCCTATTATGTATCCTAAATTTATGCAATCCCTGAATAGACAGATAAATATTAGAAGACTTAGGAAACCATTTCCAAAAATAAAATGTAATAATTATGGATTGTTTGGACATATAGCTCACACCTGTACTTTGAAGATGAAAACTAATTTGGTGTGGAGATCTAAGATGCAAATAACCTAGACATATCATACATGCATCTGATTATAAATTGCTAAAAAGTGAACCCAAACTTGTTTGGGTTCCCAGGTCTAACATTTGATAATTATACAGGGTCGTTCTCACACAAGACCTTGTGAGAGTATATGGTACCTGGACAGTGGATGTTCAAAGCATATGACTGGAGATACCACTCAATTCATAACGCTGGAAGCCAGGAGTGGAGGCAAGGTTACACTTAGAAGATAACACCACAAAGAAGGTGGTTGGATCAGGTATGATTGGAAATTTTAAGAATTTTTTATAGACAATGGTGTTATTGGTAGAGGCTAAAGCATAATTTATTAAGTATAAGCCAGCTATATGATAAGGGTTATGTGTGTAAAATTTTTTCTTGCTAGCGTACATATTAAGCCTAAATAATAAAGATGTTTTGAATGGTAAAAGAGTAAACAATGTTTACATGCTAGATTTAAATTGCATTAGTTCTCATACTATTTTTTATTTGAAAACTAAATCTAATGAGTCATGACTTTGGCATGGGAGACTTTGTCATTCTAGCATGAAATACCTTAGGAGGATTACCCAAATGAACTTAGTTAGAGGTATACCTAAACTAGACTTTATTAAGGACCACCTTTGTGATGCATGTCAACTAGGAAATCAAGTGAAGTCCTCTTTTTAGTCCAATAAGGATCTTAGAACTAGTAAACCATTGGAGATTTTACATACGGATCTTTTTGGACCAGTTGGAACTGTGAGTCTAGGAGGGAAGGTATACGGATTTGAGATTATGGATGATTACTCAAGATTCACATGGGTTAGATTTCTATTTCATAAGAGTGAATCATTTGAGGAATTTATAAATTTTTTGACTTGGATTCAAAGAAAACTTGGGTGTGAAACCATGACTATACAAAGTGATCATGGAGGAGAATTTGAAAATGAAAAATTTGAGGATTTTTGTAAGGAAAAAGGAATTGATCACAACATTTCTGCACCTAGAACCCCTCAGCAGAATGGGGTAGTCGAAAGGAAAAATATAACATTAATAGAAGCCGCCCGAGCAATGTTAGCAGAATACTCACTTCCTAAATATTTTTGGGCTAAGGCGGTTAGTACTGCATGTTATGTATTAAATAAAACATCCTATGAGTTGCTAAAAGGAAGAACACCTAATTTGTCTCATTTGCATGCTTTTGGTTGCAAGGTGTTCATTCATAAAAATGGAAAATCTATCTTAGGAAAATTTGATCCAAAATCAGATAAAGAAATTTTTGTTGGATACTCAAGTGTTGGAAAATCTTATAGGGTATTCAATAAAAGAACATTGGTAATTGAGGAGACCACACATGTTGTTTTTTATGAATCTGAAAATTTGGAAGAGCCAAATATTATAGAAGATAAGATTGTAGATAATTCCCAAAAGTTTGATAAAATAAGTTTGGAAGAAAATGTGAAAGAAAATTTGGAGATAGAAAACTCTTTGCCTAGAGATTTGAGATTTTCTAAAAACCACCCAAGGGATTTTGATTATAGGTGAACCTAGTGAGCGTGTAAGGACTAGGCGTGGATTAAACAAGGAAGACAATCATTTAGCCTTCATTTCAACTATACAACCTACAAATATTGATCAAGCACTTTCTGATGAATTTTGGATATTGGCCATGTAAGAAGAGTTGAATCAATTTATAAGAAAAAAAGTTAGGGAATTAACAACAAGGTCAAAGGATCAAAGTGTTGTTGAAACTAAGTGGGTATTTAAAATTAAAATGAATGACTCTTGAGTGTTCATTAGAAATAAGGCAGATTAGTAGCTAAGGGGTATAATCAGATTGAAGGAATTGATTTTGAGGAAACTTTTACCCCTGTAGCTAGACTTGAAGAAATTAGGATTTTGCTAGCCTTTACCTATTTTAGAAGATTTAAATTGTATCAATTGGATGTCAAAAGTTACTTTTTAAATGGGGTAATTGAAGAGGATGTTTTTATAGAACAACCTCCAGATTTTGAAAATTCTAAATACCCAAATCATGAGTTCAAGTTGAAAAATGCATTATATGGATTAAAACAGACACCAAGGGCTTGGTATGAGAGGTTGAGCACCTTCCTACATTAAAGATCATTTGAAAAAGGAACTGTAGATACAAGTCTCTTTTTGAAGAGATGTGGAAAGGATATACTCATTATTCAAATTTATGTGGATGATATTATTTTTGGATCTTCAAAAAAAAATCTTTGTGATGATTTTTCTAAAACAACGAGTAGTGAATTTGAGATGAGTCTAATGGGAGATTTGAGTTACTTTCTAGGATTTAGCATTAAGCAAATTGAGGAAGGTGCATTTCTTAGTCAATCAAAGTAAGTTAAGGAAAAACTCAAAAAGTATGAAATGGACAATGCTAAACCTGTTAGTACACCAATGAGTTCCTTAGTTTAGTTGGATAAGGACCTTAAGGGAAAATCTGTTGATCAAAAGAAATTTAGAGAGATAATTGGATCTTTACTTTACTTGATTGTTTGCCGACCCGATATCATGTTTAATGTTTTCTTGTGTGCTAGATTTCAATTAGATCCAAAAGAATCATATTTGACAGCAGTGAAAAAGATTTTAAGATATCTATTAGGAACTCAAAACTAAGGAATTTGGTATCCTAGGTATAGCTCATCATTTGAAATTATTGGTTATTCAGATTCTGACTTTACAGGTTGTATGGTGGATAGAAAAAGCACTTATGGAATATGTTAGGTCATTGGAAATTCATTAGTTTCAGGGTCCAATAGAAAACAAAATTTAGTAGCCCTATTTACTACAAAAGCTAAATACATTGCATTAGGAAGTTGTGTGGCACAGGTACTTTAGTTAAAACAACTATTAATTAATTTAGGATTGACTATAGGAACTATACCAATTTATTATGATAATATTAGTACTGTTTGTATTTCTAAAAATCCTATTCAATATTCAAGAACCAAACACATAGACATAAGGCATCATTTCATAAAGGATCATGTATCCAAGGGAGAAATTGAATTCATTCATGTTACAACTGAAAATCAACTTGCAGACATTTTTACAAAACCTTTAGCCTTTGATACTTTCAGTGCATTAAGAATAAGGCTTGGTGTGATTGATTTAAATGCTTAAATAAAAATGTTTTCTGCAACATTGATGTTTATTTTCTAGTTAATGTTTTTGTGTTCCTTATGAGTTTTTGATCTTATTTTTGTGTGATTTTTTTTGGAGCCTATGTTTTATTATTGTACATGGTGTTTTTGATGTGTTTTTTGAATTTTAGTTTTGTTTGTGTGCAAAATAAAAAAACAATTTAAGTAACAATCGTCCAAGACGAAAAATTTTCGTACGGGACGATTTGTGTAATGTGTCAAAGTATCAGATTTTAAACCGTTTGCATGTAGTTTTCAGTGTTTAATGGTCACTTCTTCTGGGCGATCGTTTTGATCGTACGGGACGATTTGTTTTTCAATCGGCGGGATGAATGAATGAAGTGGTTTAATGGATAAGGTAGTTTTTAATACGAACTTTGTACGTACGAACCTTTGGTTCGTCTGGATGAACACATGTCGATTTGATGTAGGGGACAGTTTCAACAGCCATTAAAATGATATAAGTTCTAATCATCCCGGGATGAACACGCGTTTGTTTGTACGATCAGACTGGTCAAAAGTCTGTACTAAAGGACACTTCGTAAGTCTCGTTGATTACGAAAAGCCATTTCTTTCTGGTCGTATTGGATCGTCTATACAAAATATTTTCGTACGGGATGAACAAAAATGTAGTACGGGACAAAAATTGTTTCATCTGGTACGAACATGTCATTTTTAATAAAAAGGTGGGCTTTTTAGATCAATAAGTCACACTCTTAAAATCACTTTCAATCCCTTTTGTATTCTAGATCTTTTATAAATGGCAAGTTCTACAAAGCACCAAAAGGTTCTAGCAAAGAAACCTAATAGGAATTCATACGAGAACTTTCTTTCCAAAGCAAATGAAGATTCTTTTTCTATGTTTGCTTCAGCCAAATTCACCCCCTCTAGAATTCTAAAACAAGATGAAATTACCTTTTATGTGATACATTTATTTTCTTCGACACAGTTTCATTTTATCCTTACCCTCATCTACCACTACAATAAAGAAACATTTCAGTACTTTCTTTCCAACATATCCTTCAATTCTGATCACTCTATAATTCATTCGTTTGTTTTCAAACAAAAAGTTGAAATCACAAAGCATGACTTGGGAGCTTTTTTAAACTTAAAAACTGAGGGAGCTAGAGACCATACCTTAATCACCAATGATCAATATAAATGGTATGAAATCAATAGGGTGATTATAGGAAATGATTTAGATGAGCAAGTGGCTAGGGTATCAGGTCTTGTTAGAAATGCACGACTCATTCTGCATGTTCTTAGAACTTCAATCATTCCAAAAGCTGGTGATTGAGTCAGTATAACCCCCCTTCTTTCCCTGGTGACTTTCTTAATCATGACCAATAAACCTATAGATGAAGCCCAACTTATTCTTGACTATCTTTATGGGCTTTCTTAAATTGGCCATGCAGAACAGAAAAGAAAGAGGAATATTACCTTATCATACTTAGTTAACTATGTTCTGGAGAAGAAATATAACTTGTTTCATACTGATCAAGAATATGAAGAACTGCTCTACTACAATGACGGATCATTTAGAGCGGTCTTCAAGGAAGAATCAGGTAAAGCACATGTCATAAGTGATATAGAGTAAGAGCCAAAAGGTGCACCTGCTCCAACTAATGAATCAAATTATCAGGATTTGGTTCAAATATTTGATCGACTAGAGACTCATTTTGATCAAATTGAGACTCATCTACAGCAGCAGGCTGCACAATATCAACATGACATGGGTTTTATGAGGGAGCAAATGAATGACTTCAGTACCAATGTACCTATGATGAGTACATACTTTAACCTCTTTGGTGGTGCTCCTCCTCCTCCTCCTCTAGATTAGGGACCATCTGAGTAATAGATGCACTTGATGTTATGTGTTTGTGTTGTTATTATTTTTACTTTATGTGTTAGTTATTATTTGTTTTTAGTAGTTCGATGTATTTCTCTTTTATTTCAGATGTTTTATTTTGTATTGATATCCTGATGTATCATTGTAATATCTTCAAAGTGATGTCAATATTAGTTCTTGTGTTTTGATTTGAACTTTTTTTTGAAATGTTGGTTAGTCTTTATGAAAATCATCAGATTTTTTAATCTTAATTGTGCTATAACCTGATTTGTAAGTTAAAATTAAATTCATTAGAAAATCTAATTATACTAAGTTTAAGTTTTGGTTATAACTTGATATTATTAGAATTTTTAATTTCATGTCTCTCATTTAGACTGCCTTATTGTTAATATTATTATTGCAATTGCGATGATTTCTTATTTTATATTTCACTTATCAATCATTATTTATGCACTTAGAAAGATTTGAAATTTTAGATTATTGTTTTTGGAAGGAATAAAATTACTCTTGCAAATTGTATAAAAGTACACAAAATCAAAAGGAATGTGTAAAGGTTCGCAATGTGAAAAAGAGGCATAAAATAAGCCCAAAGTAAAAAATGATGGAAAAACATGTGTTACAATTGTGAAAAAGATGCGGAAAGCGCCACATGTGGTAGTTATTTCTTTCCAAACTCTTTTAATCTCTTAATTCAAATTGATCATTTGTTTATTTATAATTGATATTGAAATTTGAAATATATAATTTTTTATTCATCCTTAGTGCAACAATGATTTTCTCTATCTTATTGTCTAAATTGACTCATGTCTTTGATAAATTCTTTTTATTATCTATGTTATATCACTTCTTAAATTGTATGAATTTCTATGATTTGTCTAATATTTTAATTTTATTTGCATAACTTATTTCAATCACTTTCAAGGTTAAATTATCAAATGAATTTCATATTACTACTTACATTTCAAGTTTTCTTCTTCACTTTTAGCTGCTGTCAAAAAGGGGGAGAAATTGCTTATTTTTTATAGTTCTTCTGTGAATATGTGTTTTTGTCGTTGTGTGTTTTGTATGTTTTTTATTTTGTGTGATATTATTTTGATTTTGTATAAAATCTTTGAAAAACAAAAATTTTGAATCTTTGAAAAACAAAAATTTTGAATCAATGACTTTTTATTTTCATGTATTCATCAATTCAAGGGGAGTTTAGGAGATTCTTAGATTTTGAAATCCTACAAATAATAATTGTTTTGCCATCATAAAAAAAGGGGAGATTGTTAAGAGAGTTGCTATTTGCATGTTTTACATTCTTGCAACTTGTATAGTTTTGATGATTCCAAGTATTATTATTTTATGTGTAGTTATCTCCTAATAATTTTTAGAAGATTTGTTTTTGCTCTTGTGTGTACTAACATTTCAGGAAAAATGAACTCCAAACTACTGAAGACTTCAAATCAAATTCAACATGAGATATCTTGTATTTTGAAGCTTGTAATTTTTGTATGAATTAAGTTTGAGAGGGAGTGATTGTAATTGAGTGAATAAACACACACACACACTTGAGGAGATCTTAAAAGTTTTGTACTGATCGTACGGGATGAATACAATTCGTACGGGACGATCAGGTCAGTTATCTCCTTGTAAGAGCAATGGAACGAATAGTTTTTGGAGAAAATTTTTTCTAAGTCCTGATCATCCAGGACGAAATTATTTTCATCCTAGGATGAGCTACGCTCTATAAAATTTTCGTCCAAACGAAATTATAATCGTGCATGGACGAGTTGGGCTCTGTAAAATTTTCATCCAGACGAAATTATAATCGTCCCCGGATGAGTTGGGCTCTATAAATTTTGTCCAGATGACTTTTATAATCGTGCCTGGATGTGTTACTCTCTATAAAAATTTCGTCCAAACAAAATCCTGTTCGTCCCAGGATGATGGAAACCGACTTAAGTTAGTTGGTTACATCCTGTAGTTATTTGGGAACCGACCAATGATATAACTGTTCGTCCGGGCGAACCTTATTTGTACGGGATGATGATCATGTACGAACATACCTCGTACCAATATTCATTAGGATCATTTCTGACACTTTAAGTTAAATCGTCGAGGATGATCCACGATCGTACGGGACGATCCATTTCATGTTGACTTGAAAATCTGTAATTTTTGGATGGTTTTTCTTGTCTCTTCTATATACCGTCCAATTTAGACTGCCACCAAATTTTTTTGCTCATTGATCTTTGTGTCTATTGAAAGAAGAGTCAAGGAGAGAGTGTGAGAGAGTATTTGAAGAAGGATTCTTGCTACTGGAGCGTGAAGGCTTCACTTGCAGTTTAAAGATAAGAGTCTTTGCTTTTGAATTGTGATTACTTCACTCTTTTCTTATTTCCTTCTAGATTTATTGTGAGGAGATCTGTCAAGGAGATCCGGTTCTTTGCCGACACTTGGAGAGTGTGAAAGGATGAAGGGTTCTCTGCCCACACTATGAGAGTGTGAAAGGATGAAGGGTTCTCTACCCACACTTGGAGAGTGTGAACAGCCGAAGGGTTTTTTGCCCACACTAGGAGAGTTTGAAAGGACAAAGGGTTCTCTGCCTACACTAGGAGAGTGTGAAATAATGAAGGATCTCTGCCAGCACTGGGGATAATGTAAAAGGACGACGGTTCTCTACCGCACGGGGTTAATGGTAAAAAGAGTTTTGTGAAGGCTTCTCCACCTTATTGTGGGTACAAAAGGAGAGTCACTAGTGGTATTAGTGCAAAACTCGGAGGGTGCCTCCGGGGAGTGGATGTAGGTCTGGTTTTGACTGAACCACTATAAACCTCGTGTTCTTATTTTTTAACTGCCTTTTATTTTTGTGCTTTTTCTATTAAAACTATGGTTGAAAAACTTTTCTACAAAATTCATTAAAGTTTAATTTTGGTTTAAAATACTCAAAAGAGGGATTAATTTTTAATTACCAATTCATCCCCCCTCTTGGTTAGCCGCTGGGATATTAGCTTAGGTTTAACAACCTAATTAATAGTGAACGAGTTTCAACAGGTTGGATATAAGACATTTGGTGGTTGATGGAGAATTATACCATGAACATGGAATTAATGACAATGACATACAACATTCATGCAATCATGTATCATAGATGACTATTAATATCTTATTCTTTTTTTTTATTTTCATATTTAGGCCAATTTTTTTTTTACACCACACAATCTAGAATGTACTTCTTCTATGATCTAGCATGCTTCTAATTTATTTATACATTACAAATACACCTAATCAAATTATTAGAAGAATAGAGTATCATGAATCAGAGCATAGGATAATGATTATATATTGATCTCAGGTATATCGATTTCTTCTAAGGGATCTAATTTTCTTGTAAGTATTCAATGAATGATTTTCTCTGATCTACAACTTCATCATCTACTGCTAAAACATATTTCACCTTAACTGGGGATTTTTTATTTATGTATTCAAAGTCTATTGGAGACAAAACTTGTCAACCCAAAACTTCTATCAAAATTGAGTCTTCCTCAGAATATGCTAGTTCCTTAGCTAGCATAGCAAGAGTGTTCACTTTGGAATTCTTTTCATGGGGAATTCTATACAATGTAGCATTTGGAATATGTTCTAAAAGATGTATAGTATATTGATGGTAAGGAATAAAAGTGGCATTTAATACTTTGTAAATTCTAGCTAATTGAATATTCACAAGCTGTGAATCTCTAAGGGTTTTGCTCTCTTCAATTCCATTCAAAATTATCAATTCTAAACCATTTTTCATCACCTTGTACTCAGCTTTATTTTTTTTACAGGATTCTAATATATGGTACGGGTGATACATCACACTTTCATTAGGTGTGATAAATACTATATAAATCCTAGCCTATCCTGAGTAAATATCAACTAATGTTCTTTGCTGATTGGATGTAGCACCTTCAAAATAAAATTCCCAAATGGTCTTATAATTTAACTTGATTTTCATAATTTGATCATCTAATAGTTCATAATTTATCAAGAAATCATATTGCACTTGGTGAGTTGGTAGGAAATAACATATAATATGCACTTTTATTGCTCGTAGAGAAGTGAATGTAATGTCGAACTATGCTAGAATCATCAGCTAATGGTTATGGAACTAGATTAAATTCCCTAGAAGTTAAATTGGGTGTCTCCCTCATACTTTAAAATTGAAACCTATTTAAAAAGATTAGATTAAGGAAAATAAATTTATTCTTTTCATATTCATACTTGATTTTTCTATATCTAATAAGAAATCAATGCATAAGGATGAATTTGGTATTGAGATTTTCAAAATAAAGTATCAAGAAAAAAATCTAGAGCAAGTGGATTTTAAAAAGGAAGCCATTTACTTATTTTATTTTTGATACACTTTCTTCATCCATCATAATTTTGCATACTTTGTGCATCTTTTGTATATTTATTTATTTATTGGCATACTTTGCACATATTTTATTTGGCACATTTATATGCATATTTTCATTTTGGTAGACATTACGCTTCTGTTTTATTTTTTTTTTTTTGTATGGGGATTCCTTTTAAAACCCTAAAATGATTTTTAGTTGTAAGGTTATCTTCCAAACATGAGAGAAGAAATTCACTTTTATATAATGGAGAAAGATTTACAAAATGAACCTAAATTATTTTGATAAAAATGATAACATGAATAAGAGATTAATTGAATAGATTTATAATCATGCTAATAATGCCTATAGGATATAAAATTGTGGGAAATTCGATAAGATTTTTATTTCTAAGCCAAATTTACTTTTGATTTAGAATTAGATTTAAAATAGATATATACCCAAAAATAAGAGGCGGGAGGGAGGGAATATACTTTTTTTTTAGTTTTGATCATTTATCAGCTTTTCTACCTTTAAATATTTGATGTAGTCTACCACAACTTTCTTCTATTAAAAATTAGGATAGAGGTTACATTCCCATGAAGAGAGATGAATCAAACACTTTCTAACAAAATTTTAAACATAACTTCTCTCTCTTTATAGAGATGATTGAGTGTCTACCATGTTAACACTACTAGACATCTCCTCATTTGTATCTTCATCCTCGACAACTTCTTGCTCGTTGATCTAGCAGATACTATCTTTTAGATGATTTTCTATCTCTTCTATTAACTTCTTTTCCCCATGGTGTCAATCTACTAAAATGTATTCTCTAGAAGGAAATGGCTCTTTTACAAACTTCTCTTTCCTTGATGTATTATCCACTACATTATTCCTCTTGTTCCTTAATACAGTTAGAGTGGGAACTATCTTAGGTAGAAAAACCCTCTCCTTGTCAGATAATGAGGTTCACTATTTTGCATTTTTAGACTCCTCTTATTGAAAATAGAAGATGATTCACTACCTCGTGAACGGTGCCAATCAACCCTTGATAGATGTTGAATAATAAAATGATTAGAAGTTCTAACTTGAGGTTTTTAAAAATTATGTAAAGATAAAGGAGATATGGGATTATACCCTCATTCGTATAATGCTCCATACCCTAAAAATATGATATGAGTTTGTTGACTATGCTGATTGCGTGACGTTATGTGTTGATCATGATTTGAGAACTTCTTTAGTTCCCCACGATGATCTATAATAGTAGTTGGTCGAATTAGACCTGATTCTTGGAATTGGACTCTTCTCTTTGTAGGATGGGACCCTCCTCACCTTCCACTTGAATGTGGATGCACTTCATTAGAGAAAACGTGTTTTATGCTTCTAAAAAATTCTATCTTTGATTACCCAAAATAAGTGGCACAGTCCTGAAATCAACCCATTTAGTAATTTCTTAAACTTTATCTTCCTTACATATAAAAAAGCAAATACATGATCTACAAGGAATAGATTGGGGGGGGGGATTAGTTATTCACAATATGCTCTCTACTCTAGCAGTAGCAGACTTCAGATGAATTCTACTACCATCCAATAGACGAGAATTAATGTATGCCTCGAGTGTTTCAATATTTATCTACTTTGTTTCATTAATTGCAGCAGCAATTAGAGTATCTTGCTCTAGTGATTCAACTTTCTCGGCCCTTCGCCTCATATGGCAATCTAAGTTATGCTGTTGAGATTTAGTCTTCTCTTGGACTCCTAAAGATGACCCCACCTCAAAGTTTCTAAATACGAGAGTTTTGGAATTAATTTGATATTTCCACTTAATCATTGTTGCTAACTAAGAAAATTTAAATGTGAAAAGACAATGGTTTAGTAGCTTCGAGGGCAACTACAAACCCACCATTGATATTTACATGAAGGGGAGTTGACTTGATGGATTCAGCAAAATATGAAACAACTTTAGGTTGTCGTGTAGTGAGAGTGACTAGTAGATTCTCAAAACTTGATCCAAAATTAATCTAAGCGCACTCAACAAATTAGTTAATAATGACATTGATATTGAAGATTAGCTTTCCAGACATTTTCTATGATTTAACAGGAAAGTCCAAATAAATAATTGAACATTTTAAACCTATACTGAATGCTACTCAGAAGATCCTACATATCTAAATCTTCTTGAAGTCTGTGATAAATCCTAAGTGATTAAAGTTTTGGAATGTGAAGGAACCTAACTAAGGACCCAAACAAAAAAAAAACATCTTCAAGAAGTGTACATTTGGAAAAATGATTGACTTTGAATTGAAGAATTATTTTGAAATTAGATTTAAGAGAATGTTAAGCAAGGACTCTTGCCCAAAAGATTTCAAATGCATAAAGTTTAAGGAAAATAAATTGAAAATATTTTATAAGAGGGAGAAGGAAAAGTTGAGAATTTATATTCTAAATCCATAAATTGACATACTCACTCAAGCCTATGCATATGCAAAATTGCAAGACTACACACAGGCAACACTTCTACCATACCTAAGACCAAATTGATATTTTGGTTAGCCTTCCGCTTGGCTTTTAGGATGTAGGAAAGTAACCATGGGTTTTTCTCACTCACGTGACCATAAAAAATGCAAGCTATAGACTTAAATTAACATACAAATGACATGCAATTGTTAGACAACAAACAGGCAGAACCCCTACCATAACTAAGACCAAATCATATTTTGGTTGTCCTTCTGCTTAGATTTTAGGATGAAGCAAATTAACGCTTGGTTATGCTCACTCATGTGAACATAGAACTTACAAATTATGGAATCAAGTTAAACATATAAATGACATGCATCGACAAGATTGGCTTGGTTTAACACATTTGGTAATAGAAGACTATATATTAATGTACAAATCCTGATCCCACAAAATTATATAAAGCATGAATATACATAATAAAAATTTAAATGAACGACCATTCATATGAAAATTGATAGATAAAATATTTTAATTAGACCCATATATATTTTAGTAAATAAGCATACAAATAACATGTAAATGTTAGAGAACAAATAGGCAGAACCCCTACCAGACCTAGGACCCAAATGGTTAGTTGGTTGGAATTTCACTTGTATTTTAGGATGAAGCCAACTATTAATGGTATGCTCACTAGTGTGAGCATAAAACATGCAAACTGTGGACCCAAATTAAAAATATAAATAACATGCATAGACAGGGCTGGCTTGGTTTGGTACATTAGGAAATATATGACAATACAAAACATAAAACCACAAGACTGTCCAAAACGTGAATACATATGATAAAATTTAAATAAACAAATATTTACATAAAATCTAGTAGTTAAAGGATCTAATTAAACCTATATGTATTTTTTAAAAAAAAGAATTAGTCTTAATTTTAGATGGAAGAGAAGTCTATCACTAGTGGAGTAGTCAAAAAAATATGGGGATATATTTTTTTTATTTCCCAATATTGACAATAGGTTTCATTTTAAATATATTTAGATGATTCTTCCAATTAAATCTACATATTTTAAAATATACCACTCTGAAGAGTAGACTAATGTTCTACTAATGATTTGAAAGAAAGAAAATTCAATTTATTCTTTTATTCATATACATCATAGGGAATATATTATTCATTCCTAGACACAAAAAACATATTACCCTATCTTTACAATTAGGTAAATAAGTTATAATTTTTTTACATAATTAAATAGAGAGGATTTTCAATTCACTATAAAAGCAAAAAAGAAGCAATCCTTATATATTTTGATTATGAAATTAAATTTAAAATATAAATAAGGCTAGTATGCATTCATAGATTTACCCCCTACCTTAGAAAGAACTTATTGTTGTAACTCGATCACTATGAATTAGGTTGTTAAACCTTAGCTTATGTCTCAGCGGCTAACCAAGAGGGGGGGTGAATTGGTAATTAAAAAATTAATCCCACTTTTTAAAATTTTAATCTGAAAAATAAACTTTAATGAGTTTTGTAGAAATAGATTTTTGAACCACAAATTAGAAACAAAAATCAACAAAATAAAAAGCAACGAAAAATAAAAGACACAAGATTTATAGTGGTTTGGTCAAACTTGACCTACATCCACTCCCCGAAGGTATCCTCCGAGTATTGAACTAATATCATTAGTGACTCTCCTTTTTCACCCACAGCAAGGCGGAGAAGCCTTTACAAACACTCTTTCCACCAATACCCGGTGCGACAGAGAACCGTCATCCTTTTACACTATCCCTAGTATTGGCAGAGAATTGTTGTCCTTTTACACTCTCCTAGTGTGGGCAGAGAACCCTTCGGCTGTTCACACTCTCCAAGTGTGGGAAGAGAATCCTTCAACTGTTCACACTCTCCAAGTGTCGGCAGATAATCAGATCTCCTTGACAGATCTTCTCATAAGAAATCTAGAAAGAAGAAAGAAAAAAGTAAAGTAATCTCAAATCACAAGTAGAGATTCTTACCTTTGAATACCAAGTGAAGCCTTCACGCTCCAGAAGTAGGAATCCTCCTCCGAACACTCTCTTACACTCTATCCTTGACTCTTCTTTCAATAGGCACGAAGATCAGTGGACAAAAAGATTTGGTGGCAGTCAAAATTGGACTTTATATAGGAGAGATAAGAAAGACCGTCCAAAAATAGCAAATTTTCAAGTCAATACGCATTGGATCGTCCCGTACGATCGTGGATCATTCTGAACGATTTTACTTAAATGCGTTGGAAATGAACCTAATTTATATGAGTACGAAATGACTTCATACACACACATCGTCCCGTACGAACTAGGTTCGTCTGGTACTAAAGGTTATTCCATAGGCCGGTTCCCTAAAACTGTAGAACGTCACTAAAAGTTCAGAGTCGGTTCACTTCATCCTGAGATGAATTATGGGTTCGTTCGAAAGAAATTTTTCCATAGAGAAAATCATCTCAGGACGAATACACTTCATCCTGGACGATAGTACTCCAGAGAGCAACTCGTCCTGGAACGAATACAGTTCATTTTGAATGAAAATTTTTCAGAGAACATTTCATCCTGGGACGAATACACTTCATCCTGGATGATCAGGACTTAGAAAAATTTTCTCCAACTCCTGTTCATTCCATTGCTCTTACGAGGAGATAACTGACCTGATCGTCCCATACGAACTAAGTTCGTCCCGTACGATCAGTATAAATTTCTCAAGATCTCCTAAAGTGTGTGTGTGTGTATTCACTCAATTACAATCACTCCCTCTCAAATTTAATTCAAAGAAAAATACAAGTTTTAAATATACAAAGTATCTCATGCTCAATTTGATTTGACGTCTTTGTAGTTTGGAGTTTGATTTTCCTAAAATGTTAGTACACACAAGAGAAAAAACAACTTTTCCAAAAAGTGTTAGGAGATAACTATACATAAAATAATAATATTTTAAATCATCAAAACTATACACATTGCAAGAATGTAAAACATTCAAATAAAAACTCTCTTAACATTCTCCCCCTTTTTGATGATGTCAAAACAATTATTGTTTGTATAATTTTCAAATTAAAAAAAATCTCCTAAACTCCCCCTGAATTGATGAACACGTGTAGATAAGGAGGCATTTTTAGAAATATACAACAAACAAAAATAAAATTAACAAACAACGTTTACAACATATACAAAACACATAAAAAAATAGACACACACACACATACAATACGAATCAAACAAAACTAAAACCATGATACAAACAATTTCTCCCCCTTTTTGACAATAGCAAAAAGTAAAGAAGAAAAAGACTTGATATGTAAGCAGACATATGAAAATCATTTGATAATTCAATCTTGAAAGTGATTGAAATAAGTTATGCAAATAAAATTAAAACATTAGGTAAATCATATTAATTCATAGAATTTAAGAAGAGATATAATATTGATAATATAAAGATTATATCAAAAACATGAGTCAATTTAGACTCTAAGATAGAGAAAATCATTGCAAAAAGGATGAATAAAAAATTTGTATATTTCACATTTCAATACAAAATATAAATGTACAGTAGATCAATTTGAATTAAGATACTAAAAGATAATGTAAAGAAATAATTATCACATGTGGCGCTTTACGCATCTTTTTTAAATTATTGGCACACTTTTATGCATCTTTTTACTTTTGGGCTTATTTTTTGCCTCTTTTCTACTTGCGAACCATTTCCCATTCCTTTTGATTTTTGTACATTTGTACATTTTTTCAACAGTAATTTTGATCTTTCCAAAATCAATAATCAAAAGTTTCAAATTTTTCTAAGTGCATAAATATTTATTGATAAGTGAAATATAAAATAAGAAAACATCATAGTTGCAATAATAATATTAGAATTAATGTAGTCTAAATAAGAGACATGAAATTGAAAATTTTATTTATATCAAGTTATGAGCAGAACTTAAATTTAGCAAAAAAAAAAATAGATTTTCTAATGAATTTAATTTTGACTTGCATTTCAAAGTATAGCACTATTAAGATAAAAAATCTAATGATTGTCATAAAGACTAACACGCATTTCAATACAATTAAAGCTAAAATACGAGAACATCTTTTGATATCACTAAGAAGATATTACAATCTAAGCTCACGATATCAATACAAAAATAAAACATCTAAAGAAAATAAAATATAACAAACTTACTTATAACATCAACTAACACACAAAACATAGTTAATACATAAAATTAAGTGAAACTATCACTGAGAAGGACCTTGATCTGGAGGAGGAGGAGGTGAAGCACCGAAGATGTTAAAGTAACTACTCATCATAAGCACATTGGTACTTATATCATTCATCTGATCCCTAATAAAATTCATGTCAAGCTGATATTGTGCGGCCTGCTGCTGAAGATAAGTCTCAATTTGATCAAAACGTTGATCAAAATGAGTCTCTATGCAATCAAATCTTTGAACCAAATCCTTATAATTTGGTTCATTGGCGGGTGTAGGTGCAGCTTCTGGTTCTTCCTCTGTATCACTAATGACATGTGTTTTACTTGGTTCTTCTTTGAAGATTGCTCTAAATGATCCATCATTGTAGTAGAGTGGTTCTACAAACTCTTGATCAGGATGAACTAAATTGTATTTCTTATCCACAATGTAGGTAACTAGATGTCCTAAGGCGATGTTCTTCTTTCTCTTATGCTCTACATGTCCAATTTCAGACAACCCATAAAGATAGTCAAGGATAAGTTGGGCTTCATCTATAGGTTTTTTAGTCATGATCAAGAAGGTCACCATAGAAAGAAGAGGGGTACTGTTGATTCTATCTCCAGCTTTAGAAATTATAGAAGTTCTAAGGACATGATGGATGATACGTGCATTTTGAACGAGACCGAATACTCTAGCCACATGTTCGTTCAGATTGTTTCATCTAATCACATTATTAATTTTATACCATGCATAATCATGAATGTTGATCAAGTGATTGGCTCTAGCTCCCTCTATCCTTAAATTCAAAAAGGCTCCTATATCAGCCTTCGTGATTTCAACTTTTTGTTTGAAGACAAAGGAACGGATTATAGAGTTGTCAGAATTAAAGGACATGTTGGCGAGGAAGTAGTGAAAGGTTTCTTTATTGAGAGATAGACGAGAGTAAGGATAAAACCAAACTGTGTTGAAGAAAATAAGTTCATCACATGAAAGGTAAGTAGTTCTTGGATTAGTATTCTGGAGGGTGTGATCTTCGCTGAGGAAAACTTAGGAAAAGATTCCTCATTTGCTTTGGAAAGGAAGTTTTTAAAAAGATTTTTATGTGGTTTCCTAGCCATAACCTTTTATCTCTTACTCGAACTTGCCATTTGAAAAAGATCTAAAGTATGAAAGAGATTGAAAGAGAAGTTTAGAGTGTGACTGTTGAGTTAAAAAGACCTTCTATTTATTGAAAACAATACATTCATACCAGACAAAAAATTTTTGTCCCGTACGAACTTTTCAATTCGTCCCGTATGAAAAAATTTCATATGGACGAACCAATGCGTTAAAATAAAATGGCTTTTTGTAATCAACACAACATATGAAGCATCCTTTCATACAGACTTTTGACCAGACTGATCATACAGATGAACACGTATTCATCCTGGGACGATCAGAACATATGATCACTTTAATGGCAGTTAAAACCGTCCCCTACATCGAACCGACATGTGTTCGTCCAGACGAACCAAAGGTTCGTACGTACGAAGTTCGTATTAAAAACTACCTTATCCATTCAACCGCTTTATTCATTCATCCCATCATCTGAAAAACATTTCATCCTGGATGATCGTGACGATCATACAGACAAAGTGACAATAAAACACTGAAAACTGCACTCAAACGGTTCAAAATCCAATTGTTTGACACACTACACAAATCATCCCGTACGAAAAATTTTTGTCCCAGACAATTGTCACTCAAAATTTTCAATTTTTTGCACTCAATAAAAACTAAAACACAAAACAACGAAAAAACACAAACTCTAAATAAAGAAAATAACACATACAAGTTCATAAACACATAAAAACACACAAACACATTAACTAGTAAACAAACATCAATGTTGCAAAAAAAATTTTATTTAAGCATTCAAATCAATCACATCAAGCCTTGCTCTTAATGTACTGAAAGTATCAAAGGCTAAAGGTTTTGTAAAAACGTTTGCAAGTTGATTTTCAGTATAAACATGAGTGAGTTTAATTTCTCCTTTTTATACATGCTCCCTTATGAAATGATTTCTTATGTCTATATATTTGGTTCTTGAATGTTGAATAGGATTTTTAGAAATACAAATAGCACTAGTGTTATCACAATAAATTGGAATAGTGCCTATAGTTTATCCTAAATCAATTAACTGTTGTTTCAACTAAAGAACTTGTGCCACACAACTTCCTAAAGTAATGTATTCAGCTTCTGCAGCAGATAGGGATACTAAATTTAATTTTCTACTAGACCAAGAGACTAGAGAATTTCTAATAAATTGACATGTTCCAAAAGTGCTCTTTCTATCCACCATACACAACTTGCAAAGTAAGAATTTGAATAACTAATTATTTCAAATGAAGAGCTAAACTTAGGATATCAAATTCCTAAGTTATGAGTTCCTAACAGATTTCTTAAAATCCTTTTCACTGCTGTCAAATATGATTCTTTTGGATCTGATTGAAATCTAGCACATAAGCAAACACTAAACATGATATCGGGCCGGCTAGCAGTCAAGTAAAGTAAAGATCTAATTATCCCTCTAAATTTCTTTTGATCAATAGATTTTTCCTTAGGGTCCTTATCCAACTGAACTGAGGAACACATTGGTGTACTAACAGGTTTAGCATTATCCATTTCATACTTTTTGAGGATGTCCTTAACATATTTTGACTAACTAAGAAATTTACCTTCCTCAATTTGCTTAGTGCTAAATCCTAGAAAGTAATTTAAATCTCCCATTAGACTCATCTTAAATTCACTACTCATTGTTTTAAAAAAATTATCACAAAGATTTTTATTTGAAGATCCTAAAATGATATCATCCACATAGATTTGAACAATGAGTTTATCCTTTCCACATTTCTTTAAAAAGAGAGTTGTATCCATACTTTCTTTTTCAAAAGATCTTTCAAGTAAGAAGGTGCTCATCCTCTCATACCAAGTCCTAGGTACCTATTTCAATCCATATAATGCATTTTTCAACTTAAAAATATGATTTGAGTATTTTGAATTTTCAAAACCTGGTGGTTGTTCTACAAAAATATCTTCTTGAATTATCCCATTTAAAAAGGTACTTTTTACATCCATTTGATACAATTTGAATCCTATAAAACAGGCAAAAACTAGTAAAACCCTAGTTGCTTCAAGTCTAGCTACAGGGGCAAAAGTCTTCTCAAAATCAATCCCTTCAATCTGATTATACACTTTAGCAACTAATCTAGCCTTATTTCTAATGACTACTCCTAAGTTATTCATTTTATTTTTGAATACCCACTTAGTTCCAACTACACTTTGATCATTTGGCCTTGTAGTTAATTCCCAAAATTTATTTCTTACAAATTGATTCAACGCTTCTTGCTTGGCCAAAATCATAAATTCATCCAAAAGTGCTTGATCAATATTTGTGGATTCTATAGTTTAAATGAAGGCTGAATGATTGACTTCTTTGTTTAACCCACGCCTAGTCCTTACACCCTCACTTGGTTCACCTATAATCAATTCCCTTGGGTGGTTTTTATAAAATCTAAAATCTTTAGGCAAAGGGTTTTCTATATCCAAATTTTCTTCCACATTTTCATCCCAATTCTCTTCTAAATTTATTTTATTAATCTTTTGGGAGTTTATCTCAATTTCATCTTCTACAACATTTGGCTTTTCCATATTTCCAGATTTATTAAATACAACATGTGTGGTCTCTCAATTACCAAAGTTCTTCTATTGAATACTCTATAAGATTTTCCAACACTTGAGTATCCAACAAAAATTCCTTCATCAGATTTTGGATAAAATTTTCCTAAGGCAGATTTTCCATTGTTATAAATGAACACCTTGCAACCAGAAACATGCAATTGAGAAAAATTATGCGTTCTTCCTTTTAGAAACTCATAGGGAGTTTTATTTAGTTTAAATCTCACATTCACCCTATTCAGAACATAACATGTAGCGCTAACCACCTTAGCCCAAAAATATTTAGGAAGTGAGTATTCTGCCAATATTGCTCGGGCGGCTTCTATTAATGTTCTATTTTTCCTTTCGGCTACCCCATTCTGCTGAGGGGTTCTAGGTGCAGAAAAATTATGATCAATTCATTTCTCCTAACAAAATTCTTCAAATTTCTCATTCTCAAATTCTCCTCCATGATAACTTTGTATAGAAATAATTTCACACCCAAGTTTTTTTTGAATCCAAGTCGAAAAATTTCTAAATTCCTCAAATGATTCACTCTGATGAAATAGAAATAAAACCCATGTGAATCTTGAGTAATCATCCACAATCACAAATCCGTATACCTTCCCTCCTAGACTCATAGTTCCAACTGGTCCAAAAAGATCCATATGCAAAATCTCTAATGGTTTACTAGTTCTAAGATCCTAATTAGACTGAATAGAGGACTTTACTTGCTTTCCTAATTGACATGCATCACAAAGGTGGTCCTTAGTAATGTCTAGTTTTAGTATACCTCTCATTAAGTTCTTTTGGGTAATCCTTTTAAGATTTTTCATGCTAGAATGGCAAAGTCTCCTATGCTAAAGCCATGACTTATCATATACAATTTTCAAATAAAAAGCAGTAGGAGATTGAATATAATTCAAGTCTAGCATATAAATATTATTTACCCTTTTACCATTCAAAACATCTTTACCATTTAGGCTTAATATGCAGCTAGTAGGAAAAAATTTCACAGAATATCCTTTATCACATAGCTGACTTATACTTAACAGGATATGCTTTAAGCCTTCTACTAATAACACATTCTCGATGTAAAATTTATTAAAATTTCCAATCATACCTGATCCAACCACCTTCCTTATGTTGTTATCTCCAAGTATAACCTTACCTCCACTCCTAGCTTCCAGCGATATGAATTATGTAGTATCTCCAATCATATGCTTTGAACATTCACTGTCCAGGTACCACATGCTCTCACAAGGTCTTGTGTGAGAGCCATCATATAAAATTATCAAACATTAGACCTGGGAACCCAAACAAGTTTGTGTTCTCCTTTTGGCAATTTATAATCATATGCATGTATGATATATCTAGATTTATGCATCTTAGGTCTCCACACCAAATAAGTTTTTATCTTTAAAGTACAGGAGTGAGCTATACGTCCAAATAATCCAAAATTATTACATTTTACTTTTGTAAATGGTTTCCTAAGTCTTCTACCATTCATCTATCTATTCAAGGATTGCATAAATTTAAGATACAAAATAGGATTAGTAAAATCTTCAAGTTTAGGGGATATCCTATTATCCTTGAGAACTTTTATCGTTAATTTGTAAAATGAATTCATATCTTTCAAAATTTGATTTGTATAATTTGATCTATAAATCTTGCTCTCTGATTCATCGTTAAAATTTTTAAAATCTTTTTCAAGTTTAGAATAGGATGATTTTAAATTTTCATGTTTTTTATTCAAGTTATCAAACTCATCAAGTAATTTCATGTGGTTTTGATCAATTAAAGCATGATCTTTCCTAAGGATTTCATGTTCCTTTTGTAATTCTTCAAACTCTAAATTTAGACTAGCATGCATTTTCTTTATTTTCTTATATGCATCATGCATGTGTACAAAAACTTCAAAAAGTTCATCATAGGTTAAATCACATACCTCTTCTTGATCTAACTGATTAAGACTATCGGTCATTAAGCATAGATTAGTGAATTCTTCTTCCTTTTCAGTCTCTAATGAATCTGAAGCTGAGTCTGCCCAGAAGGCTCTTTGAAACTTCTTTTTGCCCTTCTTTACAATTGGTTTCTCCTCTACCTTCTCCTTGCTAAGAGTAGCTTTGAGTTTTGGGCATTCAGTCTTGATATGACCAGGTTTCTTGCACTCATAGCAAATCACATAATTTGAAATCTTGGCATTTCTATTAAATTTACCTCTATTCCAATGCTAGCGTCTCTTCTGCTTCCTCTTCAGAAAGCTTATGAATTGTCTAGTCATCAATGAGATGTCTTCTTCATCCTCAGGTTATGAGTGTTCACTCTCAGACTCTTCCATATTTAGTGATATGTTCTTCTTCCTTCGTGGTTCACCTACATCAATCTTTCTTTGGCTAACTCCTTGCTCGTAAGTAATTAGTAAACCAAGAAGATTATCAATAGAGTAAGTGTTTAGATCTTTAGATTCTGTAATTGCCATAATTTTAGCATCATAAGCAGTAGGCAAACAACGAAGAATCTTATTAACAAATTCAACATTCGTTAGTTCCCTACCCAGTGCATGCAAAGAGGCGACTATTTGTGTGAATCTTGTGTACATATCAGAAATGGATTCATTTGATTTCATGCGAAACAATTCATAATCATGCAACAAGATATTAAGTCTATATTGCTTAACCTCATTAGTCCCCTCATAAGTTATACAAAGTCTATCCCATATGTCATTCCCACTTTTGCAAGTGGAAACCCGCATGTAGTCTTCTGATTTTAAAGCACAAAAGAAATTGTTCAATTATTTGACGTTTAGTTGTTCTAAGTCACGTTCTTCTACTGTCCAGTCTGCAAAAGGTGTTTCAACTCTAACTCCGTCAACTAGCCTAGTTGGTTTTGTATACCCTTTCTGAAATAAGATCCACATACGATAATCAAGTGACTGTAAAAATGTAGACATGCGTGTTTTCCAAAAATCAAAAGGTATATTATTAAATAGTGGAGGTCTAGTTATAGAGTAACCCTCGGGTGTATTTTGGTTTCCAAATGCAGTCATCTATATTAATCAAAAAGTAGTCTAAAATTATGATTTTGAAATAAAGCTCTGATACCACTTATTGTAACTCGATCACTATTAATTAAGTTCTTAAACCTAAGCTTATGTCCCATCGGCTAACCAAGTGGGGGGGGTGAATTGATAATTAAAAAATTAATCCCTCTTTTTAATTTTTTAAACAAAAAAATAAACTTTAATGAGTTTTGTAGAAATAGATTTTTCAACCACAAATTAGAAACAAAAATCAACAAAAAAAGACACAAGTTTTACAATAGTTTGGTCAAACTTGACCTACATCCACTCCCCGGAGGCACCCTCCGAGTATTGCACTAATACCACTAGTGACTCTCCTTTTGAACCCACGGAAGCCTTCACAAACACTCTTTCCACCACTACCCGGTGCGGCAGAGAACCGTCTTCCTTTTACACTATCCCCAGTGTTGGCAGAGAACCGTCATCCTTTTACACTCTCCTAATGTGGGTAGAGAACCCTTCGTCTGTTCACACTCTCCAAGTGTCGGCAGAGAACCGGATCTCCTTGACAGATCTTCTCCCAAGAAATCTATAAAGAAGAAAGAAAAAAATGAAGTAATCCCAAATAACAAGTAGAGATTCTTACCTTTGAATACCAAGTGAAGCCTTCACGCTCTAGTAGTAGGAATCCTCCTTCGAACACTCTCTTACACTCTCTCCTTGACTCTTCTTTCAATAGGCATGAAGATCAGTGGACAAAAAGATTTGGTGGCAGTCAAAATTGGACTTTAAATAGGAGAGACAAGAAAAATCGTCCAAAAACTGCAAATTTTCAAGTCAATACGCATTGGGTCATCCCGTACGATCATGGATCATCCTGGACGATTTTACTTAAATGCGTTGGAAACGAACCTAATGTATATGGGTACGAAATGACTTCGTACACACACATCATCCCGTACGAACTAGGTTTGTCCAGTACGAATGGTTATTCCATAGGTCGGTTACCTAAAACTACAGAACATCACTAAAAGTTCAGAGTCGGTTCACTTCATCCTGGGACGAATTATGGGTTCATCCAGATGAAATTTTTCTAGAGAGAAAATCATCTTGGGACGAATACACTTCGTCCTGGACGATAGTACTCTAGAGAGAAACTCGTCCCGGAATGAATACACTTCATTTTGAACGAAAATGTTCCAGAGAACATTTCGTCCTTGGACAAATACACTTCGACCTGGATGATTAGGACATAGAAAAAATTTCTCTAACTCTTGTTCGTTCCATTGCTCTTACGAGGAGATAACTGACCTTATCATCCCGTACGAATTATGTTCGCCCCGTACGATCAGTGCAAATTTCTCAAGATCTCCTAAAGTGTGTGTGTGTATTCACCCAATTACATTCACTCCCACTCAAACTTAATTCAAAGAAAAATACAAGTTTTAGATACATAAAGTATCTCATACTGAATTTGATTTGAAGTCTTTGTTGTTTGGAGTTTGATTTTCCTGAAATGTTAGTACACATAAGAGCAAAAACAACTCTTCCAAAAAGTGTTAGGAGATAACTATACATAAAATAATAATATTTGAAATCATCAAAACTATACACGTTGCAATAATGTAAAACATGCAAATAACAACTCTCTTAACTCTTATGGTAGGGTTTATTTTATTCTTGGATCAAGACTCCCTATAAGGGAAATGCCCTATATCTAATTAAATCTTCTAAGAAATAGGCTCGATTAAAATGATGACTAAATGATTTTAAATTTCATAAAAGTTTTAAGGAAATGCTTGCACTATTTAGATTTCAAAGCATAGGGTTTTGATTATATATTTTGGAAATTAATTTAGAAATTTAGATTTTAATTAATGAGGAATGTGTAAAGAAGAGTGTAAATAATCGGGACTTACCACTTACCTAGAGTGAACTTCCAACCAACAATCTTAATCACAATAATCACCATGGAAATGCAAGATTTAGTAAGCTCTATTATAACAATCATGGAGTTAATATAAAATTTAAATTAGATGACATATAGCATGCTTATACAAAATAGGAAATATATGTATGATACATATGATGCATGAACAATAATGTATAGAAGAACTAATTTTATTAATTTATAAACATATAGAGTATAACATAGGATCTACAGTAAAGTAATGATGGCTAAGGCACATCAACAAAAAACTTGGATTCTAATCCTATTGTATACATATGGAATCAAATTCAACTGCTTATGGTATTTGAGATCTAAGTCTTCTATAGAATTCCAAACAGAAATATCCACTTGGGTATATATTTATATACAAGGATTTATTTTTTACTCTTTAACAACTCATGACACCGTACAACTCCATCTATATGAAAAATCTATAAAATTTAAATACACATTTGTATTTTCATATAAATCATCACCTAGGAATATTCTAATTTGTAAAAATATAAAGAGTGGAATAATAAAATGCAGATATGATGGTGCATTGTGAGCAATTACATATATAGAAAAGTAAATGAAAGTAAATTGCTAGGTCTTAAATTCATTAACTTTGTTCTTTGGTGCATTTATGGAAAAGTAAAAATGGCAGCATAAAAATTTTATAGATATTGTGCAACCACACATGGGTCCTCTAGTAAAAGACATCTGTAATAAAACCAAATCAATCCATTGGCTTAACTTTAGTTAAAGCTTGTTTCCCTATCATACCATATAATTGTGTGGAAGAGGTTGTGTGGCTTTGATATATCATATAGGGTATTAAGATTTGAATTGCATTTATTTTTAATATTTATTCATTAAAGGCTAAAATGGGATTTAATTAAAGTTTAAGTGATGTTCATTTGAATTTTAAATTATTAAAATTTTAAATGTTGAAGTTGTTTGTTTAGTTTTAAAGAATTAATAGATTAATAAGTACCCCTAATGATCAAGGGTTATTAATTTATAAATCCTAAGGCTTTCAAATGAAACACCCATCAGGTGATCATATGATAGCCTTTGAATATTTATAATGGATAGAGAAGAGACCTTATAATCCAATATAGCATACCCTTCTGATTGAATCAAGTAAGTTATATAAGGTCAGTGTATTATTCACTGCTTGAAGATCCCCTAATCAAATGCATTAGTGCCTTGCTAAAAGAAATCATGCACAATACATAGGGGATCTGGTTGTTATTAAAGTATATTAAAGGCCTAAATTAAATGCCAAAAATGTCATCCAAAAGAAATCAAGCATTAGCTATGAATGCCAAATTCATTTAACTAGAATTAATTATCAAATTTAATTGATCAAAATAATTTTTAATCAATGAAGTTATTAAATTAATTTTCTTTAAATGAATTAGAATTTAATATATTTCATTAAAGGGTTATTAAATATTAATAAAAAAATTAATGGTATTTTAAATTTGATTTTAATTCTCAATGATTGTGGATTTGATTTCGTATTCATTGAAGTTAATTTTACATTTTTATAAATTTTATTTGAATTATTAGAATTTATTGAAGGGTTTATTAAGATTAATAATTTTTTATGCTAAATTAATATTATATAATGTTGAATTAGATCATGGCATATATGACAATATGTTTTCATTATCTATGTTTCATCCAAAATTGATGTGTGTAATGAATCCTAAAATTTGGCTTAAATTCACTAAGATACAATATTAATTATTATACTTGGTGTAACATGGGTTTATAGGTTTGCAATTATATTTTCTAACCCTTGCTTACTCATAAGCAATCACATCATATCACATAAAACAGTGCAAAAAAACTAGATAACATGAAAGTAGATGAATTTCCAAATTCTTAAATAAAATCATAATTTAAGCATTTGGAATTTTAATTGAGAATTAATTATAAATAAAATGATTTTAATAAGACTAAGTTATATCAATTGAAAAGTTCATATAGGTTGTTAGACCAAATGCAATTGTCCCAAGGCTAACTAAAAGGGGGGTGAATTGGTAATTTAAAAAACTCTTCGAATGTTTTTAGAAAATTGATTTATAATTTTAACACAAAAGATTTTTCAACAATAAAATACTAAAGTGCATAAAATAAAAATGCAGAAATATAAAAGAACACAGTAATTTATAGTGGTTCGGTGCAACAAGACCTACGTCTACTCCCTGAAGACTCCCTCTTCATGTATTACACTATTACCAAAAGTGACTCTCCTTTTGCCCCCACAGAAGTTGGAGAAGCCTTCATAATTTTTCTCTCTTTCACAAATCCCAGGTGCAGTAGAGAATCGTCATTCTTTCACGCCCTCCAAGTGTCAGCAAGACACGTCTTCCTTTCACACCCCCAAGTGTCGGCAGAGAACTGTCATCCTTTCACACCTTCCAAGTGTCTACAAAGAATCATCTTCCTTTCACACCCTCCAAGTGTGGGTAGAGAATCATCATCCTTTCGCACCCTCTAAGTGTCGGCAGAGAACCTTCATCCTCTTACACCCTCCTAGTGTCGGTAGAGAACCAGCGTCCTTTCACATCCTTCTGGTATTAGTAGAGAACCAACATCATCCTTTTCCACCCTCCTGATGAAGGTAGAGAACTCGTGACCAATATTGAACAACTTCACTTAAGAGCCTCGAGAGGAGATGGACAGAAACTTGAAGGAGTCAAAGAGATCCTCACATTGGGAAACCTTATGAATCACTAGTCAAAGAGATCCTCGCTTTGGGAAATCTTATGAATCACTCACAACTCCACCTCACAAGATTTCTCACACTTCACTCTCACAATCTCTCGCAAACACTCACACTCAATGGCCACTTATAAGAGAAATTCACAACAAAGGTGATAAGTGATAGTTTTTAGGACTCCTTATATAGAAAAGATATGAAAAACCATCCAAAAACTAAAATATACAAGAAAAACTATCCTGCGATCATACTATAAGATTGCATATAAGTTCTTACACTCCCCCAGTGTATGTATACACGGTTACCTAATTTCAATCACACTCTCTCAAACTCAAGAATATTAAAAAAAATTACAGACTTCATTACAAGAAACTCTAATCTAATCTGTTTGTAATCTTTGACAGTCTGGAGTATGATTTTCCTGAAATGTTAGTATGCACACAAAAATAACTATAGTATGGAAAATACTATAAAACATAAAGATATGAGTCGTAATATTTGTTATCATCAAAAATATAAACTCCTGAGCAATGATTCACAACATCAATGAATTAGCATATATCTACTTAATCAAAATTGAACCCAATTATTGAAGATTTGGATAATAATTAAGTGAAATAGGAATTCAATGACAATGTAATTATTCTCCAATGAGTCTATAATTCTCCATGGATCTATTTTTCCTTAATAAATCTCTATTTAAAAAAATTCTATGAATTTTTAAATGTATGCAACAAAATTAAAACTTATTTATAATGGGACTTTAAAATATATGTATTAAATAATGATGCTTATCCTCAAAATTTTAATAATTACAAAAATAAAGCTTAAATAAATTCATGAAAATTATTGGATTCTCTAAATATTCTTTAATTCATGCCATTTAAATTTGGGGCTCGAGTAGACAATTATTTAGAGAGTAATAAGGAAAAATTAATAAATAATAAAAGAAATATTACTCTCTATATATTCATTATCTAAACATAAATAATTTTTTAAATGAAAGAGGACTTCATTCTGAACAAAATGAGATATTATATGCTTAATTTAGTAAAGAATGAATAAACTATGAATTCATTTAATTTTTGTTCAATATTTGGATTTAATTAAATGATTTAAATCATTTTTATCAAAACGGTGGTAGTGGCAGGCCACGCTTTAGCAGATGATTAGATGATTTTGAAGTGTAACAATAACAGGTTAATCATTGCCATGATTGTTTGAAGGCATAATCAATACTGCTGATTAAAATGGCAGCGCGACACAATGCAACATTTAATGCTAATCATTAGACAACTCTAGTGAATGCGGTTTTCATTTATGTACATTAGTGCATGACATCAACTGTTCAACGCAGCACAATTTTGAATAAATGATTAAGATGGCGTTGGACCCAAATCAATTCAATAAACCATAACATGCTATCTGGATTTGATATAAAATGATAGGATCAACAGCTCAGGTCTTTTACCATTAACAAATTTGTCATTCAAAACCTAAATGATGAAGAATGCTTTGAACATGCAAATGACTAAACCAAATTTAATGAAACTTAAAAAAGAGCTTTATTAGAAGAAAATAAATGATGAGGGTTTGATTTCACTATTTGAAATGCACTATTAACAATGTTATTTAAATCTAAAGATCCTAGAAATGGGTTTGATATTTTCAATGATTGGCTGGGTCTTAGGAGGTTTGTGAAATCTTATTAAACTTATAGATTTTCTTAGATTAATCCTTTAGAAGACTTCGAGAGCTAAGATGTTCTAAATTAGGAGTTCTGAACTTTGGACAAACTTGATTCTTGGCTGGTCGAAAGATCACCATCGCTAAACTTTGACCAATATATCTTGGCTTGGTGGATGTTGAAGAGTGTACATAGAGACATAACAAATTTAGCTTTGGTCTGGAGGAGGTCAGGGTAGTGAGAGAACGAAATAGTGTCAATTAAGGTTTTTTGGTTCCTTTTATCTAATTTAAACCTTTAGGGATGAATTGGATGGTTGTTATTCATTTGGAAGTATTCTAGGATGTCTGACACCTATCTCTAGGTAGTTAGAAGGCAAAGAATCAAATGGATAAGGTACCTTTAGGTGGAAGGAATATTAGTCTTCTTTGTGCATATTGGATAACTTGGCAAAATTAGGATTAATATATTGCATAAGAAGGGTTTAAGAACATTTTAGATTTCTTTATGTCGGTGAGGTGATTTAGCATGAGGTGGAATTATATGCATAAGAGGATTTGACCACTTAATGGTCCTTTGGACATTTGTTGATTGGTTTGACTAGCTAACTACTCAAACCAGTTTAGGTGGCATCCAAAGAGACATTATGAGCTAGGGGGGCTAGTTTGGAAGAAGTGTGAAGCCATGGGTTTTATATTTGAGCAAAACACTCCATGTAAGATGTATTTTGACCACATATGGTGGTTTGACCAAGTCAAACCACCCATAATGTGACTCATGGCAAGTTTAGATATGCTTAAACCAAGAATTAGAGTGGTTATGATGATTTAATTGGTTTGATTTAAACGGAGGAGATCAAAAGTGAACTGGAGCTAAATTTAATAATGATTGATGTTTGATCAACAACTGAACTAGCTCAACTGACTATCTTGATCAATCATGTACTTAGAGGGTCAATGATGCTAGATTTAATGTATGAGGCTCCAAGTGATATGGTTTGAACCATGACTGAGGTCAGAGGTGGCTAGTGTACATTAATAAATAAGGCATTGAGCTGGGTGGTTATAGTGTGAGACTGCAATTGATCAGATGATTAAAGCTTAACTACATATTAAATGCTTGAAGGTTAATTTGATATATATAATAAAAATTAAATGGAAGTTTCATTGAAGTGTGTATATTTAGTTGAAACTTTGACTATATATTTGGTTGATTGTAGAATGCAGGTTGATGGTTGAATGATTAGAATTTGATTGAATAATAAATAATTAAAGAGTTGGACTGAAATATTGATTGAAGTGTAGACTAAAATGCATGGTGATTGATTAAGTAACTGACATTCATAATTAATTGATGATAACTAGCAAGCTGATTGATTGAAGTTTTATAAGATGTATTTAGTCTGATTAAAAGCTGAAGGTGGTTGAAATGATTGTGGAATGTGATTGAATTTTAATTTGAGACTACACAGTTGAATAAATGTGTTAATTGAATGTTAGAAGTGCAAGCTATACTAATTAAAGAAGACTAGAAGGGTGATTGATTAAATTTTGATTAGATATATGCAAGTTGTATTATTGGATGATTGGCTGCAGGCTAGATCATTGATTGAATCTATGATCAATAGAGTACTAGACAATTGATAGTTGTGTATCTATCAACCATTAGATGTGTGATACATAATTAGGATATGACATGATGAACTCATACAAAAATAAGGTCAACATACTTGGATATGTAATGTAGGTGGTTTTTATAATATTTATATCAAAGAAAACCTAAGCATTATTAGTGATTGATAGAGCCCTAAATCATTTTGCAATTGTATAGGTTACTCAATAACCCATATCAAGTTTTTTGCACTATTTTTGAGGGAGCATTTCCTGGTTTGTAAAATTTTAACTATATTGTTGAATTAATTACATGATTATGCTTACTCATATCCATTATTTTATGTGACATTCATAATTTCATATTCATATTGCATTTATGACTATCTTGAGTAGTTTTGCATTCTATTTTGTCATAATAATTGAAGTTATACTATAAACACTTGTGATTTAATTATGACATTTTGTGTCACTGTACTTCACTAACTATTTTAGCACTATAGTTCTTAGTTAACTGAGTCAGAAGGCATGACCTGCAAAAAATTATAAACATAGTGCACAAATATAACTTAAATTATTAAACTTAGGTGAGCACTGCAATAATATTAACAAGAATTGTGTGGGTTATCAAGTACCACAAATGTTTTGGCTAAAGTATCACAGTGGTTCTTAGACATTAGAATCAGGGCATTAACATGTGTTAAATGTCACATCAGTGGCCTTCCCCAAAGAGACTCTCTAATTTCCAGAAATCACCACCATTGCATTGCGTGGCTTGAATTACTATAGTGCTTATCATTTGACCATCTTATTATTTAGTATCTACAATAAGAGTTATGAGCCATATCTCATACCATTGTAGTGCTTTGTCATCTTATAAGAAGGGGATGCATTCTTCGTTTCATTTATCACTATCAAATTCTTTCAATCTCCTCTTTTCTTTGAAATTCTCTCTAGAAGAATAACTTCTAAGTTGTCTGTCAAGAAGTTATCTTCTTCTTCCTTTGATAAGAGTAGATTTATTTCTGTTGATTCTGAATTAAGATTTTTTGAATTAGTTGTTAACAAATAATTAATTTTAGAATGAGGTTTTCAGAATCCTACTCCACCAATAATGCAAACCATAGCAAGTAGAGACTGAGAATGATTCTATGAAGAACCATATGCTGCCATTATTAATGTTGTTCGTAATTTTTTTACAAAGGGAAAAGAGACAGTCGATAATAGATGTTATGTCTGAGGTAAGTTGGTCCCTTTTGATTTAGTAGTCATAAAAAGGATTACAAACTTCCAAAGCATGGCATTAATTTAACTCTTCTCATTTGTTACCTAGTCATAATAATAGTGAAGTCACTCATGGTTGAGCCGTCTCGAATTAATAAATTCAAATGTAATATTTTATTCATTTAGGAAAACTCATATTTTCCTCACTTATGTACATCATTAAGGGTACCTCATCTATTGAGTTAGGGCACCCTTCTCTTTTATATGCTTTATGTATAACAACAGCATAGATGGGATCAAAATGAAGAAGAATTCTTCCCTTTTAAGACCTAAAAAAATGATTTTGAGTTTTTAGCGAGAAGGAAAGGAGGAGGGTGATATTAATGAGCCTAGAGTATCCAGTATACCAGGAAGTAGCTACACTAGTAGGAGTTCCAGAGTCCCAAAAATATTAGGAGAGTATGTGGCTGATTTATGGGGAGAAATGGAAGAAGTTACTTACTTTTTTGAGGAATCTAAAGATTGGGAATTTGTGATGAAAATGAGGATGGAAAATAGCATGGATAATAGGAATAGTATTATAAATACACATCAGATTTTAATGATGCAATTATTGTAATGTTTAAGATAGTTCTTTTGTGGAGTATCCTAAACAACTTGAGTTCCCCTTGCACCATACTACCATCCATTTGTGTTAAGAAAAAGGACATCAGGAAGATGAGGATGAGGAGGAAGAGGCCTGACTCAAAAAGTTAAGGATTCATTTTCTTTGGCTTGAGAGAGAGTTTGGAGGCTACTATTATTGGTAACATGTTTATTTAATTTAATTTTGATGATGTGTTGGATCATATAGTATGGCTGAAAACTTTAAACTTAGCACTTATGAGAGGCAACCCAATTTATATAATCAGTATGGTGCCAAGTGCACTAGTTATCCTATAACCCATGTTATGTTATAAATGTTATATTATCACTTGTTTTATGATCCTTCTATCATTTATATAAAAGTATATATAGTATTAATTATTGATTTGTTTCTTTTATTTACATTTTATTGATGTTCAGATCATGCTTACTATAATTTAAATTATTTTTTATATTCTTATTATTTAATTAATCCTAATAAAAATGAAAATTAAAATTTATGTAAAATCAGGATAATATTAAAACCCTACATAAGAGTTCAAATGAATATTATTTATACTTCATAGTGTTCGATGACTGTGGTTTTGCAGCTGGCTATTCCTTTTGCTCTTACTTTGGTTAGTAAGTTTGTTCTTCGTTGCCCTAATTTGGATGTTATATATAAGTTTTTTGTAAACCTTAAGCTTTTCAACACTTTTCAAATTGGCTTGTTGTACCCGTGACATATTATAATTCAACTTAGTAATGATATATATTACAGTCACATTTTTTCAAGGAGATCTTAATACATTCAAGCTTGTCAAATGAGATTACTCAAACAGACACCGAATTTTGATGTTTGGGAGGAATCCCCTATTGCCCTAGTGTTAATCTCATTCTCGAATTTGCACTTCATTTTTTTAACTCTCAAATTTTATTTGGATTAGCCTCAATCTTTGGTAGGCCATTGCAGACAGACTGAGCTACAACGTCTATCTCTAGGCCATCCGTGGCTCGTGTTTTAGTTGAGTTGGATATTTAGAAGAAACATCCTAATGAGATTTGGATTGGTTCAAAATTGAATGGGTATTTTCAAAAAGTTGAAATTGAAAGTTTGCCCATTTTTTGTTATCATTGTAAGATGCATGGTTATGGGTTAAGTGAGTATTATAGGCTTAATCCCCGTATCCTAAAGGAGAAGGAATCATCCAAACAATTGCATGGAAATGTTGTCTCTTTCGTTAATCATGATATTATGATTGCTAATCTAGTTATGGTTGAGGGTAATGTTCCTAATATGCAGGATATTATGGAGGAATCTATTCCTGATATGGTTGAGGCTATTTTTGATAAAGTGTAGGTTGTGATTGAGGACTCAATCCCACTTGCCAAAATCCATAATGAACCGAATTTCACTCTTGGTGATGATCCTAGCAATGAACAGGGAGAAAATCTTAACTCTATCCCTTATTTAGCTAATGGGCTTCAAAATGTGGAAGCAAATGTTGGCTATTATGACTAATTGAAATATTGATTATTCTTCATCCATTACTCATTGTGCTCTTAACAAAAACTTGCCTGATATGGACTTTATGAAGATAAATAATACTTGTTCTAATATTGAGCATAATCATTCTATTATTAATGGCCAGGAGGGCCAAATTTTTTTGGTGGAAGGTAACATTGGTAGTGACTTAAGTAGTAAAACTAATGAGGAGGATGGTTGTATCTTTGAGGAGGGTGAATTATAGCAGGAGGCGAGTCAAGTAGGTATGAATAATGATAGTAAGTTTCACTTAAACTTTCAATATCATAGTGATGCTTTTATTGATACAGAGGATATGGATATTATGAATAAATATTTTGCTAAAGATGACAATGACACTAGCTAAATCAATTTTCATAGTAGGAGAGGAAGGAAAAATTATAACATCATTTTACAATTGCCTAGAACCACCTGTTCGCATACTTCTCTTTAATTTTTTTCTTTTTTATGTTTAATTATATTATTTGGAATGTTAGGGGTATTGGGTGTGCCTCCTCTAAGTTAAGAGTTAAGAATTTATGTCGTGTTTATAATGTTTCTATTCTTATTTTACTTGAACCTCTTATTTTGTATGCTAAAAATGTTGGTACTACTAGATTTCTAGGTTTTAAGTATTCTATTTCTAATGTGGCCAATAAGATTTGGGTGCTATGAAAGGATCCTATTAGGATTGATGTTATTTGAGATTTTGCTCAAGTGATACAATGTAATGTTGAAACTTTACATTTTCATTGTTGGGCCACTTTTATTTTTGTTGTTTCTTCATGGTACACTAGGAAATTATTATGGGAACAACTCAATAACTTTCATAGCATTTGTAATTTACCTTGGCTTAGTGGAGTTGATTTTAACACTATCTCTAACCCTTCTGAATGTATAGGGGGATCTTCTCCTTCTTATGGGTCAATGGAGGATTTTACAACATGATTATGGACTACAATTTAATTGATATTGGTTTCTCTGGTAATAAATTCACTTAGAATAAGGGGTACTTATGGCAACAGTTGGATCAGGTTTTGTTTAATAATTCCTAGTTTAACTCTTTTATTTCTATTACTGATGAGCATCTTAGCAAGACTTTCTCTGATCATTTTACCCTATTAATTAGCCTTAAAACTAAGCAAATTAATACTTCCCCTTAATTCAGATTTCAAAATATATGGTTGCTTCATGATTCCTTTCTGGACTTGGTTCAAGAAAATTGGCAAGCTCCCTTACACTCGGATAGCTCCATCTTTGGCATGAGGAGATTTTGGTTTAAACTAAAAAGGCTTAAGAAATTTTTGAATTAGTGGAATCATAATGTTTTCAAGAGAAGTGCTATGGAGAGTTCTTGAAAAGAAATGAGTCAATAATGCTTATATTCAAATCATTAAAGATATGTATGCATGAGCTATTACTTGTGTTCAAACACAAGATGGTTTGACCAAGTATTTTCGTATTTCGGTTGGGTTACATCAAGGACCAGCCTGAAGCCCATATCTTTTTTCCTTAGTCATGGATGTTCTCACTAGACATTAGCAAGAGGATGTACCTTGGTGTATGATTTTTATTGATGATATTCTTCTTGTTGATAAGACTAGAGAGGGAGTTGAAGGTAAACCTGAATTATGGTGGTCAAACTTAGATTCTAAAGGTTTTCTCTTGAGTAGATCTAAAATGGAATATATGGAGTGTAATTTTAGTAGTAATAAACCTAGCGAGGGGATTGTGCATTTAGGAGATCAAGTCATTAATAAGAGTACACGTTTTAGATATCTTGGATCTATTGTTCAGAGTGAAGGTGAAATAGATGGGGATATTATCAGCAGAATTCAAGTTGGATGGTTGAAGTGGAGGAATGCATCGGGCTTGCTATGTGATAGAAATATACCCCTCAAACTTAAAGGGAAAATTCTATAAGATGGTAGTGAGGCCTGTAATGTTTTATGGTGCCGAATGTTGGACATTAAAAGAGAAGCATAATACTAAGTTAAGTGAGGCAGAGATGAGGATGCTCAGATGGATGAGTGGCTTTACCCTTAGAAATAGGATACGAAATGAGCATATACGTGAAAAAGGTTGGAGTAGCTCCAGTAGAAGATAAGATTAGAGTGAGTTTCCTTAGATGGTTTAGTCACATAAAACAACAGCCTTCCGATGACCCAGTTAGGAGAATAGTGGTATTAGATTTGACTTATGTTAAGAAAGGTATGGGTAGACCTAAAAAGACTTGGTTAGAAAATATTAGGAATGACCTTTCTTTATTATATTTAAATGAGAATTTGACTTTTTAATAGGACAAAATGGAGAAAAAGGATTCATGTAGCCGACCCCACATAGTGGGATAAAGGCGTGTGGTGGTTGTTGTTGGAATCATAATATTTTCAAAAATGTTTCTCTAATATTTTAAATGCTAAGCATAAAGTGATTACTTAAGAGACTAACTATCAATTAACTCCTTCTGAGGTTAAGTTCACCTTAATGAGGGAAGCTAAAAATTGCCTTATTAAATTACAAGCGTTAGAGGAAGCTTTTTGGAAAAATAAAGCTATTGTGAAACACCTTTTAGAAGGTGATAATAATACCCAATATTTCCATGCTTTGGTTAAGAGGAAATGTGCCAAAAATTGAATTAATAAAATTCTTCTGGAGGATGGTTTTGTGACTGAGGATAGCTTGGAAATTGCTAACTTGGCGTTCAACATTTTCAAAAATGTTTCAATAAGGATATACTCCTGGTCATATTAATAAACATGCTATTATTCCTAACCTTATATCTCAAGAGGATAATGCATTTCTTTCTAAACCTCCTTCCTTAGAGGAAGTTAAAGAAATTGTTCATGGCATGAATGGTGATTTTGTGGTTAGGCCGGATGGCTTCACCACTAAATCTTTTATGAAATCTTGGCATATTATTTGTAATGATCTTTACTCTGCTGTTATGGATTATTTTGCTGGTAATTCTATTCCTATGTTTCTTACTTCTACTTCTATTATGCATATTCCCAAAAATAATTATGTTAGTAATTGGAATGATTTTAGACCTATGAGTATGCGTACCTTTTTAATAAATTAATTTTTGAAATTCTTATGAGCCGGTTAACTTTTATTCTTCCTATAATTATCTCTACATTTCGAATGGGTTTTGTGAAAGGGATGGCCATTGCTGCTAATATTCTATTGGCCAATAATTTTATTAAGATATAGTTGTTAGTGTGAGAGGTGGTAACTTGAATTTGAAAATTAATATTTCTAAGGCTTATGACAACATTGGTTGGAATTTTCTTTATAATATTTTGCAACTTTTTGGATTTGATTTGGTCTTCATTAAGCTTAGTAGACTTGCATTGAAGGCTCTTATTTCTCTATTATTGTTAATGGTAAAAGCATTGGTTTTTTTAAATCCTTTAATGGTTTAATCTAGGTGACCCTATTTCTCCTGCCCCTTCATTATTGTAGCTATTTATTTATGTAGAGGCCTTACCAACTTCTTTGAAAATTCCCTTGGCCTTTACTTAAGAACTTTGGGTGGTCTTCCTATCTCTCACTTATGTTTTGCTGATGAATTTATTATTTGATGAATGCTTCTGTTAACAGGATTAATAAACTTATGGATTTATTTCATGAATTTGAAATGGTTACTGGTATGTCTCTGAATAAAAATAAGTTTTGTTTTATTGCCTACAAGAGAGTGTCTAATGACTGTATTGTGGCTATTAAAGACTAAACTGGTTTTATGCATGGTAATTTACTTATTTAGTACCTTAGGTTTCCTCTTTTTAAAGTCATAAAGAAAACTTTTATTTTTGATGATTTAATTACTTCTGTGCAGAATAAGATTTTATCTTGTGATTCTAATTTTCTAAGTTTTGGAGGTAGAATAATTCTTATTAAAATTGTCCATTGTTCCTTACCGATTTTTAATTTTCAAACTATGCTTCCTACTAAAATGGTTTGTAATAAAATTGATAAACTTATCAATAAATTGTTTTAGAAAGGGGCTACTAACATTTCAAAAAATATTTGGTCCACTTGGGACAATTGTTATGGTGTGTTGGTTGAAGGGGCATTGGGTTGTAAGAGTATGAACAATATGGCCTATGGTTTTTCTTTCAAACTATGGTACAACATTCATGCTAAAGGGATCCTTTGGGATAATTTTATATTTGCTAATTATTATGTGGGTAAACACCTGACTACTTGTTGTTTAAACCAAACTGATTCTAAAGTGTGGCAGAGACTTTGCAAAGTTATATGGGCTGTTTTAACCAATCTTTTGGGGGCTTGGTAATGGAAACATTTTCTTTTGGCAAGACCATTTGTTGGGTGACTAGCCTATTGATTCTATAATTAACTGGTCATCTACTATGACCATTAAGGTGAATTACTTAATTACTGATAATTATTAGGATTATAAAAAACTTTCTAATGTTATTCATGACTTTATTATTCAACAAATTTTGAACCTTCCTCTAAATACTAACTCTCACGATTTAATTTTATGAGATTTTTCCAAGGATGGTGGTTTTGTATTAAAGGATGCTTATCATGCTTTTAGATCTAAGAAAGAAGTTACGAATATATTTTTTATGATTTGGCATAAATGTATTCCTTCCACTGTGGTTGTATTTATCTAGAGGATTTTGTATAAGTTCATTCCTATGGATAATAACTTAATTAAAAGAGATTTCATTTTGCCTTCAAAGTGCCAATGTTATTATCATGTCGAGAATATACATCATGTGTTTATTTTTGGTCCTTTAGCTGTTAAAACTTGGGTTTATTTTTATGATATGTTTTAATTGAATTATTTTAATACTACGTTTCTTATTTATGCTATGCTTAATTCTTGGATTATTAAAACCAAAGGGAAAATCATAAATGTTATTCCCTCTCTCTTTTTGTGATATTTATGGTTAGATAAGAATAATTCTATTTTTAAGGGGTGTTGTTATGAGCCATCATAGGATTATTTAGAATGTGAAGTTTGAGGTTTTGGCACTTTACTCTGTTAAACTGCTCTCTATCTAGAACTTAACTAATATTTATATTGAAGTCAATGCCAACTATAGTTTTAAAATTTTAAATTATGTCATTAATACAATGTGTAATCCTAAAATGTAATATATGGTGTAGGAAATTAAGAATCTACTAATTTTTATGAACTATACTTTACATCATATTCACAAGGAAGGAAATGCTTGTGAGATTTGGCTTGCCAATTGGGGTTGTGGTTTGGATTTTTTTCTGATTTATCTAGGAATAATCTTATAGATTCGCAGAAAGAGCTCTTAAGATTAGATGAAATTAATTCACCCTATGTTATAATATAAGGGTTTTTGTTGGTTGGAGCCTTTGGTTCTATTTTCCATGAGTCTGGAGGCTATTTATTCATTTTTCTGTTGGTTGATTTTCATGTGGTTATATATTTCTACTAGCTGAGTCTCTATTTAGATTGTTGCTATTTATCTCGATCTGGGTTTCTTTATCAAAGATTACTCAATTTTCATAGTTATTTGGTGTTTGATTATGGGGGTGCTAGGGGGGCTTTGGTCTGTTGCCTTCCTTATTTTGTTTTGACGTGGTGTTTTTCTTCTTGGTGTTGAGATTAATTTTTATCCTGGCCTATTACTAGGTGCTATGACTCTCTGGGTGAATTGTTTTGATGCTTGGTTATGGCTTTGGTGGAGCTGGTTCTAGTATTTGATCTTGCCACCTATGTGCCTAGTGGGGCCTTTGCTGAAGGGTTTTTCTTGGATCTTCTCTTCCTTTGGTTTCTCGATTCTTATTTTGTTGGGGTTCAGTAGTTTTGCTAGTTGGGGCTGCTTGTTACTAAGCAATTTCATTTATATGGGCTTGAAGCATTATTGTGTTGTGGGGGCAGGTAATCCTCTTGGTTGGCCTTTCAGTTGCTACTTTCCTGACAGTTATGTCTTTCAATTCTTAAACTATTATGGTCTCTCTCGCTGCTATTCTGGTACTTCTATTTATCTTTGCTTTATTTGTTAAAAGGTGTTGTGTCTTTCCTACTACTTATTACTATCTTTTTTTTATTTTGTTACTATTTCTGAGGTTAATTGTTTGGATTATCATAAGACCCATTTTGGCCTATGTTTTTTCCATCTATGTTTCCTATCAGCCTTTTCATAAAAATTATTTTGTGTAGATGATTGTAGGGTTGATACTTGGGACGGTAACGTGGAGCTTCATACTGTTTTTTGTTTTGCTTCTTTTTGGGTGCTCTTTCTTGAGCACCATAAAATGTTCCTAGGTTGTTTTGTAATTTTGAGTAGTAGGGAACTTGAGCTCATAGGTTTTTTTCCTTTCTTATTATAGCTCTTTGAGCATTATAGAGCTTGTGGTCCATTTTAGGACTGTGTAATCCTTTTCTTAATCAACGTGCATGCCACTTTGTGGATTTATCATATATATATATATATTATACTTCATAGAGTAAAACAAACTAGTAATTAGCTTATTTAGACTATAAAAAATATTACTTCAATTTGAAATTATAAGTTATGCTATTTAGGATTAATTTTTGAAATAAAGATGAACAATTAAAGTTAAAGATTAATATGAGTATATTAAAATTTAAAAGCATAAGCAACCAAAATTTGGAATTGGTAATCATATTAAATCCTTACATAAAACTCATTAAGATTGTAGAAAGGGGTTGAAGCAAAAGTTGATATTCAAAATCATTAACTATGTAATCTTAAAATAAAAAAAAGTGAAAGTGCTATGAAAAAAGTGATAATTAGAAATATAAAGAAATATATGAAATGATGAGCACATTAAAAAATTTGTATCAATTGAAGACTTAGAATCTAATTACAATCTTATAATTAAATTCATAATGGATAAAATATAAAAACTAGTTTAAATGTTGGGGATCTAAAGAAAGTTTTAATTTTATCTACTAACATATCTAATCATTAAACAACATTATTCACTTTAAAATTTTTATAAAAATAATTAAATCTATAACCAGTGAATTGAACCTAAGCAATAATAATGATATCAAATTAGTATAATAAATAGAATTTTTTTCTAAACTGGAATTATAATCTTATTCATTTTTACTACTTCTAAATCGTGATGTAATACCCTATATTTTTTTATTCATTCAATCATAATTATAAAAAAGATTATTTTTTGCTTGAGGTTAAGTAAATGTTTAAGCTGGAGAGAATTAAATAAGTGTAAATAATGTGTTATTTTATATATTATATTTTTAGTGAAAATATATTATTTTAATTGTGTTGTGTAGGAAAAGTAAAAAAAAAAGCACAAAATTCTACATCTCATACAGCATTGTGGCGTCATGCAAAAAATCACTACACCGCAAGATAATTCAACATTAGAGTGACATAATATTAACATAGCAGAGTTAACTTCTCTATTAGATAGCACTATAGTAGCAAAAAAGTCATCTTTGCAGCGCCATGCTCTCTTGTATCTGGTGTCACATCATTCAAAAGTTAGTAGCATTATGTCATAATAGTTGTAACTTCGAAGGGGCTAGATTTGTCAGCAAAACTATTTGATTATTCATAAAGTAACTGTTCCATGTCAACAAGCATTGTAGCGGAGCAAAAACACTAGCGGAGTAGCGTTAGTTCATTTGTTGGGCGTTGTGATGTCGATCATTCAAGTGTCTTGACACTAGATTCCTACTTTGTATTTTCCTATAAATATTCATTATGTTATGTTTCTAAGAGAGTTTAGTCACTTAGATAATTTTAGTACATTTTAGAGTGCTTCTCTGAATTTCCCATAGGGTCACAACTGAGGGAATTGAGGGTGTACATGATACCTTTACTAGAGTGTTTGGATTCTCTTTGACAAATCAATTCATTAAGTAAAAAAGGAGTGTAAAGGAGATACATTGGACCATTGTTGTAATAGAAGCCAAACACTCTAGTAATGTATATATATATTGCATTCTTTTTCTAATATGTTATTAATGAAAATGAGTTTGCTTTAATTCTACTCCATGTCTGGCTAAATTCTTTAGTTTTGTATTTATGATGTAAATATCATATGCAGTACTAATGAGTTCCCTTATTCTTTGAATGATTAAAATGATGTTTTAAAAATAACTATATCTTAATTTAATGCAAATAGTTGTCATATGTGTAGTTAAAATTATGTGTAATGTGGAGCCACGATGAAGAAAAAAATGCATAACCAGTAATATTAAATTAGAATAAATTATATGTAGGCCTAGGGTATGAAATGTAATAAATTCTTAAGGAGATAATATAATCGTAAGAAGTTGGTGGACATTTTTTGTCCCTATAAGCTCGATAGAGATCTAGGGATACATTTTCTCTAAATAACATCACAATTAAAGAGATTCATTAGAAAAAATATGTTATTTACTTTAATCAATCCAAAACATTTTATCCTTATAATGTATTCATTATCTTTATCTAATTTTATTTAAGTGATTGAATCTCCACAACATTGAATTTTATTTAGTATGATAATTATTATAATTTTAGTAGACAATATTAGTCTTTCCAAGTTAGTATATCTTCCTTGTGAGATCGATACCCGACTCTATTACTATATTACTTCATTTAGCATGTATGCTAGCCTATATTAAGTTAGATTTTTATAAGTTTTGTATCAAAGAAAACATAAGCATTATAAGGGACTGATAGATCTCTAAATCTAATCTCAATTTTATAGGTTACTCCATAGCCCTCATCACCAACCAGTGGAATAAACGAATTATCTCACTTACTTATACTAGAGCACTCATATAGGTTAACACAAGCCTGATGGAGGCACATACGCCATTAAATTTATCCTCCTGAGATAACTTGTTATCATCCAGTCCATCAGGCTATGATGGTGGGGTTATTATGGAGAGTAATTTAAAATTATAAAAATATTTAAGGCTCTATCTCCCCTAAAATAATGCTTAAGTTTTCTTTAATATATAAAAATAACAAACCCCACTTAATATATGCAAAATATATATGCCAAATGAAGTATTAAAATGATAGAGTAGAGTGTCAAACCTATTAGGAAAAATTATTTTCAGCAATCAACTACTACGGTTGACTCTAAAAATTATACTTCTAAAATAAAATTATTGGTAGTGGAAATTCAACCACTGAATAAAAATAGTAAAATAATGGAAATAATGTTTAAATAATGTGTTTTGGACTAATGAATATAAATTGTATATCTTTCCTAATAAAATTCTTATTTTTAATATGATTAAGAGCATATGCATCCAAGAATTCTATCGAGCTTGTAAAGGTGAAAAAGATATCTGATGACCTCCTAGAGTTATATCAACTCCTTAAGAATTTAGTAGTTTTTACATCATATGTCTTGATATGCAAGCATATTATTACAATATTCTTAGTTGTTCTTCCATTCGTCCATTGAGGCTATACATCACACTAGATTTTAACTATACATATGACAACTATATGCATTAAAAAAAGTGTGGGATAACATTGAAAACATTATTTAACTTTAGAGCACAAGAACTTTCATTATGGATAATATCTTATCTACATCATCAATCCAAAACAAAAGATTTAGCCAACCATGGAAGAAAAGATAAGCAAACTCATTTTCATTGAAATCATAAAAGAATGAAAATATAAGAGAATAATATAAATAAGAAGGATTAATGTATCTCCTTCACACTCTTTCTTCCTTAATGTACAACATTGCTTAAACAAACACTAACTAAACATTTTATTGATTGTATCTTGTACTTCCCTACTCTATCTTAGATTTAACTCTAAGCGGGATCTAAAGAAGTACTCTAAAAAATACTAAAATTATACAAGTTACTGAACTCCCTTATAAACATAACATAATGATTATTTATAGGAAAACACAAAGTATGAAATTTGCATTGCGGTGCTTGAATGATTGGCACTACTACACCCAAAAAATGAACTAATCCTGCTTAGATATTATTTTAGCTCCACCATGATGTTTGATGATGTGGATCACTTATTTAGAGAATAGTTACACCATTTTTCTAATAGATCATGTCATTTGGAAGTTATAATTATTACTCCACTATGCTATTAACTTTTGAATGATGTGGAATTAGAGTGGCCATTTTGTCACCGAGGCGTTACAGATTACGATGATGTGGCACTCAAGGATAGTGAATATGGTGATGTAAAGCTAACCTTTTTTATGTCGTAGTGTTACCCAACATAGAAGTTGGCACCACCATGTCAAAGTTATGGCTCTCTGACAGTCCCTTTGATTCTGCTACAATGTTGATATTTCCACAACTGTGGCATATAAGAGATGTAGAATATTGTTTCTTTTTCCACAACTGTTGGCACCACCATGTCAAACTTGATATTTCTAAATGCATTATCATTGATTCCATTATACTTAAATGTTGGACAAATTTCTATGAAGATGTTTAAATATAAATTGGAATCTTCCACATGCGTTCCTCAAATTGAGATTATTGAACCATTTGAATAATAGCTAGTTTTAATTTAAAATTATTATCTTTGATTGTTGGTATATTTATTCTCTAATGAATTCCATCAACTAAAGGGTTTGCATAATCCTAAAGAGGTCTAGAATGATTTATTGTATAACTTAGGTTTAGTCATTTTCAAAATTCTTTTTGAATTTTTGAATTTTAGAAATGGTTTCCTCAATTTCATGATCAAATGATAAAAGTTCCTTTTTATGGCTATAATATATGCAACAAAAAAAAAATATAAAATTATTGATTAGAATTTTGTTAAAATTTTACAAATATCCAAATACTTCCCTGGCAAGGACACTGGAAACATGATGGTGGGGTTACTATGGAGTGTAATTTTTAATTACAATTTTTTAGGGATATATATCCCCTTAAATAATGTTTAAGTTTCTTTGAAATATAAAATAATAAATCCCACTTAATATATTTAAATATATATGCCAAATCAAGTAATAAATTGATAGAGTAGAGTGTCAAACCTATGAGGAAGTATGCTTTTAGTAATAAATTACTATTGTTTACTCTAATTACAAAATAATCCTAACAAAATAAAATTATTGGTTATCGAGATTCAATTATTGAATAAAAATAAAAAAATAATGAATATAATATTCAAATAAAGTGCTTTGGACTGATGAATATAAATTACATATCTTTCCTGATGAAATTCTTATTTTTAATATAATTTAGAATATATGCATCCCTAGACCTCTATCGAGCTTATAGGGGTGAAAGGATATCTGCTGACCTCATACAGTTGTATCATCTCTTTAAAAATCTAATATATTTTCCATCCTATGTATAGGAATTCAAACATACTATTACAATATTCCTGATTATTCTTTCATTTCTTTATTGAGGCTATACACCACACTTGATTTTAACTACACATATGGCCAATATGTGCATTATATAAAGAGCAAGATAATATTAGAAACATCACTTAACTTTAAAGCAAAAGAATTTTATTTGTATATAGTATGTTCTCTACATCATCAATCAAAAATTAAAGAATTAGCCAAACATGGAAGAAAAGATAAGAAATCTCATTTTCATTTAAATCATGGAAGAAAAAAATACAATAGTGTTAAAACCAGGAATGGTCAATGTATCTCCTTTACACTCCTTCCTTAATGTATGGAGTTGCCTAAACAAATAAGGTTAAACACTAATAATTATATCTAATACTTCCATAATCTCTCTTAGATTTGACTCTAACAGATATCTAAAGAAGTACTTTGAAAAATACTAAAATTATACAAGTGATTGGACTCACTTACAAACATAACACAATTACTATTTATAAGAAAACACAAAATAGGAAACTGGCACTGGAAAACTTGTAATATCAATGCTGATGCACCCAAAAATTGGACTAACACTACTGCACTATTATTTTAGCTCCATCGTGCTGCTTGTTGTTGTGTATTAGTTACTTTGGTAAGAATCATGTTGTCTTTCTGAGATATCATCTCCTTTAGAAGTTTTAATTGTTTCACTATAGTGCTGCTGACTTTTAAATATTGTTGTACTGGAGTAACAATTTTGGTAGCAAGGCATGGTAGATTGTGATATTATGGTGCTTGAAAACAATGAACATGGTGATATAAAGATGGCTATTTTGACTCCACAGTGTTGTCTAACATCGAAGTTGGCACCACCATGTCGATGTTATGGCACTCTGGTTGTTCCTTTGATGACACTATGGCATTAATTTATCTAATGTGGTGGCCCTAGATAAGACTTAGAATTTTATATTATTTTTCTACATTTTTTATGTACAACACAACTAAAATAATATATTATTACTAAAAATATAACACAAAAAATAATACAATATTTTCACTTATCAAGCTAACACTAAAGTTCATTTATTGAGCTAGAAAACGCACACAAATCTATGAGGTTCTATATTATAACACTCTAGAATAAGCTAGTCCTTAGCTTGTGCACCTTAAATTTTTAAGGAACACACCCCTCAAGCTTAAAGTGCCACATAATGCTCCTACTCTAGAGGGCTCATCAACATAGAGTCATCCCATATGCCCTCTCAAAAATATTTACCCAGAGCTCACATCTATAATAATGATGAGAAACAATAGTTGTAGAGAGCTATGTGGACAACCATTAGTTGAGCGACATGTCAGATACAGTTTGTAATGTGTCAAATGGAGAATGGCACTATTTTTATTAATTTTAGTTTTTCTATATAGCATCCTCTATAGCCCTCTATACCTAAAAATATTAAGTGGATATGCACTTTTTGATTTTTTTGACATTATTTTATCTTTTCCAATGCTTTGTATATTTATCTCTCTCACACACGCATTCTCCATACGCACCTAAACCTTTATTTATTTAATAGTTATTATCTTGATGATTGCATGTTATTAAATTTAGTACCATCTATAGAAAAATATGTATCCCACAACATGTGTACCTCATCTATCTTTCATTAAGACTATAAGAAGGGTCTAATTATATCACTAAAAATAGAAACTCTTTTATCCTTTTAGAATGTCTTTCAAATCCTATAGGCATAGCTAAATTAAATAAAATAATAAAGAAAATATATTAGTTTAATGAGATAAAATTACTTCACCTTAAAATAATCACTAAAAAGAATCTATCTGAAATGAATGATATATAAAAAAGTGGGATCCAAAAATTTATGCCACAAACTCTCCATAGCCTCTTTTCTTTCATTTTAGGTCATTGAGCAGAGTATTAACAAATAGGTTCTGAGACAAAATTTTAGAAGGCAGATTGGGTTTTGAATAAGGCATTACCAAGATATCATGCCCTCATTTGGCTAGGACATTATGATATGAGTTCAGGTTTCCTACAGGTGCATGAACCTATAATTAAATACCACTTCTGATTGAGAGTGAACTTTTGATTAAGGTTTGTTGTAAAATAGATATATAGTATCAAGTGTATAGTAGTAGAAGTATTTGAAATTTAAAAATAAAACTTATTTCACCATGTAGTTAAAGCGGATGGTGTGGGGAATGATGATAGACCTTATCAAGATGTCATGGTTTCATCATCTGAATCATCATGGTACCTAGTCTACTTAGTAATAAGAGGTAGTTGAACTAAGTAAACAGAAGGATCATTATTGGAAGTCATGGGTTACTTCATTCAAGGGTATCTTACAGACCTTGGTGAATATTTGTCTAAGGGGACAAATATGAGTCCACCTTAGCTAATAGAGGGCTTTACGCCCTATCAATCATATCCTATTAATTCATTACTCAAAGATTTGAAGCCATTGTGAAACATGTAATCTCTGACCATGATAGTAATTTATGGTGTCATTTGGTGCCGAAACTACCAGTTAGAGGGTCATCGTCATAACCATTTACCTATAGTGCTAATTGGTGATGAAACTACCAGTTAGAGGACACATATCATGTCTTTACTAGTAAGAGATGAATTTAGAATGGACCATAATATTTTTTACTAAACATTTCCTCAATGTGAGCCGAAGTAATTTTTAGATTTGAACACCTTGGAAAACTATTAAGTAGGGTGGATGAATTTTTCTTAAATTTTTTAAGTGTTTTATTTCTATTTTAAATATTTAGGTTTTTGTGATTTTATATTTTTAATTATTTTGGGAATTTGGAGGCATTTTAAATTTTTGGGATCTCCTTGAGTTAAGATTTTCTATCAAAATAACTAACATCAGGATACTTTATGACAAATTTTGTTTTATTGGCCATATCAACCACACCTACTTGCCGATAGAGGATCATGTTTGTTATTGGATTCATGTTTTTATTAGTGAATTTTCTTGTAATAGAACTTGAAGTTCTAATATGAATGTATAAAATAAATATCCCTATCAACACTATGACTGTATATTTGTTTGATGGTTCAAGTCATGTCGACTCATTTCTATTTATATAGAAGGATCAAGCTTGATGTTAGCTTCATTTGTTGACTCATGCAACTTCCTCAAATGTTGCGTGTATGCTTATATCATGTGGGTGTATGCCTTTGCATGTATTTTACATTATGCATTTGTATAGTGATTATATGTATGTAGTGTAGTGGGTATACATGACATATTTTGAGTGTTAACATACTCACCTATGTACATGTTTATTTACATGTATGCATGTATGTTGGCATGTGTATTTTCATCTTGTATGATATGTTGATATGCAGCATAGCGGTCTATCACACGAACAACACCTATGGCTTCTTTGTATGGTATGCATGTATAACATATATGTGTATTGCTTATTTGCATGCATAACACATTCACATAATAATTCAATTCCTGCATGTGGTGCATAATCTATTTACATATCAGTGTAGCAGTTGCTACTATACTGTACAATTTATTTGTTGGATATTATGCGTTCATAATAAATTCTACATGTTATCTAATATGATTGATTTACATGATGCATCCTGCGTGTTGCAATGTATGCATGTTTTGAATGATTCAGTATGCATTTCAATGCATGAGGGGTTATCTTTATAATATTCAAATATGATTAATTTTATGATCAAGAAATGCTAACAAATGCACACAATTATATTTAGGGTCCCATAAACACCTTTTGTTTCCTATGATGAATGTTATGGATCCTATAACATTACTTAGCATAACACTAGGTATGAAAAGTTGTTTTGCTCATTTTGCCTTCTTCAAGCTATCATTTTCTTTAATATTTAGCATGTATAAGTATACTCAAGCTAGCAAATATGATGTATGACACATCAGGAGCCTTCCACCTATTATTTGCAAGAGATAATTTATATGGTATAATAGTCTGGTTTCACAAATTTGCTACTTCAATTTACCAATTGTATGAAGTTTTGATTATAAATTCCTTGCTTTTACTTATAGGGGAATCATAGTGTTTCACTATGGGTCACTCATTACCTCTTGCGAGCAAGCTATCGCATCACACGAGCTTTGTTTAACACTTCTTGTGGTTCAGCATTATCTATTCAATAACTAATAGTTGTTGCATCATGTTTAGCATGAATATTCCACTATTTCTTGTAGGTGGGTCATAGCTCTACACTACTAGTCATTTTTGGCTTTTTCCATATAAGACATTATGCACTGCAAGCTGTGTTGAATATGTTTATAGATTATCAGTGGATATCCAAATGTCACTAGCCATCATATGTAGACCACTACGTATATGTTGAATTCGTAGATGTTTGCATCTATCACAGGCTAGCTGCTTTTATTTGCAAACAATGGATCATATTCATTATAATCTCCTCATTGATGACTATAAGAAATTGATCATATTTTGAATGCTTAAATTATCATTACATATAGATAAGATCATTGTATGCTTTACGGGCCTTATATCATCTCATTCAGGCAAGTTATAGGGAATGAAGCTCTTCTAATGCTGCTTACAGGCATTTATATTTACTACAACTCTTCAAATTTTTCTTGTAGATAGCAGCGTGTACATGATGGGTCATTTATAAAAATTTATAGGTGCTCGTACTCATTACAATTTTTTTGTGCTAGCCTATAACTAATATGTTATGTACGCATCTATGTTCAAAGGGGATCTACCATGCTTGTAGTACATCTATCATCACTGCTTGTTGGTGTTTATAGTGAATAATATTATTTGCAAGCAAACTATTATGCACCCCAAGCTTTTTAAATTTGCTTGTAAATCATTAGTGGGCATTCACGAAGCACTAGATATTGCATGTTGGTAGATTGTATCTGGCAAAAATCTTCCAACATTATTTGTAAGCATGACCACTCTATATGTCCAGGGCCTTCTACTATTACCTGTGGGCAAGCTCATTTAATGTAGATCTTCTAATGTTTCCCATAAGTGTTTATATTCATTACATTTCATAATGTTTATGTTTTCATATGAGTTGGTGCATTCACATGCAAATCAATGTCGAGTGCAGGGTGAGCTGCATTCATTATTAAGTTATTTATGTATATTGTTGCAAATCAGTAATCAAAATGAGATTGAGATTTTTGATGATAACAAAATATTATTGTTATGATTTATTATTTTTCTCCTAACATATATTGTATCTTTCTGGTTGTTTGTGCGAGTACTATTAATTCATGGAAATCATATACTACTCTACATTGTTGAAGACTTCTTGAAAAGGTAGAATAGGATTTCATGTAAAGGCATCTGTTTATCTTTATTTTTATTTCTTTTATTTGACCAAGTGTAACTATAATTGGGTAATAATGAACACACACACACAGGGGGGAGTAATATAATATTTAAAAAAAGAACTAATTATACTATATGATATATGATCATACTGTTTAATTTGACTTACTTTTTTTTCTCTAGAATCAGGTTACTCAAACCATAGCTCAATTTTCTTAACTGATCATATTGTATGATAGCCAGTCGTATGGACAACTAACAAAGTATGAAATTCTGGTCATCCCATATTATACGGTATGAAAATAGTTATTTTTGAACTATTCATACAATATGATATCAATTCATATAGATGATTAACAGATTACGAAATTCAAGTCATCCATGATCATACCATACAAACATAGTTATTTTTGAAATGTTCATATAATACGATTTTAATTCATACAGACGATGGACAGAGTACAAAATTTAGGTCATCCCAGATTGTACCATATGAACGCAGTTATTTTTTAATTATTTGCACAATACGATATCAATTCATAATATAATACAAAATTTATGTCATCCTAGATCATACAATATGAACATAATTATTTTTGAACTGTTCATACAGTATGATATCAATTTATAGAAACGATTGATAGTGTATGAAATTTGGTTTATACCAAATCATACCAAATGATTGTTAGTTAATTTGAATTGTCCGTACTATACGATGTCAAGTCCTAAAGATGACCAACAGTGTATGAAATCAGGTTCATACCAAATCATATCATATAAACTTAATCATTTTTGAACTATTCATATTATACGATCCAAATTCGTATAGATAACCCATAGTGTATAAAACTAAGTTCATACCAGTTTGTATCAAACAAAGACATAATTTTTGAACTGCTCGTATTAGACAATCTACGATCGTAGAGTACGAACAGTGGATGGTTCTCTTAAAAAATTTATTTTAGGACAATTTTTTATATGTTTTCTATAAATATAGGCCTAAAATTATCATCATTAACCTTTGCTTTGAATTTTCTTTTGAGAGTGACTATTGGGAGTTTGTTTGAGAAAGATTTTGAGATTGGAGATTGAGAGATCTAGTGAAAGGGAATTTTAAGAGATTCACATGGTTGCCCAAAGTGAGGATCTCTTGTGCTTCTTCTAATTTCTTCCCAACTTCTATGGAGTCTCAAGATATAAGATCTTGAAGATTGGATCAAGGTTCTCTGCCTTCACCAGGAGAGTGAAAAAGAATGCTTGGAACTCTACCTTCACCAGGATGGTGAAAAAGATGTGTAGGTACTCTGCCTTCACCGCATGAGCGAAAAAGGATGAGAAGGTATGCTGCCATGACTTGGAGAATGTAAAAGGAAATGATTCACTACTGTACCAAGTTGGTGGAAGAGAATTTATAAGATCTTCTCCACCTTGCAGTGGGGAAAAAAGGAGAGTCACTATTATTTAGTGCAATACATGGAGAATGTAACTCCAGAGAGTGGATGTAGGTCTAGTTAGATCGAACCACTATAAAATTTGGTGTTCTTATGTTATATTTTTATTTTTTTGCTTTTTATTTCAAGATTAGTGTTTTTAATCTTCTAAAAAGATATAAAAAACTAAAAGGTTTTCCAAAATTCAAGATTTTTATAAAATAACCAATTCAACCTCCCTCTCTTAGTTAGCCTTGGTATAGTTCTATAAGGTTTAACAACCTACACAAACTTTCAAGTGGTATTAGAGCCAATTTCAGAAAATAAGGTTTAGACTACTTTTTGAAAAATGATCATGGGTAATTTTTGAAACCGAAACACTACTGAAGGATATTCTATCACTATACCTCCTTTACTTAACAACATTCCTTTTAATTTCTAGAAAACCTGCATGTCTTCTAACGTACATGAAGGTTATACTAAACTTTCTTGAATAGTAGTTGTGATTAGAATTGGAACACCATTTTACTGAATGGATAATAGAAGAAAAGGTATTAACAAAGTTAAATGAAAAATATTTAAACAGTCTTTTAATGCCTTGAAATCTTAAGATTATATGCATGTTTCAACTTGTAAAATTGGAAAAGAAATTTTGGATAGACTTTGCATAACTTATGAAGGGATAAATTAGGTAAAATAAACAAGGTTGAATATTCTATTACATAACTACAAACTTTGTTGCATGAAGACAAATGAGTCAATTTCTAATATGTATATAAGGTTTACCCAAATTGTTATCTCGTTGCATTCTTTAAGCAGAGAGCTTACAAATTGAAAAAAAAAAATAAAAAATTGTATGTTCTTTGCCTAGTGCCTATGATGCAAAGATAACTACCATTACTGAGACTAAGGATTTAAATATATGCTCAAATGACAATGCTTGGATAAATTATTGCTTACGAGTAAGGAGTAAAGCAAAGATAGATTGATGCAGGTAATAAAAGGAAGGAGAGAAATATAGCTTTGAAAATTGATGATTTAGAAAGTGATCAATCAATGCCATAAGAAGATGAAGATATTGCTCTTATGATTAAGAATTTCAAAAGCTTCCTTAATAGAAAGCAACGATGATGTCATCATTGGAACTAAGATAAGTTCATTAAAATTCAAGTATTTCTAATGAAGTCATTTGTTATGAAGGCAGAAAGCATGGACATATAAAGATGGATTGCCCAAATCAACTTGTACTACTGGAAAAGATATATAGGATATATTATACATTACATATAAAGGAACTAGTGAAGTAAAGTAGTATAGATTAAACATCTTGATACATGATTATAGATCTTTTACATGAAACTTAACAAATCAATATCAGAAATGTACACTAGGTTGACACAAAAAGTGAAATCCCTATATGCATTGGGTAGAGAACTTTCAAATTCTAAAATATTTAATAAAATCATATGTTGCCTTCCTAGAATGTATGTAGCTAAAATTGCTATAATTATTGAATAAAAATATTTTAATGTCTTTTATTTATAGTTTGCTTGGATCACTCATTGCTTCCTAGCAAGTCATGAGTAAAAGACTAAATAATATATGTGATAAAAAGAAATGGAAGACTGTGGCTTTAAAAGTGAACAGTATGGAAAATGATAGTTCTGTAGCTGAGGAGGATGATGACATTGCGTTGATGACCCACCAGTTCAAAAGTTTTTTTAAAGAGGAAGCAAAGGCATCATCAACAAAAAGAAAATAAAGGTAAAAGCAATAGAAATTTCAATGCATCATCTAACACAGTATGTTTTAAATATAGTAAACCAAGACATGTCCGAACAGAATGTCCTAACTTGAAACTCACCCAAACAAGGAGAAGGGTGAAGAAAAAGATAAATTTAGGAAGGGGAAGAATAGGATATAGAAGGTATTTTGGGCTAATTCCTCCTCAAAATCATCAAAACCAGAAGCAGAGGAGGAGGTAACAAACCTGTGTCTTATGGCAAACGATAATCTTTATCAATCAGATCAAAAAAAGGCATGTTAGCTCTCCTATGATGAATTGATTATTATTTTTGAGAAAATTCATGATTTGTATAATAATTTGAAAAAAATGTATACTAATCTGAAGAACAATTTTACTACTTTGCAAAAAGAGTATACTTGTTTGATAAATGATACTTCTAGCATGGATAGCAATCTCATATCTCTACTTGATGAGTTTAATGCATTAAACAAGAAACATATTGAATAATCTATTGCATAACATTCCTTGAAAATAAAGCATGTTGAATTAGAAAATCATCAAAAACATTAGAGGCTCATGCCATAGGGATAAATTATAGTGAACATGCATTTAAAATAGAAGTATTCATTCTAAAATGTGCAAACAAATTCTTATAAGAAAAAATAAATGCACTTCAAAATAATAAAACATATCCTATATTGGCGCAGTGGCACAACACATCACAGCATGCATCATATTCCCCTAGGAAGAGGAACCATAACCCACATAGATTAGTGAATCCTTTCCTTGTACTAGGTGATTCTCTTATGGCATGCTAGGCCACATAGCCCGTACATGCATTATCCACCATAAAACACATCTTGTGTGGAGATCAAAACTACTTTCATCACAACATAACATGCAAACATCTCATTCATTATTGCATAAGGTTGAACCCAAACTTGCTTGGTTTCCCAAATCTAATTTTTAATGACTACATAGGAAAACTCTCACCAAAGACCCAGTGAGAGCATGTGGTACCTATATAATGGATTCTCTAGACACATAATTGGAGATTGGAAGTAGTTCATCATATTGAAGGCCAGGTCAAGTGGCAATGTCACACTAGTGGAAAACATTACTAGGAGAGTTATTGGCAAAGGTATAGTTGGCAATTCTAAAAATTTTATCATTGAAAATGTTTTATTAGTTGATGGCCTAAAGTATAACCTACTGAGCGTTATACAATTATGTTATAAGGGTTTTGATATACATTTTTTATAGATAAAATATATGATTAGCTTAAACGAAGAATTTTTTTTGAAAGAAAAAGGGTAAATAATGTTTATATGTTTGATTTAAACTGCATTAAATATTCTAAATCCTTGTGTATGAAAACTATTTTTGTTGTTTCCTTGCTATGGAATAGGAGACTATGTCATGCAAGCATAAAAACTCTTAGGAAGATTACCAAAAAAGTTCTAGTTAGAGGCATACCCAAGTTAGACTTCACTAAGGACCACCTACGTTATGCCTTCCAACAAGGAAAATAAGACGAGCCTTAATTTCTTTCAATTAAGGACATAAAAACCTCTAGGCCACTAGAAATCCTTTATATGGACCTATTTAGACCCGTTATTATAGCCAGCCTATGAGGGAAATTATGTGGATTTTATGACTATTCTAGATTACTTAGGTTAGATTCCTAGTATAGAAAAGTGAATAATTAGAGGAATTTTGAAACTTCTCCACCTAGATACAAAGAAAATTAGGATATGAACTATCAACTATTCATAGTGATCATGATGGAGAGTTTGGAAATGAGAAATTTAAATCTTTTTTTTCAGGAGATAGGGATAGAACATAACTTTTTGCCCGCAAGACCCCTCAACAAAATGGAATAGCAGAGAAAATAATAAAACTTTGGTAAAATCTAGTTCCATGCTAGCTGAATATTCTCCCCATAGATACTTTTGGGCAGAATCAATAAATACGGCTTGTTATATTTTGAATAGGGTGAATGTTAGAACCATGTTAAATAAGACACCCTATGAACTCCTTAAGGATAAGACACCCAATCTTTCTCACTTAAATTTCTTTGGCTGTAGATATTTTCTAATTAATGGCAAATCACTCTAAAGAAAATTTGATCTCAAGTCTAATGAAGGAGTCTTTTTAGGTCATTCATCTGTAGATAAGGCCTATAAAATCTTTAACAAGAGGACCTTAGTAATAGAAGAGTCTACCTATGTTGTGTTTGATGAATCATATAGGACCTTTAAATCAAAAGCGTAAGAAGAAGAAGTAGATGTAATTTAATGGGTATAAGCCTTGACAAAGGAGATAGAGTACAACCTTAGGTACCCTTTCCTAGAGAATGGAGATACTCATCTAGTTATCCTAAAGATCTTATCTTAGGAGATCAATCTAAAGGTGTTAGAACTATGCATGGACTTAGGAAGGAGATTAATCATTCCATATTTATCTCTATGATATAACCCACCAACATTCATCAAGCCCTAGCTAATGAATTATAGATCCTAGTAATATAAGAATAATTGAATCATTTTCTTAGGTATAATGTTTGGGAGTTGGTGATTAGACCTAAAGGCCAGAGTGATGTAGGAACTAATGGGATTTAAAAAAAAATGAATGACTCTGATATAGTAGTGAGAAATAAGACTAGATTAGTAGTTAAGAGGTACAATCAGATTGAAGGGATTGACTTTAAAGAGACTTTTTCCCCATTAGTTAGGCTAAAAGCCATTAGAGTGCTCTTAGCCTTTGCTTGCTTTAAAAGATTTAAGCTATATCAAATGGATGTTAAAAGTGTTTTCCTATATGGCATAATTAAAGAGGATTTATATGTTGAGAAACCCCCAAGTTTGAAAACTCTAAATTCCATAATCATGTATTTAAACTAGAGATGACTTTGTATGGTTTGAAGAAAGTAATTAGAGCTTGGTCTGAAAGGCTGCTCACATTTTTTTCTTTTAAGGGGAAGCCAATAAGGAGGCCTACGTGTTAATTAAAAAATATAGTATAAGGTCTATAAAGCGAACCTTCGGTTCACAACTGCTTGAAATAACTATAAAACAAATTAAAAGAAAACCTAAGAGCTGATGGTTCCCATTTCTACAATTTATAAAATAACCTAATAACACTTTAGGTCTGCCAGAAAATAGGACCCAAAAAATAAATAAAAATGTTAAGAATTTCGGCACCGTCTTCCTACCAAAATTACCCAGCTTATCCCCAAAAATCTTGATCCCTTCAATCTGCTAGAGAATTAGACTGCAAAATCAACATATATATAACAGGAAATATGTAGGGTTATAACTAATCAATATAAAAAACTAAAGGATACAGAATATGTAGTAATTAGGAAGATGACTACCATCAGCAATAAAAATAGGACAATTAATAACCACTAGGACATTCCAAATACATAAATAAGGAGCAACATAAAGCCCAGATCGAATACCTAATCTCAAATTTATCACATAACAATAATTAACTTTTAATTCAACTAGCCAAATAAAATTAGGAGAACTCATAATGCAAGATCCAAAAGAATTTCCATTTAAGCTCATGCATGTAATATCCGTGATGCTACCAAACACAAGACTCACTTGCCACTCTAGCCTACTACTAAACCCACCAAGGCTCACAAAGATCTTGGACATGAAAGAAACATAGCCACAGCAATAGAGTGGAATCTAGTTCAATAAATAAGGGAATAGTACACTATCATATGCATTCAGCTAAAGCCCCCAAAACAGAGTCTAAATACTGTGGGCGAAAGACTTAAAATCCATCAATATAATTATAACCAAAATAAGGATAGAATAGAGGGGCCATAGACAGAAGATACAAAGCCAATTTGATTCAACCTAGAAAGTAGATGAGTAGCACAATTAGTAATGTACAATATAATTATTTCTATAATCATTTCTCAGAGCAAGCCAAACCCATCAATTAGCATCAAAAGAAAAAACCATGCACTGATACCCACACCAATGCTGATAATAAATCAACCAAAAACCATTCTTACCAAACCTATTAAAATTACTAATAGGGACCTCATAGAACAAAAACAATTACAATCGTGGGAGTGAGAAACCAAACACAATCCCATCATTATAAAGAGAAGCAAAGGATAAATAGCATTTGCAATTAAGGTTAAAATTTATAGCAAAATAGCAAATCCTCAAGAACTCTTAAACCATAAAAAGTATTGAAACAAATATTTCAGTATAATTAAACTGACAATAAGCAAAAATAGCCAAAACTAAGAAATTCTAACATAAGGTATGCCTAGATGATCCAGCCTAGCTAAACCCAACGGTTTGGGCAGAATAGAACCTTGTAAATTCCATAAAATCAAGCATGTTACAACCCAAATTAGCTAAAAAATCAACAACATCATTTCCTTCCCTATATATGTTAGTTATAGAAAGTTAATAAGAGATAACCACTATTTAATCTCTCTAATAACAAAGAAATAACCAGGATTAGCGATGCCTTTTCCATAAAGAAACTGTATAACAAGCTTAGCATCTATTTCAATCCAAATATTAGTAATCCCAAGATAAATGCATAATTGTAACCCATACTTTAAAGCAATATTTTAGCAAAAATGCAATAGTAATATCAAAGGGACCTTCAAAAGCAGCAATACTATTACCATTGAAATCCTAGATGATACCACCATAACCATCTTTCAACCTTTTAAAAGCACCATCAATATTTAGCTTGTAGCATCCCATATTAGGTTTAATCCATCTAACTAAAATGTCTTTAGAGAACAATCTATTAAAGACATCACCCAAAACTCCAAAATGCTCAGCAATTTGAGAGGAATTGCTAAAAAATCAAAATTAATCAACTTAGCCAAATACAAAGATCTAACTTTATCCTTTCTCTTGATGACAATGGACAAGGCTTTAGTAATAATATTATCATTCTTAGCCTCATTCCTACTTTTCCAAAGAAACCAATAAATAATGGAGGATAAAACATTTCTAATTTGCCTCTTCATAGGAACCACCCAGTCATGCATGGTATTAATGATGTTGTTATAGTTCTTACAAAATTTTGTGGTAAACAAATTGTTAAAATAAAGCCAAACTTTAAGAGCAACAAGCCCATTAGCAAAAACATGATTCATATTCTCAATGTGGTAGTAACATTGACATTTAGACAAAATAAAAACTTTTTCTCATTAAAATGGTATCTACAAGAATATAATTATTAAAAATCCTCTATATAAGATTGGAGTAAGAAGCAGAGATACCTTTTTGCCAACAGGAAGAGAAAATCTTAAACATAGGTTGAACATACCTAATTGAATGGCACACCTCTTTCAACATGAAGCTTCCATAGTTAGACTTATTAAATAAAATATAATCTTTTTGATCAAGTTAAAGCAGCACTTTCAAAACGAGATTAATGACAAAATCAAGAACCATATACGCAAGACAAGTCAAATTCCAAGATCCATCTTAAAAACAATTAGCCACTTTATAAGCACTATTATATGTGTATTGAGTAAATTATCAAAAGAATAAAAACAAAGCTAGTTACCTTGCCAAAAAAGGATGTCCCTGCAGCCCAAACCCTAATGAATAAACTTTTCGACATCCCATTTAATAGCACAAAGTCTTTTCCAATTAAAAGAATCCCCATTTTTGAAAAAGCATTGAAGAGGATTTTTACCAACACAATATTTAGTTATTATAAATTTAGACCAAAGGCTTGTTTTAAACCTCAAATTGAACTAGAGTTTAAAAGAAAAACTAAGGGCCATATCACTTAAGTTCTTAAAACCCAAATTGCCTTTATCTTGGACACCATAGAATCTACCCTAAGAGGCCCATAAAATAGAAGATTTACTTTCTTTGGCCCCCACAACAGGAATTTGTTAAAATTTCTTTCAAGTCTAGTTCAAGTATTCTTAGTCGGAGATAAAGTGTAAAATGAATATATAGGAATGGAACAAAGAACACTTTTAATTAAAACTAACCTTCCCCCAAAGATAGAAAATTAGAGGCCCAAGTAGAGAGTTTTTTTTTTTTAACATTAAAGAATGTATCCCCAAATAAATGAGTTCTCTTCCTACCTTTATAAAGAGGAGTAACTAAGTACTTAAGAAGTAATTGCATTTTTAAAAAACCATACTTTCCATGAATAGAAGAGATTCTAGTATGAGTAATGGATTAGTAGTAACAAAGCAACTTTTCATAGGATTTAAAAATTAAAGAACTAGTATTTTGAAAAAGTCCAAGAAATTTAAAAAGGATTTTAAGTATCTTCTTGGAGACATTTATAAAAATAATAAAATCATCAACAAAATTTAAAAGAGATACCAAAAAACCACCAATAGTTTGATAGTGTAAGTTAGGGTGATTTCTAAAAAGATCATTAAGGCCTTCAAAAAAAATTTCAGTAGCTATAATAAATAAAATAAGAGCTAATGGATCCCTTTGCCTAAGGCCATAAGTAGAGTTTAAAAAACCCTTATTCCTACCCTTTATCATCACAGAGAAAAAGTAATGCTCAATATTGTTCATAATGATTCTAATAAAATTTTTGTTGAAACCAAAATGTAATGAAATTCCCAATTTAGATAATCATAAGCTTTGGTAATATCAATCTTAATAATGACATTACCACTCACAATTTTGGCTTCTAAATCATGCAAAAGCTTCTAAGCAAATGAAACATTATCAAAGATAAAATGACCTTTAACAAAACTAGTTTGTTCAATCGAAATGAAATTAGGTAGAATTAAAGCTAATGTAGACATAATTAATTTGGTAATAAGCTTGTTAAAAAAAGGGCACTAGTTAATGGTATAAAAATCGCTCCAAAAGTTAGTAACATCACTCTTAGGGATAAAAATTATAGCAGTTGAAGTAAAGAAGTTTGGGTAAGGATTACCTTTAATAAAATCAACAACAACATGAATTAAATCCTCTTTAATGATATGCCAATTTTTTTTTAAAGAATTTAGTAGTAAAGCCGTCAGGCCCGGCCAAAGAATCAATATTCATCTCTTTAATAATCAACTCAATATCATTATTAGATGAGATTTTAGTGATCATAATGTTATCCTCTTCAAACACAAGCCACAAAATAAGAGAAAAATTCAAATCTAAAGCAGGAATAAAGTTTTTGTTAAACATCTCCTTAAAATACTTAACACCGGACTCATAAACCAAATTAGGAGACTCAAAATGCTTGCCTTCAGGGGTGGAAATCTTGTGAATATAACTAGTAACTTTGTTATTATTAGTAATATTGTGATAAAATTTAGTGTTTCTATCTCCCACAACTAAAAACCTGTAGGCAGCTTTTTGCTTCCAATAAGCTTATTCTTATTCTTGAAGATTAAATAAGATATCCTTGAACTTATTTAAAGAAGCAAGATTTTTGCCATAAGAAGATCCAAAAAAACTTTATCACCTAAATCAACTTATTTCTCAGCGTCCAAACTATTAGAAAATAAATTCCTAAAAGCACATTTTTTCCACCACTTTCAATTTTGCTTGATATGTTTGAGCTTACTCCAAAGCTTACTCATAACAAAATAATTGTTATTGGGACATAACAGAGCATGCCAATTAGATTCAACATTAGTAAGAAATGAATAATGTAAAAGCCACATATTTTGAAACCTAAAGCTACATAGAGTAGTATTATCATTCATATAAATGTCCAGAACTAAAGGAGCATGATCTGAGAGGGTTCTTGATAAATTCTCAGTATGGTTTTTTGGAACTTAGCAATCCAATCACTATTAAAGGTTGAGAATATTCATTTTAGGTAGAGATTCTTTTATGGGTAGTGTAGATATCACCCATTTCCTAAAGAATGAAGGAGAAGACCTACTCATAGTTTAAATCTATGATGAAGATATTCTATTTGGATCAACAAATAAAAAATCATTGTGAAAAATTCTCAAAAACTATAGGTGGGGTGTTTGATATGAGAATGATGGGAGAGCTTAATTATGTTGTTGGATTTAGTTTTAAGAAGAATCATTTTTTAACTTTCCTTAGTCAATCAAAATACATCAAGGACATCCTTAAGAAATATAAAATGGATAATGCTAAGGCAATAAATACTCCTATGAGCTCTACTATACTTTCTTTTTGATAGAAATACGAAATGCATTAATAAATAAGGAAATACTATTACAAACTACTAAGTGATAGAATAGCTATCACAATCCTCCTTTAACAATTTAATAAACAAAGGAGGAACCTTATTGCTACTCAAATCTTCCCAAAGAGAATCACCATTTAATGCAATATTAGTGCAAAAATCAGCTAACTTATTACAATTCCTATTAACAAAATGAAATAAAATGTTGCCGAAGCCATCCAAAAATGAGAGATCCTCAAGTTCTTCATTATGTACATTTCGACTCCCTTTATCCATAGATTTTTGTAAATACTTGATGATGTTGATATTATGCCCTTCAATAATTATCTCTTTTGCATCCAACATCCATTCCATGATGATTCTTCTCAATGAACGAAAAGCAATCAGCTCCAACAAACCACTATCCCAATGAATGTAATTGATTCCAAAAGCTAGTAAGAATCTACTAAAATTTCCACCAATCCTACCATTATTGGATCTTGTTAAAGCAGCATGAAGATTTACCTTAATCCATCTCAGGGGCGGAGGGTGCCAATGAGAAAATATTCGATCCATTTCGTTAGCACCCCTGTGGTCCATGAATAAATTAGTATTTGATATTGATGCAAAACTAATTGCGTTGGAAGCTATATAGTTTAAAATCAACTCTTGCTTTCCGAGTTTGATCAAATTTCTACTTTTTCATTAGAAATATAATAACGAGCATAATAATTTTGCAATGATCTTATTATCCACAGCTAGGCATTCCAACTGAAATTTACATTCTCTAGAGGAAGAAAAAACAAGAACTAGAAATCCCTAATCCTTTAGCACGTCTACATACAAAAGATGTGATACTCTAGGGGCATTTGCATAAATTTTTTACCCCAAATTCTTTCCTCTATGACATAAATCATTTGTCAAATTTTGAGAAAAAAGTATAAACAAAAAGGGAGAAAGTGGACAACCCTGTCTAAACCCTCTATTTACTTTTATCCTTTTCAAAATTTTATAATTGATCATGATAAAAAAATTTGGATTCTCCACACATTGCATAATTAGATTAGAAAATTTGATAGGAAATCACATGCTATCCAATACCAATCTCAAGGTTTCCCAAGCCATATTATCATAGGCTTGCTCCATATCAAGCTTGATAGCCACTCATCCTATCTTTGACTTAGAAAATCTAAGTTTATTAAATAGTTCCTGAGCTAAAAGTATATGATTTGATAGGGATCTACCTCTTATAAAAGCTGCTTGCACCTTAGAAATGACCCACCAACAACCTTCAACAGCCTATTTAGAAACATTTTGGCAATAATATTATTTAAAGTACCATAAATGCTGATTGGACAGAAGCCTGAGGGAATAATCGGATTAAAAAATTTAGGAATAAGAACCACCAGAGATTCTTTCCATTTAGAATAGAGCTTCTCTATCAAAAAGAAATGTTGTACTGCAAGCCAAACTTCACTCCCTATTATGTGCCAATAGCTTTTAAAAAATGAATATGTAACACCATCTAAACCAAGAAAAATGTTAGATCTGCTATTTTTAATAACAGTTTCCAATTCTGAGTAGGAGAATTTAGCATCTAGAAGCTTGCAATCTGATTCAGAAAGAGTCTTCAATACTGGAGGCCAACCATCCAAGCTATAGCTTCTACTCTTCCATTTATTGCTAAGGAAATTCATCAAAATTTCTTAAATTTCAGCCTGCTCCTCTACCATAATCCCATCTCCATTTTTCATTTGGCAAATAATGTTTCCCATTCTTCTTCCATTAGCAAACGAATGGAAAAACTTAGAATTCATATCATTTTCCTGAATCTACTTCAATTTTGTTCTTTGTCTCCACCATGTTCTTATACGCGCCAAATTCACATTGAATTCATGAGGTTTTGCTCTTAACAGTAACAGTTTTTCATTGGAAAAACCTTGCCCATAAGATTCTTCCAGCAGTAGATTTGCGATCTCCTTCCTTAATACATGTTTGATTTCTAGAAAATTTTTTAGTTTTGCTTTTCTCTAATAATGAAGAGCTCTCAAAGCCTTCTTGCACTTAACATTAATGACATTCATTGCATCCCCTATAACTGGTTTGTTCCAAGCCTTTTGAATAATTTCTTTTGAAGCCGGGAAAGAAGCTCAAACATCTTCATACTTAAGAAATTTGTTTTGGTGTAATTTATCATTGGAAATTCTGAGAATTAAAGGACAGTGGTCATATGCAATCTCTGCCAAATCTCTTACCACGGCATTATGAATTTCATTCAAATCTTAAGTGTTCAAAAGACACCTAGCCTTTGAAGAATATGATCATTCCAATTTTTGTTCTTGCACCAGGTAATTTTTGGTCTCACCAACCCAACATCATGTAGATCATTTCTGGACATAAAGGCATTCATATCTTGCAGACCTTGAGAAAAAGAAAACTTATTTCCACCCCTCTTCTCTTCTTGAGATAGTAAACAATTGATATCCCCTCCCATAACAAGAGGGATCTCCTTGTCACAATTCATTTCTAATTTTTCCCATAACCTCCTTATATATGGGTTTTTGTTGCCATAAACTATAGACACCATCCACTTCCATTTATTATAAATACTTAACTACCTAATTAAACATTGGGGAGAAGCATCCAGTAAAGAGAGTTTAGCCAAATTAGCTTTCCACAAGACTATAATACCTCCCGAAGAACCATCTGAAGGATATAAGAAAAAATCCCATTCATCACCTAACAACTTGTTAACTTCATATCTCTCAAAGGAAGAGATCTTAGTTTCAACCACCCCAACAACAAATACATCCTAATCTTTCACAAATTCTTTTAAATAAAGGGAGGCTTCTCTCTTGTTTGCCCCGCTACAATTCTAGAAAGGTAATTAAGTCATTTGGATAAAGGGGGGGAAGGACCCCCACTCTTTCCTTTAATAGTTACCTCTGATTTTTTGGATGTGGAAGAATTGCTTAATGGTCCCAGGTGTTTTAGCTCTTTCAATAGCTTCAGTTTTTTAGATACAAGAAAAGCTTTTTCCAAGCCTGAACTACCCTAATCTTTGGGAATAACTTAACTTTTATAATCATTGATCACAGGAACCACCTTCTCTTCATTACTGACAACCTCATTCTTACAGATTTCTCCATCTTCTAGCTCCAGTTCAGTCTGGATATTCAATTTAACGTTTCCAGCTGAATTGTCTTCTTCTTCATCCACTAGCTTCAGCAGTTTAAACATATTCTCTTGAACAAGAGCCACCTCAAAAATAGAGGTAGAATTCTTTACAGTTGTTGTACCTTTCTAAAACATCTTCAATCAGTTGTACACCTGAGACAGGCGCTGGTACATGTTCTTCCAAAGATTTACTAGCAGCTTTACTCTCTACACCTTTATCTAATAAGTAGCCCTCACCCTCCTATTTCTTTTATAATTTACATGAACCCAAGGTCCATACTTTGATTCTTCCCTAAGAGCATTCACACTAGCAAATCCTGAAATTCTTTCTTTGGAAGCTAGGGTAGAACATATATTATTAGAGCTTTCCTTTTCATTACACACATTGCTTAGGTGACCAATTCTCCCACACTTGTAACAAAAGGTTGAGATATTTTCATACTCAACCTTTTGAAAGAATCGACCTTCAAGCCCATCCACATAAACACCCATAGGCAATTACTTATCAAGCTCCAAAGGAACGCATACTCTCACAAACTCCCTTCTTCCCCATTAGAACATATCACCATCAATTAGCAAAGGAGACCCAATTAATAAAGCAATCCTTGCAACATGAATTTCATCCCAATAGAATAGTGGAAGATTCAGCAATCTTACCCACACAGAAGATGTTAAACCCTTCAGGGATGTTGTTGAAAATTTAGGACTCCATTTGTCTAGACCAATAATATGACCATTTACGAACCATGGCCCTCCTGTGAGAGAAAGGAGCACAGCATCAATCCTGAGCCAAGGATTGTCAGATGGAACTTCTCGAATTGAGACCATTGACGTCTCAATTCTGCAGCTATAACCTGCACTGAAATAGCTTTACCAAAAACTTTAACCACAATGGATTTTTAAAGCTTCTCAGAATTTTCTATCATCTTTGGTTCAAATAATTTAACAGCATTGCCATCATCTGATAAGTAAGATTCTCCCTTTGACATATCCACCGTGATATGAAAATGTTTAATCCAAGGATTCTTTCCATTCTTAACAGGTATTGATTTGAAACCTTCAACCTCTGTTTGAACATTCTCCTGAACATCTGAAGTGCTTCCTACCATCTTCTAAACTGAAGGGTCTCCCTTTGCTAAATTCTCATTATTTCCAAAAAGGTTCACAAAAATCGTCATACCAGAAGATGAAGATTTAAAGTCCTTTGATTTAAAATTTAAATTTGAGGAAGGCGTTTCCACAATTAAATCCAAAACCTCCAGCTTCCCCTTATCGCTAACTAGAGATGAAATTTTAATACGATCTGCACAGTTTTCTCTAATTACCAACGGTCCATTGAAAGGTTTTGGATTAGATCCAAACTCTGATTTAGAAGATTCTTGATTCAATAATGATCTATCAATATTAAAGTTTCTGGTCGCCCAACCACCTGAGAGGTTGCCTCCTGGCCAACCATCACCTCCGACGTTGCCGCCACCACAACAGGAATTCAAAATTTTGAACTTTCTCTCACTAAAAAATAGAACTATCTCTCACTAGAAAATGGTTGGAGGGTTAGACAAGGACTCAAATGAAAAATTTATTGATTAGAAGAAGTATAAAGTGATAATTGGATCACTTCTTTTTTTGAATGCCAGTAGTCCTGATATCATGTTTAATGTTTATCTTTGCGATAGATTTTAGGATGATCCTAAAGAAGCCCATATGAGTGATGTTAAAATAATTCTTAGATATATTCTTGTAACCAAAAACTTATGAATCTGGTATCCTTGACATAACACTTCTTTTGAGATCAAAGGAAATTATGATTCAAACTTTGTAGGTTGTAAGGTTTATAGGAAAACAACCTTTGGAACATGCCAATTCATATGACAATCTTTAGTCTCCTGGTACAGTAGAAAACAAAACTCTATAGCCCTATCTATCGATGAAGTAGAATATATATCTCTAGGGAGTTATATTGCATAAGTCCTATAACTTAAATAACAAATTTTAGATCTTCGACTACATGTAGGCACCATTCAAATTAGGTGTAATAACAGTAGTGTCATTTGTATATTAAAGAATCCAATCAAATATTCACAAACTAAACACTGACATTAGGCATTATTCCATTAGAGAACCTGGATAAAAGGAGATATAAAGCAACATTATGTAGATACTGAAAAACAATTAGCATATATTTTTTCAAAACCTATATCTTTTAAAACCTTTAGCACCTTAAGGACAATATTTGGTGTTATATATATTCATGCTTTAATCAAGATGATTTGAAAACTTAACAAAAAAATATTTTTATGTCTTCCTTCTAAATTTATTTTATGATTATTTTTATTATTTCTTTTTTTTATGATTTGTTTTATGTTCATTTTATGGAGCTTTCCTGATCATCACACACCACTTTCCAAATTTTGTGTACATTTTACACTACTACTTCACATTTTACTGAATGATATCCATAAAAAACATAAAAACCACTTATTGCAACACATCCAACGGCTAATATCGATCAATTATATGTAATCGTACTGTATAAACACCTTCTTGGAACAATACGATACATGTGGTAATGGATATTTTATGAATTAATTGCAGTCGATATGATATTTAATATAGTATCATATTATACGAATATATGTTCATACAGGACGATCTAACCAATTAATGATTGTTCTATTTAACACCTCAAGAAGAACATCTTTTCTTTAATTGTCTAGTACGATTCTAATCATATTGTATGATAAGACTGCCTTTTTGATTGATCGAACTAGATGAAATTGAATGCACTCGATCATACATTACGATGTCTCTATCATAGTGTATTATATAGCCATTCTATTTAAAGAGGAGAAATTCAAAGCTTTTCTTCACTCAACCCATTTCAATATTCTTACCTATTCCCTAAAAATATTTTCTTTGAAATGGTTGGAGGAAAGCATTCGTGATCTCTAGTATGATGTTCTTCTAAAAGTCATGTAGATCCTTAGTTTCTTGAAGCCCCACACAAAGAAGCTTACAATCAACACAAAAATATCGGGTTCATGCCTTCCAAGATAGTAAATTAGGAAGTTTTAAAATTCTAGGTACTCTGTCTCTTTGGTTGAACCACCCATAAGTTTATTCTCACACTTGCCTAACTGTTTAATTTTGAACTCCTTTTGAAATTTTTTGCTAGTCTTCAAATAAATAGTGAGGGTACTACCTTCCAATTTTACATCAATAAGAGGCATGACAAAATTACCTACCAATATTTTCATGAATTCCTCTACCTTTCTACAAGTGGATAAAGTTCACCTTTTAGCTTCAAACACTAACTTTGATTTTACCCTTGGAAACAATGCTCTTAGGGAATCAAATCTTAGATACCATAATGCCCATCTTAATACCTTAGTGCAAGATGCTAGAATCATTCAGCATATCCTTGGTAACTCAATAATTCCAAATGTTAGGGATCGAATTAACATCACACCTCTTATATCCATGACTACCTACTTCATAATGGCTGAGATAAACTTCAATGTAGCTGATCTAGTCATTCAATATCTTGAGAATATAACTTGCATTTGAGATCTTATACATAAAATAAAGCTAAATCATGCCTTGAATCTAAATATAACATCTAATTCCCTACAATGCCACACCACCTAATTTACTATTCTAATAGCTCCTTGCACCTCCTTCACAGCACTCTTCAACATAATATTTACTATATGGATGAAAAGCCAATTGAAGCAGAGGGAGGTCTAATTCTAGCACCTACACCTATCCACCAGTAATATATATAAATAAATATGATATGCTTGTTTAAAGGTTTAACTAGTGTGAGTCTCCTTTTGACACTTATGTAGCAAAGCAGTAATAGTATTATGACAATGATATGACTCTCTTTTATAAATATGTAGTACAGTAGCAGCAACAACATGATAATATCATTGCTTGGTTTGGAGAATAATTTGCTTCAATCCATCGATTCCTCCAACCACCACCTCCACTTGATCAGGATCCTTCATACATTTTATTTGCTCTATATTTTCACCCTTGTGTCTATATTATTTTTACTTCTACACTTTGTGATGTTTGTGCTTTTCTTTGGTGACTTTGTTTAGCAGTTTTCTCCTTTTTGTGATATCAAATGGGGAGTAGTTTATTTATTATAGATTATACTTTCTACTCGAATGATTAATCTACTATTTTTTTATTTTCATTATTATCTATAGATTATACTTTGTGCTCGAATGATTAATATACTATTTTTTTTTATTTTCATCTCCTATTATTTTTGTATGCATTATTTTCTTAAAAAAATGCCATCCCTATTTTTGAAAGATTCACCTAATAAAGGATAAAAGTTTGTGAAGGTTATTAAACCTTAATTAATAAGCCCAATGCTCATATGGAAAAGTGATGAACCGATAATTTTATGACAAAATTTAACTTTAAGATAATGATGATAATATTTTTGAAAAGTTTTTAGAAATTAAAAATACCAAATTCTATTTGATTATAGAAGTGAATTAGTTTATCAAAAATATTAATTTAACTACAATGATATTTTGATCAATTAAATAAAGTTATAATCATTGATTTTTCTAAGTAGTTATAATAGAAATAAAATATGGGAAAAATAACAATGGAAAAAGTAAAAAAAAAAAAAACATGCCAGAGATTTTTATACATATTCGATCAACCATGACCTATGTCCACTTCCCAAAGTCCTCCACTCTGGGTATTAGACTAACACTAAGTGACTCTCCTTTTACTCCCTCATTAAGGCAAAGAAGTCTTTATAGACTCAGTTTCATAAAACATTATCCAGTAAAGTGCCGGACACAATGTCACCCTCCCGGTTAATAAAGCGAACCTTGACTCATTTTTCTCCCTCCTGAAGAAGGCAGAGAACCTTAGCTTTTTTTTTCTTCCTCTTGGAGAAGGTAGAGCACCTCAAGGACTTGACTTGAATACTCTCACCACAGAGAGCTTTCAAAGACTCACCAAGGCCAAAAGAGGAGCAAGCATGTAGTTAGCCTAGAGCAACTATGTGATCCCCTCACACTCCTCACTCATGCTCAACCTCGCCTTCTCCTTCCTCTTAAACCCTGGATTTCTCAAAAGCCCTACTATTAGAGTTCCTTTAGCATTCACACAATCATCTATCAAATTTTTTAGAGAATTTCAATAATAAATATTCAGAATACGCTTCAAGAAACCCTAATAATTCAAGTTGGTTGTCACTATTTGTATAGTATAATTGGAGTTCATACAGTACGATTAATTCAAAAACTAGACCTTTCCAGTATGATCTAAATAGTTATTCAGACGAACTGTTCAAGTTTTCAAACTCATCATCCAGTATGATCCAAATATCATCCAGTACAGTCTGTTAGTTTTTCTCTCTTATTTATATAGGATGATTTCAGGATAATTAGAAATCATCTTTGTAAGTCATCACGTATTGACAACAACATAAAGTATGGTTAGTTGATTTCAAGTAGGTCTTCCATTATGATATGAATATGGTATAATATAATTAGTTCCAAAATCATGATTTTTTTTGGTAAGATATATGGGTGGACTAAATTTCATCTCTGCCAATCATTTGGTATAATCAATATCATACAGTGTGATCAGTTATCATTAATTAAACCTTAATTTGATAGACTAATTAAAAAATTTAATTTAACTAAGATTTCAAATTATCAAATTATCATACAATACAATTCAAATCATATAGTACGATTAATATAAAAATCAAATCATAAATATCTTACATATTTTATCTAGCGACTAGGGTTTTTAGATCATAATGAATTGTACAGTATGATTGTGGTCATACAGTATAATTAGTTCATAGAAACTAATTATTCAATTAGCTGTTAAGCCCATTCTTTTTATACTGATCGTATAGTTTTATTATAACTCATACAATATGATTAGTAAAAAAAAATTAACTTTTAAAATTTATCTCACTCCATATGTGTGTGTGTATGGTCAACCTTATATTGTTAGACTCAAGAAATAGAAAATAAATAAATATAAAATTATAGACTTTGCTACTTTACATTCCTATTCTACCCATTCTTGAGCTTTCAATAGCCTTGAGCAATGCATATCTTACCTACAACAGTATTGCTCACAGATAGAAGAAATATCTAAAATTTTTAATGATAATAGTAACAATTCAATCAATAATGTTTACCATTATCAAAATCATAGATTAGGGATCCTTGATTGCAATAATCTCCCCTTTTTTTATGAAGGCAAATCATGTTGCATGATAGGCAAGATAAAAATAATGATTTGTACTAAACTCTCCCTCACAAGGTGATAGATTCAAAAATTCGGGGTGTCAAAAATAAAAAATAAAAATGTTTTTAAATGAAATCAAAAGGAAATAAAAATATATTATAAAATAATATAAAATAAACATAGTATTCTATTAAACTGGAACATACAACCAAACATACTTTTTCCCCCTTTTGACATCACCAAAAAGAGGAAAAAAAAAACAAGCAAAGTGAATATTAAAAGAAGTGAAAGCAGTAAAATATAATAAATAAAAACTAAAGGTAAGGTAGATCCTGATTAGGTGGTGACGGTGGTGGTTGAAAGTATTGATGGATGGAGGTAAATTGATTATCAATTAAGGAAAAACTTTCTCCAATGTATCTCATTTATTTCTTGTGTTATTGTTGTTTTTGTTGAATGAGATAATCAAGCTTGGTTTTGAATCACTCGAGCCACTAAATTATGTCATTATTATGGTAGGTAGGTAGGTAGGCAGGTGCAGGTCCTTGTATTGGTGGTAGAGTTGGTCCATATATAGGAGTAGCTTCCCTTTCTTTAACAAACATTGGCTTGTCATGCTTATACCTTGATGGAAAAGGAAATGGAAGGTGGCATCCATATAGAAAATATGAATATTAACATAAGGAGCAAAAAAGTTGATTACGTATGTTTTGTCTAGGATATATCCTATGATGTATCCTAAGGTGACATTTTGCTTTCTTTGGGTATTAGGATGTCAAATATGAGTCATATTTTAAATATAATCATGAATCATTTAGGCTTCATTAAATTGGGTATTCAACATTATTAGGTAGGTGACTACGAAAAGAAGTTAAGTTATACTAACTTGACCCCAGGTTTAGGTAAAATTGGGGTTCTACAGATATATTGGATAACCCAACCATTTTGATTTAAGGTGTGGACTAGTCATTGATGTTAGTTTATGGACACATTCCTAATAATCAAGTTAGTAGAACTACAGTCAAAGTTAGTTATATAGATAAGGGATTATAGATGAGGTCATTCGATAGAAAGACTGATTTGTTCTACTAAATCAACCTTGATGATGTCTATGGTTATCAAAAAATATAGGAAGTCATGGTAGAGGTTTCCAAATTTAGCCTAAGGTTGGCTAAGAATTTATAAAGTAGTTTGGAGTTGAAGGGAAAAGTTACTGTGAGGAGAAATTGAAGAGTGGTGGAGGCAAAGAGTTTCATCACCTCAAGGTTAAGAACCGGTTGATTTAATATTCTAGATGTAGTGATTTTTACCTCCATGAACTTATAGTAGGCACACTCATCGCTTGCTAATAAAAAATTATCATCAAAGTGATGAGAGGAGGAGGAACACCCCTGTGTCATTATGCCTTGTTTTCTTGCACTGGCCGTTAGAAAGGTAAGGTTTAAAGGGTATAAGATTGAGGGAGTAGGGTGATTTAAAATGTGAAAAATACCTATAATTTATAGATTTTAGGGCAGAATATACAATACAATCATGGTTTGTACAATATGATCAAAGAAGTTAATTCATCTGGACTACTGGTTGGAAAATCTTGTCAAATTATATAGTACGATCGGGTATCGTACTGTATAATCTTAAGAAATTACGTTCATCCTGGAGAGTCATCAGTACAGTGTTTGATGAAAGGCATCATATATTATGAACATATGTTTGTATAGTACGAAACATAATTATTATTGTACCGATCGAATTGAATTATTCTAAATCTAATTTGACACACGTATTGTACAGTACAAAGGGTTGTAATATGTACATTTATGCATATCATACAGTACGTATGTGGATAGTACAACACAATATATAAAAATTTGAAAGATTTTGTTAGTAAGTGAGATGTGTGTGTGATCAGGAAACTCTTGTAACAATTCTTCTTTTTTTTTTTATCATAAACAACAAAGAACAACAAATAAACATGCACAAGAATAAACACATATAATTTAACACATATGAATGAATGATTCCAAATGAATTTATTTCTGATTTATCTTGAGTTAAGCATGAATGTCTATAAATCCTAGTTTAGTCCTTAAGGTGCTGAAGGTGTCATAGGCTAGGGGTTTTGTGAAGATGTGTTTTAATTGATCTTCTGTAGATATATGATGCAATTATTTATCTCCCTTAGCTTCACGATCTCTTTTAAAGTGGTGCCTAATGTCTATAGGCTTTATGCGGGAGGCTGAATTAGATTTTTGGATATATATATATAAATAGTACTTGTGTTGTCACACATAATTAGAATGTTTCCTACTTGTATTCCAAGATCTAAAATTTGTTTCTTTATCCATAATACTTGAGCAACATAGCTCCCTACTACTATATATTCTAGCTTAGTTATAGAATGGGATATTGTGTTTTATTTCTACTCAACCATGATACTAAAGATTATCCTATGAATTGTTAGGTTCTGAAAGTACTTTTTCTATCTACCCTACATACTATAAAATTAGAATCTGAATATCTTATGATTTCAAAAGAAGTGTTATGTTTAGGATACCATATTCCTAGGTTTGACAATATGGCACAAGGGAGTGTTCATGGTCTTAGCATTGTCCATATCATATTTTTGAAGGATGTCCTTCATGTATTTATGTAAACTAAATATGGTTCCATCATCCATTTGTTTTATACAAAATCCAAGAAAGTATCTTAGCTTTTTTATCATACTCATCTCAAATTCTCTACTCATTATTTTTGAATATTCATTACATAAGTTTTTATATGAGGATCCAAACAAGATAACATCAATATAAATTTTCATAATGAGAAAGTATGCTCCTTCTTTCTTTAGGAAGAGGGTGGTGTCTAGATAACCCTTAACAAATCCTTTATCTAAAAGGAATGTTCTCAGCCTTTAATACCAACATTTAGGAATTTTCTTTAACCTATACAAGGCCTTCTTTAATTTGAATACATAATTTGAGAATTGTGCATTTTTAAAACTTAAGGGTTGCTCAACATAAACATCCTTTTGAATCACCCCATTTAGGAAGGAACTCTTAAAATCAATTTGATACAGTTAAATGCAAAGGCTACTAGCACCCTAATGGCTTCTATTCTAGCTATAAGTGTAAAGGTTTCCTCAAATTCTATTCCTTTAATCTAGTTATACCCTTTAGATACTGATCTATTCTTATTCCTCATTATTATTCCAGAGTCCTTCATCTTATTTATGAAGACCCATTTAGTTACAACCACACTCTGGTCCTTAAATCTAATGACTAGTTCCCATACATCATTTCTAACAAATTAGTTTAGCTCTTCTTATATTACTAAGATCCAGAATTCAACTGCTTTGACTTGATTTATGTTGGCGGGTTCTATCATCGAGATAACAGTTGAATGAATAACATCCTTCCAACGTCAATACCCAATTCAAGCATCTTTAGAAGGGTCTCCTAAGTAAGTTCTTAAGGATGACTACAAGAATATCCCGGTTCTCCAGGTAATAATTTCTGAGGTTCTAATTTATCTCATTTAGCACTGGCCTCTACCGTTTGAATGAGCTCCACTTATTCTTCTACTTCAAGTTTAGATTCAGAGGTCCTATCATATTCATCAAATACCACATGGGTAGACTCTTCTATTAAAAGGGTCCTCTTATTGAAGATTCTATAGGCCTTATCTATAGATAAGTAACCTAAGAAGACACCTTCATCAAGCTTGGGATCAAATTTTCCTAAGGGTGGTTTTTTTCTTTTAATGAAGATGAAGTAACTATAGCAAAAGACAAGCAAGTGAGAAAGGTTGGGTGTCCTACCCTAAAAGAATTTATGGGCTGTCTTGTTAAGCATAGATTTAACATTTACCTTATTTAAAACATAACATGCTATATTCACGACTTCTTCCCAAAAATACCTAAGGAGTAAATACTCAGCTAGCATTACCCTAGCAGCTTCCATTAAGGTTATATTTTTCCTTTCAACTATACCATTCTGATGGAGGGTCCTAAGAGCAGAGAAGTTATGTTCTTTTCCTATCTTTTGATACAAGGATTCAATCATATCATTTTTGAACTCTCCAACTTGATCACTACGAATTGTTGAAATTTTAAATCCTAATTTCCTTTAAATATAGGTGGAGAAAACTCTAAATTCCTCAAATAGCTCACTCTTATGTGCTAGGAGTTTAACCTAAGTAAATCTAGAGTAGTCGTCTATTATTACAAAACCAAATGTCTTTCCTCTTATGCTAGTTGTGCTAACAAGTCCAAATAGGTGCATATGGAAGATTTTATAATGGACTAGTGGTGTTAATGTCTTTGACTGAAAGAAATTATGGCCTAACTTATTGTCCTACTTGGCAAGCATCACATAGGCGGTCCTTAGTGAACTCTAACTTAGGTATGCCTCTAACAAGATTTTTCTGGGTGATATTCCTCAGAGTCTTGCTCGCATGACATATCATTCTATGTCATAGCCAATATTCATCAATTATAATTTTTTAAGCACAAGGAATTTAAATATTTAATGTAGTTCTAGTCTAATATGTAAACATTTTTTCACTCAATTTCTTTCTAACACAAGTTTTTCATTTAAGTAATAATGTGTTTTTTAGAAGCCTTCATCGCACAGTTAACTAATACTTAATAAATTATACTTTAAACCATCAATTAATAAAACATCTTCAATCAAAAAGTTTTTAGAGTTTCCAATTATACCTGAGCCCACCACATTGCTAGTGGTGTTGTCCCCTAATGTCACCTTGCCTCCTAACCTGGCCTCCATTGTGATGGATTGGTTCTTATCACCAATCATGTGCATCAAGCATCCTTTGTCCAATTACCACACACTCTTACTAGTTCTTTTGTGAGACCAAACCTACATAGTCATTCAAAGGTTAGATTTGGGAACCCAAGTGAGTTTGAGTTCCACCTTATGCTTGAATGAATAAGATGACTGCATACTATACAGTGATGAATGTATTTTAGGCCTCTACACTATATAGATCCTACGATGGATTGTGCAAGTGAGGGCTATGTTACCTAACATGCCACAAAAGGAACACCTAACACTAGGAAATGGACATAAAAAGAGATTAAAACAAAGATCCAACCTAAAAAGAGGAAATTACAATGCTAGTGCAAGGGAAAGACTCATTAATCAAACAAACATTCATATTCACTCTCTTCTACATGATTTTTCTTCTAGGGATTGGGTTTCTCCAATTAAGACTAATGGTTTCTACTATAGATCTAGTGGTTTTGCTTTTCTTAAAGCATTTTTTGTGATTCTATTCGGTCTCTATGATATCCTAAGGCATTCAAGCCTTTGGTTTTTCTCATGGTTTTTCATCTTGGAGGTTGCTCCAACTTCATCCAATCATCCCCCTAGGGTAATTCGCCTTCGGTTTCGATTGTTGTTAATAATAGTTTTTTTTTTGGTGCAACTGGTAATGATCTAAACTCTTTTTTTTTTTTAAGGGAAACCCATAGAGGTTCCTATGCATTGATATATTTGCAAAATTAAGAGGTCCTTAAAGGGATTTTTAGCTCTTCTTCTACTCAAAAGAGCTACAAGAAAACTGAAAAAAAAAACCTATAAGCTCAAAGTCCCTACTACGCCAAAATACAAGATAACCTAGATACAATCTACGGTGCAAAAGAAGAAGCACCCAAAAAGTGGGGAAGCAACCAACATGAGCATTCAACACAAGCTTTTTGATCCAAAAATGGTTAGAGCAATGACATGCACAGCACGGATCCTGCAAAATAGAGAAAAAGACATAGGAAAAAGACACAAAATTGCTAATAGTAATGGAAAAGAGAGTACCACAAATAAACCATGTCAGCAGTAGAAGAGGTCACATTAATCCTCTCAAAGTAGTAGGAATTCCTCCAAAAGGCCAAATAAATCAAAATATTCCAAATAAACCGCCATAGGAAGAAGGAGACCCAAAACTCCCAGCTAACATAACAGGTAATATAGCATAACAATCACCATAATTAATACTAGGAAAATAAGAACCTAAGAATAATAGAATGAAGCAAGAAACCACCAAAACAGCATCAATGCCAGAGGAAATGAAATAAGAAGAACTCAAGGAGGTATAAGGCACGACAACATCAGTGGATAAAACCTGAAGCTGCACCAACCAGCCGAAATGAACCAGCTTACACAATCCCTCAGTACTCCAGGTAAAACCAGCAACCACCACCCCAAGAAGCAAACACCCCCAGCACTCTAAAAAAATCATAAATTACAGCAAGGCATGGTTACAGAACTAACCACCCAAAAGGCCAAACCAGCCTTACCACAGTACTCAAAAATCAAAACATAGAGGAGAGACTGCCAAAAAACAAAATGACCAAACCAAGTATCCATCTTATACCAATAAAATCAATTGTGCTGCCAAAAACTAGTGATGAAATTCAAAAACAAATAGATAATGCTAGTAGTGATCTCGCAGGAAGAGCTTAGGTAGGAATAAAACACGCAAACATCATAGAGTATCGATGCCGCTCCATCCAGCCCCATAGCCCCATCACACAACACCACCCACCAAAGCAGAAAAAAACAAAAAACACCCCTCATATAGTCAAAGCCACCATCCTCATAAATACACAGGCCCGAAAATAAAGATCAGACCTGAGTAACTAGAATAACACCCAAAATCCCAGACCAACAGAGCTCCCAGAAAACACTACTGAAAAAGGTGGGCCCACCAAAAATAAGCCAGCAAAACTCCCAGCAACAACCCAAAGGTGATCAAGCAGGTCCAAGCCCACCATCAGCCCAAGAAACAACCACACCCAGAAAGAAAGACACCCAAAGCAAATAAGGCAATGCCCACCATAGCCACGGGGAGGAGAGCAACAAATAGGCAAACCATCAACAGAAGGTTGCAATCATTGCTCAACCCAAAAACTCCACCGCACAACCTAAAAAGAAGCAAAACACCCACCTCCAGATTGAGAACCAGCAGAAGATAAGGCAAACAAAACCACCCAGCAAAGAAGAAACACTGGAATAACACAGGAGACCAAATTGGAAAATAATTATGTTCTAACATAGGGGTAAGAAATTTTATCCAATCTTAAGAGGAACAAGAGCATTTGCTTCCACCAGGTCCATGAAGCATTTAGTGCTAGCACCAAACTGAGCTAACCACCAAGCACAATAATTGCCTTCCTTAAGCATAAAAGAAGTATTAATATAAATAAAAACCATAAGATCCTTAATATCTCTAATAATATGAAATGCGAAAGGATCAGAAACTGAGTCCACACCATTAAATAAGCATTGAATATTAAGGAAAGGCTTAATCTCAATAGTAATACTAGCAATGTCAAGGGACATACAACTTCTTAACCCATAGAAAAAGGAAGTAAAATAATTTAAATGGGGTTTACCCTTAAAAGGCCCTGCAAAGCCAAGAAAAAACATTACCACAACCATCTCTAATGATGCCTCCACACCTCATATTTTTATTCTCATACTCAGCATAAACATTTAGCTTGAAACAACCCTCAACCGGATTAGCCCAATAAAGCAGATGAGGAAGGGTAGGAAGCAGGGGGGCTGCACCTTAATACCTAATTCAAAAACAAAATTATGACAATTATTAAAACCTTTCATAAAAATTAAATTAACAAAATCCAAGCTAATGAATTTATCGTTCACATTTTTAATGACCCTCAAAGAGTCCATTTTAATACCATTAAACAATTAGTTGTTTCTTTCCAACCAAAGAAACCAACAAAATAATGGAGGAGGTAATATTTCTAATGTGGCCTTTAGAGTTCACAAACCAAGCCTTGAGTAGAGTATAAATGGACATATTCACATTAAAAATATTTAATTTGAAGATATCATCAAAATAACACCAAGTTTTAACAACTATAGGTCCCGACACAAAAACCTGATGCATACTCTCATGATGCAAAACAACACTGGCACTTAGAAGGGAGGACAAACCCTCTTTATATCAAATTGTTATCCATATAAATTAATCTATTTAAAATTCTCCAAATAAAAGTATAAATATTAGAGGGAATACTTTTTTGCCAAACCATAGACAAAATGGAATTAACATCTTTCTTAGGTCTAAAATCATGCCAAGCATCTTTTAATCTAAACAGACCATCACTAGCCAACTTGTATAAAAGCACATCATTTGAATCAATGTTAATAGGAAGAGTGAGAATTTTCTGAATGATATAATCCGGAAGAACATCAGCAAGCTTGTCATAATCCCAACAGTTATCATTAATAAAGTAATTAACCTTCATCGCCGCAATAGAAGTAGAATAAATAAGAGAGTCAATAGAGCAAGAACTTAACTATTGATCCTACCATAAGAAGATATTATCGTTGCCAAGGCCCCAAGAGATGAGGCTCCACCTCCCACTTGACCTTGCACATCCTCTGGAAAACTTTAGAATCATTACTATTAAAAGAACAAGCAGAAGGATGCTTCCCCACATATATTTAGAGAACATAAATTTAGCCCACAAAGATAATATGGCCCAAAAAGTAAACCATATCTTATGAGAAAAAGCATAAGCCAGATCAACCATGATTTTACAGCCAAGCTCTCCCTCTTTTAAGACACCATAACATTTATCCCAAGAAGTCCATGCAATTTTGGTATTCTTAGAAGAGCATTTCCAAAAAAATTTGTTAAAGATAATATTAATTCTATTACACACCCATTTAGTGGGAAGCAGTGTTTGGAAATAATAGACAAGGAGATAACATAGCACACTTCTAATGAGGGCAAGCCTACCCCCAAAACTTAAGAAATTAGTATCCCAAAATTGGAGTTTATTCTGCACAGTGGTGATTAAATCATTAAACAAAAATGATTTCTTTCTTCCTTTAAATAAGGGGATACCCAGATACTTGATAGGTAATTGGCCATGCAAAAACCCAGTAAGCTCCTTAATAGCCGAGATACAATCCCTATTCATATTATTGGAAACAAGAAAATAATATTTATGATTATTTAAGGACAAATCACTAAAAGTGTAAAAATCAAGAAAGAAATCCATAAGTTTATTGAAGTTATTACGAGAAGCATTCATAAAAATGATAAAATCATCGGTAAAATAGAGGTGAGATATAGAAAATCCATCCCTAGTTTTGAAGCACAAATTGGGGTGAAGTACGAACATGTTGCGATGCTTCTAGAAAGGTAATCAACAGCAATAATAAATAGTGTAGGGGACATGGGGTCCATGCCTTAAAGCATGGGAAGATTTAAAAAAAACCAGAGCTCCTACCATTGATAATCAAAGAGAAAAAAGAACCTTCAATGCAATTTCTCATAAGAATAATAAAGGTCAAATTAAAATCAAATAATTGTACAATGTTATAGATGAATTGCCAACTAGTATTATCATAAGCTTTGGAAATATCCAACTTGAGAAAAGAATTACCACCCCTCACCTTGACATTCAAATCATGGCAAAATTTTTGAGCCAACAAAATATTGTCAGAGATGGAACGACCTTTAACAAAGCCCATTTGAAAAGGAGAAATGATCTTAGGAAGAACATTAGTTAAATAAGGAATAATAATTTTAGAAAGTAATTTACTAAAAAAGGTACAGAGACTAATAGGTCTAAAATCATTCCAATTACTATAATTATTCTTCTTAGTAATAAGAACAATATAGGAGGAAGAAAAAAACTTAGGCATCGTATTACCATCAAAAAAATCCAAAACAGCATGAAAAAGACCATCCTTAATAAAATCCCAAGCTTTTTGAAAAAAATTAGTAGTGATGGAACCATTAGGACCAACCATAGAGTTTCCATTTATATTAATAACAATATCTTTTAATACCTCAAGAGAGTGAATACCATCAAGCAGATTATTATCCTCCATAGAAAGGACTGAAGGGATAATGTTCGGGTTAAAAATGTTAGTAGGGATAAAACCTTATTAAGCCTATCCTGAAAGTGATGAACGGCCAACATGGCAATCTCCTCATCATCCTTAGTAATAGAGTAGTCATCGTGAGTAATTTTATTGATAGAGTTAGAAGCATGTTTCTTTTTAACCAAAGTATGGAAATAATTAGTATTATTATCACCTTCCAACAGGTGCTTAGTAGCAGCTTTTTGTTTATAATAGGTTTCTTCTTGGGCCTGAAGTTTAAAAAGATTAGCCTTAGCCTCAGAAAGAGAAGCAAAATTAGCCTCAAAAGGAACATTTTGATAGTTAAGCTCAACATTATTCACCATCTCTTCAGCATTTAAAATAATTGTATAAATATTCTTAAAATCATTATGGTTCCACCAATTTAAAAGCTGCTTAATTCTTTTCAACATAAACTAGAGTCTTTTCATACCCACAATAGAGTTATAAGGATGCAAAATCATATTCCAATTCTGTTGAATAAGACCCAAAATGGAATGATGCTGAAGCCACATGTTTTGAAAAAAAAATTGAGGGATAACATTCACTTGACTAATATTCAAAGTAAGAAGTAAAAGAGAATAATCATAAAAAGTATGACTAAGATGTTCAACAAAAATAGAGGTAAAAGAATTAGTCCAATTATCATTAAATAAAATGCGATCCAACCTTTGCCAAAGGTGACCTCTATTCCAAGTAAACTGATTACCAGAAAAACCAATGTCAATAAGATTGCAGTCCACAATCATATTACTAAAACATCCATAGAATAAAAATTGGAGCAGAACCCCCCGATCTTCAGAAGGATTAAAGATGGTATTAAAGTAACCCCCCACCAACCAAGGACATGGACACATACTATGAAAGTCAATTAATTGCTCCCACAAAACTTTTCTAATGCCACAAGAAGAAGCATCATAAATGAAAGAAGCACAACACTTAACATTTAAAACTTCTATGTGATAATGCAGCACTTAGTATAGTTTCTAAGAACATGAATATAAATTGGATCTTTCCAAAAAACCTAGATCTTATTAGCACAATTAGCTATAGCATGCTTAAAACCAAGAAACATAGCAGTAGTAATTAAATTAGAAACATTAACAAGAGGTTCAAGAAATATAAGAATCGAAATATTATGAATACAACAAAGATTCTTAACCCGCAAGAGAGATGAAACACACCCAATACCCCTAACATTCCAATGAATTGATTTAAACATAAAAAACCAAACATTAACATCTAGTTTGTGAGCCGGTGTTTCTACCAAATTACATAATATGATTAGTCTGTCTACCCAAAAGTGGAACTTTATTTTTGCTCTTCCTACCACATTTACCTTGGCCTTTAACAATGTTAATGTAAATGTCATCTCTAGCAAAACATTTAGCAAAAAATTGTAATTCCTCATAATCACTGAGAGCATCATAATTGAGATGAGAGGTAAAGGGGACTTATAGTCAAGATTCATATCTATGGCCATACCCTTTTGAGGAAGCTCACCTTCCTCCAACAAATCTTCTTCTTCCGCTGCCAAACTATTTAATCCAAGTCCTGTGTTTTTATATTCAACCAATTCCTTTTCACTAGGACCCTCATTATTATTAGAATTAATCTAAATATTAGCAACAACAACTTCGTGATTATGATCAGATCAAGGAACATCATGAACAATAGCAGGTTTATTAGTATTTAGAGAGCAATTTATAATAGGAGCAGCATAGGTAGGAATATTTAAAGAGATAGAGTCATTTAACCCTTGATTTTCAAACATGTTACCAACACTTGGAGAATCATCCAAGATACAAGTAATGCCGGCCTATTCAGAAGGGGAGGCCTCCACAGTGGATGGATATGTTAGAGAAGAGATCTTTAGAGGAGGGGAAGGGTCATTCAGTATAGGTAAAGAAGAAATAACAATTGGCGCATCACCCAACTTAGAAATATTTCCTTCAAACTCAATAGGATGCAAATTGTCCTCCTTAGAAGGAAGCGCAACATTAGGTTGAGATTGTTTGGACACGACTTTTTCTTTGCGAAGGTGGGGTTACAACCTAAAGCATTCGTTAAATCCATGCCCATGCATTTTACAATGAGAACAAACTATCAGTAAATTTTCAAATTTAACTTTTTGAAAGTAACCATTTAGCTCTAAACCTACCAAACCTCACCCAGATGTTTCTTAGAAACATCAACTTCCATAAGAACACAAGCTATGGACAGCCAAGAAATGGAAGACATGGCTTGATTAGTTTGTAAAGGTCTTTAAAAAATCAAAGCAAGTCCAAAAAAAACTTGCAAGTTGAAGAAATGCAATCTCAAGTTAGGAAAAGAACTCCAAACTAGTGTAATGGGTGATTCTTCCCTCACATCAAATTTTGGCATCCATTTGAGAAGATGCATTTGGTACATTTGAATATAGTAAGACCTCCATGCAAAGTTGTGACTATAATCAAGATCGTTTGTTAATTGGATCACAACTTCAAGCTAACAACGAACTTACAGATAATGTCCAAATTAGGTCATCACAAAATAAATTTATCTATAAGAGTTAGGGCAGAATGGGCAGCTAACTGAGACACAACCGAGTCATCGATCAAAAGAGCCGGGCAACCCTTAAATGAAGAATGAACAAAATTAAACTTGGGAGTAAAAGATGATGATCCAGAAATGACATCCTTAAAGCATCAAAAATGGCCATCAGTTAAGGGAGCTTTCAGGGGATAGATAACGATGGAGTTGTCATCTCCCGAGACAATACCTGAAAGAAAACTTAAATGAAAGAAACAAGGAAACAATAATAAAGCCAGCTATTAAGAAAAGTTAGAGAAAAAGTAAACCAAAATGCCAAGGAATCAAAGAAGACGAGCTTTTGAATGGCAACCCTAAATCGCCCTTGAATCACAAGGGAGAGCAGAGTGCAACGGTTCAAAAGTAATGTACGTTGATCAAAGAAGCTATTTAATAGAGAAAAAATGAAAATTAGGGGTTAGCAAATGCTCATTAATGATCAAAACTCTAATCTTAATCTTTTCACATTATTCTTGCGTGTGATGCTCCTTCGAAAGACTATAATTTTTCTTTCACTAAGTCATCTGTTAAAGGGGTTCCTACTTTGTCGATTTTGGATGAAGATATAGTCAAACTTGCATCTTCATACCAATTTATACTTGTAGGAAATTTTTCCATAAGGCACGCATATCTGGATTCTATAAGGTCATTTTTTGGTAACCTTAAATTGTCTGGTGTTTTCTCTAAGGGATTAGTAAATGCGCGGTATAGTGCTATCCAACTATCTAATGATTTAGACTATAGCCAATTTTTTGTGAGATGATTTTATTACATTAATAACTGGTAAATGAGACTTTTAAAGTGGACTCCTTACTTTGATACTAAAGAAGAGTATCATATTGTTCATATATGGATATCTTTCCCAAAATTGAGATTGCATTTCTTTAACTTGCATATCCTTCATGTTTTGGGATCCATATTTGGAAGGATTATTTAATATTGCCATGCTATTGCTATTAGATATAGGCCTTTTATTGCTCGTATTATGATGGAATTGGATATTACTATTAGATTACTATGGCACCCCAAGAGCGAGGGGGGGGGGGGAGGGGGGGGGGGGGGGGGTTAATTGAGGTTTTTTAAAATTTTATTAAAAGAATAAAATTAAAATGATTTTAGAGCTATTTTGAAAAGAATATGAAATCACACATTTTTTTTATGAGAAAGATAAAGAAAAATGGATGCAAGAAATGAAAATAAGAGGCACAATATTTTTATGTGGTTCGAGCTGGATTCCAATCCAACCTACATCCACGCTAGCCAACTCCTAGGCTAGAATTCATAAATCCCAGGTTTGCTTTGCAAACCTCACTTCTTTATATTAAAGAAGTTCTTTACAACCTAAGTACTCTCCTACACAAGCGAGTACAACCCAATCTAAATATAATTAAAACTTCACTACGCCAAATGGCTTAGATCAAGAAAATGAAAAATATAATTTGATATAAAAAATACAAGTTCAAATTATCTTGCAATAAAATGTCAACAATATTTGAGGTGATCATACAAATTAATTTTAATCAGTTCACTACTTCCAAGTGAAATATTAAATTTTCTTAATTTAAGATAGATTTATATTTTGTTTAAAATAAGAATAATGATTTAATTAAAATATGTATTCTTATTCATTTAAACTTTAACTCTTCAAATCAAATAAACAGAATTAGATTATAGATGTAAATCTATGTCACCTTAAATTAAATAAAAATAATTTATTTACTAAACTTTATAGATTTAAAAGATGTAATATATAAAACTTTAATATAAAATTTCTAACAAGTATTTTACCAAAAATAAAATATTTTTAAGAAATAAATATATGGTAAAAGCTAAAAGAATATCAAGTAAAGAACTAGTGAAGAAAAGAAAACTCAAGAACTCTAAGAGATGTTACTCGGTTTTGTGTGTTGAATCTTTCCAACCAAGAGTTCAATCTCGCAAATGGAAAGAGCTCTTGGAATAAAAATCAAAGTTCCTCCTCTAAATATTTAGCATGTAAAAAGGAAAGGAAGAATGGAAGAATTGCTAGAGATTTTCTTTTTGAGCAGCCCTTACATGAAGAAGAAGAGAGGTATTTAAAGGGAAAGGGTAAGTAAACCAAATTTGTATAAAGCTATTAAACTAATATAAATTTATCAACTAATAATATTATATTTGATCAAGAATTAATTTATATTAAATATATATGAGGTTCAAATGACTATAAAATGGCAAGGCATGTGGGAAAATCAAAAAGTCTTCATATACATCTAAAATAAGGAAAAAAGGCTACCAACAAATTATATTAAAATCAAATAATGTTTGGAAATTCATTATAAATCCAGCTGAAATTTAAATGAGACATATAACCTATCAATTTATTTCTACAGAATCCAAATACTCTAATGCAATATAAATTAATCCACATTTCTCTCATAATAATATCATATTAAGTAAAATAACAACTCATACACATATTTAAATATTTAAGGATATATTGAATATTAATATAATAATATGATGTAATTTATATAAAATTAGTCATACATTAAGAAATTCATGTGAAACAATTTAATTTAAAATCAATAAATAATAAATTTTTTACCATATAACCTTATTACCTTTAATTTATCTAATTTTATAACTTTTCCTATTTAATAATAATTATGCAATCAATGAAAGTTATAAAATTTTTTTAATGAAGAAATTTTATAGATTTCTATATGAAGATTAATATATAATTAATAGATATTTAGATTGTGAGCAAATCAAATCATGCAAGGAAATATTAATAGACCACTAACATACTCCTACGATAATATAAAGTACTTCAACTTGTCCATCTTAATCACAACATTTGATTGAACTTGAGTTGTGCAATGTAAATTCCATAAGTAATTACTATGCATATTATTACACATGAAATACTTAGCACACAAATTAGAACATCCAAGCATATGTTTGTTATCATCAAAATCTCCAAAATAGGTCATGAGATAGATAATATCAATTATTACATAAAAATATCCACGTGAGGTGTGGCTTGGGTAAAAAACTTTTGGTAATATACAAAAAGTTGAATTTGAAAACATATAAAAATTTTGTTCTCATTGCAAAGTCTATAGTCATTCTTTTATTTAATGTTTTATGGCTCATCCCAATTTAAAAAAAGGGGATTAAAGAGGGTAAGAAGGTGGATCATTTTGTTAAGAATGATTCTATTAAGAATGAGGTTCACAACAATTTATAGGAGAAGAATGACATAATGGCTATTCAGGACAACATTATTACAATACCTTTAGAAAATCCTAGTATTAATGAGGAAGCTAATGTTGGGAATCTTTTTATTAATGGATGGAGCGGATGCTCAAAATGCTAAAATTGATCCAACGGAACTTGATAAAATGCCTTTGAAGGAATATGTTTATATTTAAACTGGAGCTTTGGATCCACCTGAGGCTAGTCATGGTGGTGATGTGATACATAAAATGTGTACCTTAAATTTTACTAATGGTGGGCAATTTGAGAATGAGGAAGATGGTGATGAAGAGTATATGGAGGATGGAGAAATTACTCCTAACCAAGACTTATCAATATTAGAAAATTTTGAAGGTGTGAGTGATGTTACTATGTTGTCTTCCCCTTCATAACAACATAACAATAATATTCAAAGTAGCTATACCAAAGTGGGAAAGAAAATTCTAAAAACAACAAGCTCTTTGAAGTTCAATCTTCTAGAGTTACTCAAATTTCTTATGTTTTTTTATTCCAATGGTTAAAGCACTCATCTAGAATATTAGGGGGGTTGGTAACCTCCTTCTAGGGATACGGTGAAGAACTTATGTAGAATTTACAATATTAATGTTTTGGTGTTGCTTGAGCCTTTAAGTTATTCTTCCAAACATAGTTTAATGAGTAATAAACTTGGGTTTGATTGTTCATTTAGTAATTAATCAAATAAAATTTGGATGTTTTTGAAGTCTTGGGTTAATTTAAGTATTATCAATTATTTCCCTCAAACTTTGCACACTAATATTTTTATCTTCAATTCTCTTATTTTGCTTAGTTCGTTTATGCTTCTTGTACTAGAACGATTACAAAAACTCTTTGGGATCAAATTATTGATTTTTCTTTTAATATTATCGAACCTTGGATGGTTGGTGGTGACTTTAACACTCTTACTAATGCTATTGAAAGAGTTGGGTACCTCAAAATTTTCTAGCTACGGAAGACTTTAATCACACACTTTAAATTTCTAATTTCTATGATATTGGCTTTTCTGACAATGCATTTTCTTGTAACTAAACTACCATGTGGCAACGTTTAGATCGTATTATTTTCAATAATGTTTGGATTTCTAAATACCATAATACTCACATTGAGCATTTATTTAGAATTCTCTCTAATCATTCTCCTCTGATTTTGAATATTTTATTGCAATAAAATTCTACTCATTCTCATTTAGAATCCAAATTATGTGGTTGTTGCATTATTTATTTCTTAGTAATGCTGAAACAAATTGGCATGCTCTGCTATTTCCCACTAATAATTATGTTGGTATAATTAATTTTTTGCTTAAGCTTAAGCGACTCAAGTAGAATTTGAATTGGTGAAAGAAATTTGTTTTAAAGAATTTATTTGCTAATATTAAGGAAGCTAAGAAACAAGTTGATTTGACTGATAATAATTTCATGAATCATCCTTCTATGGATAATCTTGTTTCTTTGAATGAGGCCAAAGACATTTTAGTGAATCTTCAAGAACAAGAAGAAGTTTATTGGAAACAAAAAGCTACTTGTAAATTATTAGTTGAAGGGGATAGAAATACCAAATATTTTCATAATACTGCCAATCATAAAAAAGTTCTAGTTATATTCACAAGATTTCCACTCCTAAGCAGTCTCATTTTGACTATCCTGACTTGATCATTGAGTCAAGTGTTAATTATTTTAAGAATGTGTTTAACAATAATTTTATTCCTATTTTAGATTTGGGTTTCTCCTTTATTCCTTTGCTTATTTCTAAAGAGAATAACATTATGCATACTAAATTGCCAGCTAAGGAGGAATTTATTTTATTATTAAAGATATGAATTCTGATTTTGTTGCTGGGCTAGATAGTTTTACTTCTAATTTTTTTCAAAAAAACTTGGCATATCATTAAAGAGGATTTAGTAAATGCTTTTGTTAATTTTCTTAAATGCAATCCTTACCCAAAATTTTTTACTTCGACTGCTATTGCTTTAATTCTCAAAAGTGATGTTACTAATTTTTAGAATGATTTTTACCCTATCAGTCTTTGGTCCTTTTTCAACAAGCTCAATACCAAGTTAATTATGTTTAGATTAGCTTTAGTTTCCCTAATATCATCTCTCTTGAACAAGCTGGTTTTGTGAAAGGTTGTTCTATTTTTGATAATGTTATATTAGCTCAAGAACTTTTTTTTATGAAATGCTTGAAGAAAATTTATTAATAAAAGACAAAGAAATAGAACCTAAGTGAAGTAAATCTTATCACATTCCTCCTTCAACACTTTAAAAAAAAAAAGAGGAGGAACGTTATTGCTATCCAAACTCTCCCAAATAAAATTAGTAGAATAGTAGTTAGCACAATAATTAGCTAACTTCTTACATCTCCTATTCACAAATTGAATAATAACTTGGTTAAAATTTCTAAGAAAGAAAAAATCATCAAGGCTTGCATCATTACCTTCAATTACTCCTTCCTTGAAGATGTTCTAGATGAACTTCATGACATTATAATTGTCTCCCTCGATAAAGATTCCTTTCACCTCATACATCTATTCTTGAACTACCTTACTGAAGGAGATAATAGCTTCTAGTTCTAAAACCGGGCAATCCCAATGCATATATTTAAAACCGAAGGCAAACAAAAATCTGCCTTGGCTATCTCTTATAACTCCTACACCTGCAGTATAAGTTTTATCAAAAGATGTATCAACATTAAGTTTGATCCAATTGGTTGGAGGGGGATTACAAATGGAAGAAAATAGCCTTAGCTGATTAGATTCCTAGTTGAACAAAATAAGATCAAAACTAATTGATGATGAAGCAAAAGCGAGTACATTTGCTGCTACGACATTAAAGCCATCCTCCTTGTTTCCATGTACAAGTTTATTTCTACTTTTCCAAGATAAGAAGACAGCTGAACAATATAAATTTCCCAAGAATGGGTGTTGGTGGAATTTTCAAAACAGGTTTTGAAAAATATTAGTTTTTTTGGGAATTTTAAAATTGAGATTGAATTCTAATTCTAGAAGTCGAATTAACCCGTTCGGAAAAGTATATCACCCCGAAGGACGAAAATAAAATTCCATTATGGTGTTCAGACTTAGAATTAAGAAATTCATCTTGAATATCATGGCTAGATTCTAAAGAGAACTCTACACGGCCCCGAGGGGATGAGATAGAGTTCAACTAAATAATCCAGTTGTGGTATTCAAGGAGTATGATTACCGAATTCATATCCAAAGCCTTATCAAAGAAGGATGTATCTCCCCAAAGGGAGATGTCACATTTCAATGATAATTCTTCTAATCTGATAACGACAATCATTTATTAACTTTTCCCAAAGAAATTTAAAAGGATTTTAAAAAGATTAATTTTGAAATCAGGTGTGTGTGGTTCCAAATCTCCTACGAGCGCAAGCCCTCGTAGTTAATTACATCATAGGGAGACAGAGTCCCCTACGAAAACTCTCGATTAAAATAAAAATGAAATTTTGTTAGATTTTCTATGAGTGATATCAAAAAAATCGAATAGAATCTTTTAGAAAATCAAAAGGGAATGGATCAAGATTGAACATTTATTAACAAAATCGAAGGAAGAGAGGTAGGGGACACTTTGAGATTCCAGAACCATCCGAAAGTGTCCCAACTTAATCTAAGTGTTGGGCTTTATGTTTTGGATTGAAAAGAGATTTAATTAGAGTTGAGCATTTTATTAGAAATTTGGGATTATATTCCCAAGATTTTGGGTCTTATAATCAGAGATCTGCCCCGGATCCTAAATCTAATTTGGACGCTGGACCACAGTCGTTCGAACCTAACTAATGCAGTGCAAAACCTGGACTAACCCCGACCTGGATTGGGGAGCCAGCTAACCACCTAGTCGATTTAAAAGAGATGAGTCTGGTCTTTTATGAAAGAGTGGTAGGGACGTAAAAGGGCTAAATAAAAAAAAATTATTAATTGTTATAAATGCTTGAACAGGTGCTTCAGCTACTAAAGCCCCCAAATAAAAAAAAGAGTGTGGCCAGTGTATTTTACTTTCCTTTTTGCACATATATAACTGCTTGGAATAACATCTTATCATTTATTAACTGCTTAGGATAACCTTGCAGGTGAGTCTAGATTTTATTTTCGATATAAATGTAATTTGTATAATTGTCAAGTGTTGTGAAAGTTAATTTTGAGTTGGGATACATAGGTCCAAAGCTTGGATTCCAAAGAGGAAAGGATGCCCTTTTGGAAGTATTCCTTTTCCATTTGGAAATCCAAATTTGGATCACACTCTCTTTTACCAAAGAGGAAAGAGTGGCCTTCCCATCATAAAGGAAGTGCCCTCTTATCCATTTGGGTATTTACCACGAAGAATCCAAGAAGTTTTGAAGAAAAGGAGCCCAAAGAAGAACAAGATTGAAGACTTGAAGATTGAGAGTATCCCACACAAAATTACTTGCGTCATTGCTAGGTTTAGAATCCGGTTGTTGTCAGTGGTGCCGGCCACTTTACTTTCTGTAAAACTCTGGTTGTAAAAAGCAAGCAACTTTCCCTATAGACATTTATTAATTGGTTAATATTGATGTGATGAATTGATTGCCTTTAGGATTGTTTACTTTCCTAGTTTTTGGCGATTGTGTGCCGCTTTTGTTTTCTCCTGGATACGTGAGACTCATGAGGGTGTGAAAGTTTTCTACTCATAACTTTAAAAGTTTAAAATTTTAGTGAGTCTAAATAACATAGAAATTAACGAAATCTAGATAATTAGCCGGGGAACGACCCGAGGTCGCATGCATATTTCTGCACTTCTTTCTATAGACCCTTCCCGCGCGGGGAATCTGGGATAGTCGACCTATTGAGGACGAAGTGCCGGACCTGGGGAAGCCCATCTAAAAAATAATTTTTATAAGCCTTGTTTTAAAATATTCAAGCATATTTGATTTGGAAGTTATCGACCAGCATGCTTTGCATTAGATACAAATTAAAAGACTCAAATTTTAATTGCATCAGTTTTAGCATTTTAGCACCCAACTTAAGTCAAAGGGCCAATGAGGGAAAATTTCTAGATGTCGGCTCCAATTCTCAAAACTTTAAGTACAAT